>NC_084838.1:3431111-3731111 GCF_033115175.1 Lepus europaeus
ATCCAGCTGTTTTTATTTCCCCCGTCCTCCTGGCCTTCTGTGGCACTGGGCGCCTCTGCACCCTTGCCCTGTGGAAGGTCTGCCGCGCCGTTCAGTTTGCTTGTTGTTGGATTCTTCCATCCTTCCCCCAGGCTGGGTAAGCCTTCAGGTTCCTGCTGACTGCCAGGTCAGGGCCTCCTGTCTTCTGTTGCTCCTCTCATAGTCTCCTTGTCCTTGTAGACTTGTACCCTTGTGTTTACTTGTTGGCTGTCATGTGGGTGGTTTGGGGGAGGAGTGCGGGTGAACTGGACTCTCATTGTACCAACAGGCAGGCCTCGCAATCCGGGTTTTGCTCTGCTTTGTAGGTGTGTTTATAGCATCTTGACTGTGTTTTAAGAACACGTTTTACTGTAATGGGGTACCTTTTCTGCGAGGCGGCCACCTTCTCATCCTGTGACTCTGGGAAACGTGTGCAGGTGCCTGTGGCTGATTTGAAAGCAGTGATCCTGCCTGAGTCTGCTCTGCTCTCCAGGCAGAGCTGTCTGATGCTGGTCTCTCCTCTCATCAGGTGGCGGGAGGGGGTGGCTATAGAATACTGAGCTCCTGAGGAGAAAGGACTGGCCCCCACCCCTTTACCTACAGGCAGAGAGAGACAGAGACCCACGGGAGGGGGCGGCCGCAGGGGGAAGGAGAAAGATATCAAGCTCTTTGGTTCACTCCCCAAACGCCTGGCCTGCGAGAGCCAGGCCAAAGCTGGGACCTGGGAATTCAATCCAGGTCTTCAAATGAGTAGCAGAGACCCAGCTGCTTGAACCATCACCTGCTATCCAGGATGTGTGTGGTAGCAGGAAGCTGGAATCAGGGCAGAGTAGAGACTGCAACCCAGGCATCCCAGCCGGCATCCCAGCTGGCAGGTCAACGGCCTGCTCCTACAAGCTGACTGGTTAAAGGCAAGAGTACCTGCCTCGTAATAGCAGCATTTTCTTTTCTTTTCTTTTTCTTTTTAAGATTTGTTTATTTATTTGAAAATCAGAGTTACAGAGAGGCAGAGAGAGAGGTCTTCCATCTGCTAGTTCACTCCTCAAATGACCACAACGGCCAGAGCTGGGCTGATCTGAAGCCAGGAGCCAGGAACTTCTTCCAGGTCTCCCACATGGGTGTAGGAATCCAAGGACTTGGGCCATCTTCTACTTCCACTGCATTCCCAGGCCACAGCAGAGAGCTGGATTGGAAGAGGAGCAGCCGGGACTTGAACTGGTGCCCATATGGGATGCCGGCACTGCAGGCAGCAGCTTTACCCACTGTCACACTGCTGGCCCCTTTATTTCATTTTTTTTTTAAAGATTTATTTATTTTATTTGAAAGGCAGAATTACAGAGGAGGGGGCAGGGAGGGAGAGAGGGGTAGGTCTTCCATCTGCTGGTCCACTCTCCAAATGACTGGGAGCTGGCAGTCCAAAGCCAGGAGCCAGGAGTTTCTTCCAGGTCCCCAACATGGGTGCAGGGGCCCAAGGACTTGGGCTGTCTTCCACTGCTTTCCCAGGCGCACTGGCAGGGAGCTGGATTGGAAGTGGACCAGCCGGTACTCAAATCGGCACCCCTGTGGGATGCTGTTGCTGCAGGAGGCCGTTTAACCCACTACACCATGGTGCCGGCCCTGATAGCAGTGTTGAAAGTGGGACTTTTCAAAGCAGAACAGATTCCATTAGAATTAGCCCCACTTGGCTCATGCTGGGCAGGGTATCGAGAAGGACACTCTTGAGACAAGGTGACCGGTGCCAATACAGGTGACCCCTCCTGTCGAGTGGAGAATGCCCCTGCACAGGCTAGGCTATACACCCCCAGCAGATGGACAGGGAAGCCCTGTCTTTGAAAAGAAGGCGTAAGCTACCAATTGATTGAAATTTCTGGGGGGAAATTCTTGCGTTGTTTTGTGGGGGAAACGCCACAGCCTGATTCCAGCCACCTTTCTCTGCCTGGCTGCTATGGTTAGCGGCACTGCACCCAGCCGAGCCTGTGCACCTTGAGTCAACGTTCCAGCCGTGTTTCCCCCGCCCCTCCCCCCTGTTTTTGCAAGGGTAATGCAAAATGCAGCTCACAAGTCTATTTCAGACCTTATTAAAACATCATTCCCCTGCCTGGGTCCCGGATTTCTGTGCTTAATCACAGCAAGGCAGCTTGTTCAAATATACATTAGTCTTTGTTGGGCAACTCGCTGGGCTCGTCTTCCTCCCCGCCCCCTCCATATTTTGTAACCCCACTTCACCAAGGCCCTTCTTATTAAATATCATAATTTGCTCATTGGAGAGTTATTTGTAAACTTAATTAACTCTCTGTCGTGTTTGAGTTAATTTTCTCCCTTTAATTTCAGCCTCCCTGGTCATAGTTTTCCATACTGTGTCCTGTGTCTGTTAAAGACTTGGTAAATAGTTTTGAAATGCCAGTTGGTGATATATGGGCCTCCTTAACATTTCTTTGATTTATGTGCAGTGCTGTGGAAAAAGGCAAAGAAAGCAAATTATATGGTGAAAATGTTGCCAATCTTCACTTTTTTACCCTTAGTTTTAAAAAGTACACTTATCAATCAAATCTGATGGATTTTCTTTTTTATACAGATTGAAAATTTAACTGTTTAAAGACTCACGCAGGGCCTGTGCTGGGTGCGCGTAGTCCAGCGCAGCCTCGCACGTGCGTGGGATCAGGGCTCTGCCGTGGGGCTCGCGTCTGCCTGTCCGTGGCTCTTCAGCAGCGGGAGGGGCCTCACAAGGTCACAGAAAGCGTGTCACGAGGCAGCTGCATCGTTCCAGGAAGCTTCGCACCAAAACGAGCCTGTCTTTGAATCCCGTCTTCCATCAGGTGTTGCAGCACCTGCGTGCTCGTGAAGTGACCAGTCAGACTTCTGATCGGGTTGGAATGCTGGAAGCCTGTCAGTGCCGGAAGCATTCACGTTGGGAACCTCGAGGCCCTGGGGAGGCCGGCCAGCGTGGGTGCTGCAGTTTGCCAAGGTGCCTTGTCCGGGGTTGCCTGACAGAGCGTTTCTGATCCCTGCCAGCTGGATGCTGGCTCCCCCAGGCAGGCAGTGAGTCAGCAGCTGTTGCGAGGCTGCCGTTGACGGTGCTGACCTCAGCGAGTCTGAGGACACTCGGGTGTTGGGGTGGGCGCTCTTTAGGTGATTGTGGGGCAGGTGACCCTGGTTGAGTTTTGAGAATGATTTGGAGACTGTGGCCCCCTTTGGGCCACAGTCCTGGGTGGTTTCTTCGGCGGCACCCCTCCTGCAGTCGCCTACCACATGAAGTCTAAGACGGTGTGAAAGAGTCATACTCCTCGGGAGTCTCATGCATTTTTGATTTGTGTTGATGGGTGCATGGGCACAGTTCTGCAATGCCCACAGCTCTATTCTGAGTGCTTGCTTATTACTCATTCAGCAAGTATTTATTGAGCTACAACTATGTGCCAAGCACTGTTGTCAGTATTGAAGCTACAGTAGTGACCGAGATAGGTGTTCTTGGGGAGGCTGTCACTCAGTGTGTAGGGCAGGGAGGGGGTGAGGTGGGGGAAGTGACACACTCCACAGAGAGACCGGCAGTCGGGGTGTGTGTCTGATGCCACCCGGCTCTGTTACTGTGAGGAAGGCGCAGGCGCCTTTAGATTAGGTGGCCAGCAGAAGCTGAAGTGCACGTTGAGACCTGCGTGATAAGAAGTTAGGCACACAAAGATCCAGGTGAGTGTTCCGGGCAAAGGGGACAGCTGCGGAAAAGAGGCCCAGGACACACGTGAGCTTGGGACTTCTAGGAACGCAAAAGAAGCTGGCTAGAGTGTCTGGCGCAGAGTAGCTGGGGGCAGAATGGTGGGTGGGTGGGCTGGAGGCAGGGCGGTGGAATGCCAGTGAGGAGGAAGAAGGGGTCAGACCAAGACACAGAGGTTGCCTTTGGACACTCGCCTGACTGTGGCCTCTTGGATCAGAGATGGGTGCTGAGACAGAGGCAGTGGACAAGGTCCTGGCTAGCCTGTGCACCGTGCCCAGCACAGCCACTCTCGACTGCGTGGCAGAGTATATATTATATATATTAATTATATATATTATATTAATATGTATATAATATATACTGTGCCACATTATATATAATATATAGTATATTATAGCTCTCTTTGTTTTTAATAGTTAAAACGAATTTTTCAAACATTTATTTGAGAGAAAGAGAGACACAGAAGTCCCACTGGTTGACCCAGGCAAAGAGAGATCTCCCACTTACTGGTTCACTGCTCAAATACCTGTAATGGTCTGGGCAGGGCCAGGCTGCAGCCTGGAGCCTGGAACTCCATCCAGGTCTCCTACGTGGGCGGCAGAGATGCAAGTGTTTGAGCCGTCATCACCTGCCACCTTCCAGGGCACGCATCCGGCAGGAAGTGCAGTCGGGAGGGGAGTTGCAGGCGGCCCAAGTGGTGTCTTGGCTGCTAGAATAGACATGTATCTCAGGTTCACAGCTCTGCAGTGTTGGGGGTCTGAATGTGCTTTGAATATTAGAATGTGTCATAGAAAGTAGCATGGTTCATAGGCCACGTTATACCTATGACATTAACTTCTCCATTGTGGTCTAGGGCAGTACCCCCATAATCAAATATTGGGCAGCAAAATGTATGATTCTTCACATTAAGTGAGATCATTTAAGACTTTAAGAATAGACTCACATCAGCTCATGTCAGACTTGCTGCCACATGAGTTCTGGCGCCTACAGTGATGAGAAAGCTTTTGACTTTCATAACTTGATGCATTTTTATGTTGCGAACAGGAACTCTGGCTCAGTACTGGCAGATTCTGGTCCCCTTCTCTGTTCCGGGTGTGAGACACCAGCAGGCAGTGCGCGGGTGGAAAGGTGATGTGCACTGGGAGGGAGCAAAGAGGAGTAGGCACGCCTGGTGCTGTCGGATCGGAAGAGGTGCCCGTGCAGCTGGAGTCCGAAGCAAGGCTCTGAGGAGGACAGCGGCTGTGAGCTGTTGGAGCTCTGCTGGCCCGTGCAGAGCTGCGTTCCCCTTTCCACGGGCCTGGCTAGGGACATCTCTCCAGTTTTTGCCACTTCCCCATGGAGCCTCACAATGAATCCTTGCTAACCATGTAACCCAGTGAGGCCGTGTACATTGTGGCATGAAAAGTCCTAGGTAGGTGACAAGGGAGCCAGTGGATCGCCACCACTGTCACCTCCCACTGGGACCTTACGCATGAAGCTGGCTCTACTTGGATGTTTACTTCCCATCCCCGGCTGTCTCCTGCTAGCTGAGCGTGCACTTCCTCATTCATTTTAAAAGTGCTTGCTTAGAGCGCGCCAGGTTCTGGAGGGACGGCTGGCGCTGTGATCACAGAGCAAGGACCCTGGAGCCAGGCTGTCCAGGTTGCAATCCTGGAATCCTGGAACCCTGACTGCCGCCTCTGTGCCTCAGCCTCCTCACCTGGGAAACAGAAGGGAACGGGACTCGTGCCTGCCATACAGCGGGCGTGAGTTCCTAGTGAGCCTGCTCGCACACTGCCAGGTGTGAAGCCAGCACAGTTCTAGCACGGGACGTTTCGTTGTCACGTCTAGCGGTATGCTGCACATCGGGCAAGCTGTCCCGGCCTCAGCAAACAGCGTAGCTAGCGGACGCCGTGTAGGCCCTGTGCTAAGCCCGTGGGCTCTTGGGGCATACCATTTAGAGAGTAGAGAATAAACGACACAGAAACTAAAAACCCAGACTCTAATGGGTTCTAATGTCAGCTCTCTGAAAGGTTTGTCAGAAAAGCCTGAGCAAGTTTCAGTTCCACCTCCTTCACGCCCAGTCCTCCGATGGAGATGGGCGCCGTCTGTCCGAGTGTGGCGGACATGGTCGTGGCCCAGGCCTGTCCTTCTGGTCTCATGTTTGCCTTCGAAGGACGACTACCCCCCATCGGGACTCTTCCTCTGGGTGGGTGCCGTGGGTGACAGCCCTGTTGTTAATATTCCTGGCTGCTGCTGACCCTCAGTTTGGTCACTTGGCTTGTTCATCTCCACAGGTTCTGGAAGGTTTGTGTGGGCTGTGCCCTCAGAGTGAGTAACTTGCACTTCAGAGCATCGCGTCTGTCAGGGGCTCGACCCTGTAACAGTCTCGCTTTGCCTCTGCACTTCCCCAGAGGGACCAAGAGCAGACCTGTTTTATCCATTTCCACTCGGGTTTGTCATCAGAGGCAAAGCTTTCCGGTGTTGGCTCTGTCTGATTGCTCCTGGCTCGGCGGCCTCAGCCTGTTGGTAATCCTGGTCAACATTTTTGAGTGCGTACTGGGTGCCAGCTCTTTGCTTGGCATTTTTCACGTATCCATCCCTCACTAATGCCCAGAGCCTGAGTGTGAAGCCCCGGCTACTTCTGAGGGTAAGCCAGTAGTATTGAGTAGCAGCATTAGCCCAGTATTAGAAATGAGGCTTTGCCAAGTTGAGACTTGCCCAGGGCACACGTGGGCGAAGCAGAGGCCTCTGATGGCAGGACAGACAGGTAACCGCACGCCCACACCCGTAGACCACCAGCAGTGCAGATCTCTCTGCCTCCGTCTGTGCATCACATACTACACGTACCATGTGTGACGTTGGTTTTTTTTTTTTCTTCCAAGGAGAATATCCTACCATGTAGGCTGCCACCTGCTTTCCTTTCTCATCCTCCCTGTGTAGGCAACCTCAACGAGAACTTAGGGCAGCCAGCGGAAATCCTTCTGCGGCCCTGCACAGGCAGAAGAAGCGCTGTGGGAGACGGACTGGAGAGACTCTGCGAGTACTGAGCACTTTGTTAGACGGTTACTTAAAGCATCGAGTTGGAGCCAACTTTCTGGACACTTAGGCTGCATGTAAATGTAAACAGAGCAGTCCCCGCAGCGTGTTAGGAGGGGCAGAGCAGTCCACACAGCGTGTTAGGAGGGGCAGAGCAGTCCACGCAGCGTGTTAGGGGCAGAGCAGTCCACACAGCGTGTTAGGGGCAGAGCAGTCCACACAGCGTGTTGGGGGCAGAGCAGTCCACGCAGCGTGTTAGGAGGGGCAGAGCAGTCCCCGCAGCGTGTTAGGAGAGGCAGAGCAGTCCACACAGCGTGTTAGGAGGGCATCCCTGTTGACGTGCCCACAGTGTTTCTGCAGGCCTGCCACAGCCGTCCTGTGTCCCCTGGAGGTGGCACGGGCAGTGTGGCTGCCAGCTGCTGGGTGTGGCTGTGCCCTCAGCAGTTTGCTGTGTGGCCTGTTGCAGGTGGTGGTGTTTGGTTAGAAGGTAAAGATTCCGATCGCTTTATTGGAGGAGGTGAACTTCTGGCTATGGTCCCTTGTGAAAACCACGGAAGCAGTTCTCAGCATTTCCCTCTGGGCATTGTGCTTAGCTTTTCTATGCTTTCTGTAAAAAAAAAAAAAAAAAGTTTTTTTTAGAAGTTTGTGCATTTGTTTGTTTGTTCATTTGAAAGGTAGAGTGACAGAAAGAGAGGGAGAAACAGAGATCGTCCATCCACTGAATTACTCCCCAGATGCCTGTAGCAGCCAGGGCTGAGCCAGCAGCTCTATCCGGGTCTCCCCCGTGGGCGCAGGGGCCCCAGCACTTGGGCCATCTTCTGCTGCTTTCCCAGGCCACAGCAGGGAGCTGGCTGGGACATGGAGGCTGAACTTGATCCCAGGCATTCTGATGTGGGATGCAGGCAGTCCAAGCTTCAGCTAACCCTCTGCGCCGCCACACCCTCCCTCTGTACCCGCCCTGTTCCTTCATCCCAGCAAGCAGCCCTCTGCGCTTCATCCGTGGAGGGAGGCTGGCCGCCCCGGCTCGGGTTGGTGTGAGGTGAGGGAAAGGCGCTGTTCATCCTGTGCAGGGTTGGCCGGAGCGTGGTCACAGGCAGGAGCACACCTGCACCCCTGCCAGTCCACCTGTCTGTCTTCCTGGGCTGGTGAGGAAACAGGCTCACGAGGGAGGAGAGGCGCCCAGAATCGCTCCCGTGGAGCTCTGCCTCCTGCCCACGAGGCCGTGCTGCCTTGGCGGCTTCGCCTCTGCAGCTTCGTGGCAGAGTGTGAAGGAAAGCAGGGACCCCTCACTCCCTTTGCTTCCAGCGGACCTGAGCCATTAGGCCTTCATCTCCCCTGCTCCCAAAGGGGAAGGCACTTGTTAACCACGGGTGATGAAAAGTGTGCCTTCCTCCGCCTCTCCTGGTTCCCAAGTCCTGTTCTCGCGTGCACCAGACCAATAGCTGTCTCCTCACGTCGCTCCTGCTACTGTGGATTTCTCTGGTGTGATTGTCACGGGACCTTGCAAGTCGCTGATGTGCGGCTCCCGCTTCCGGGTGCGTTCCCACTTTGCGGCCTTTCCCTCTTCCTGGCCTCCTGTGTGTCACAGCCCCAGCCAGGCCAGGCAGGTGTCACATCCCTGGTTGACAGAGGGCCGCCGAGGAGGCGAATGGGGCTGCATCAAATGGTCAAGGAAGCGGTGCTCAGAGCAGAGCCAGGCATCTCGAGGGATCAAGTTCTGCCTAGAGCCGCCTTGTCGGGAGGTGCATTGGCCTTGCTTTTCTTTCCCAAGCAGACATTTTCTTTCTCACTCTCCCTGTAAAAGAAGCTTAAAAATAATATAATCATAAACTCACTGGGGTTTTTTTTTGGGTCAGATTGGGAATTTTGGAACGCAATCCCGTTTACTGGTCTCTTCAGTGGGATCTTTGCAGCGGCCACTCGGCAGACGTTAGCACTCCGAGTCTAGGATGGAGACGCAGAGCTGGCAGAGCTTCTCGTTCGGCCTCGTTCTCAGTTGACAAATCTCTGTGTTCTTGGGGAAAAGAAAGAGGAGTTCCGGAAGAGGTTGATTATTTGAGAATCTCTAGTTTTCCCTTCATGCGTCACTGTGACTGTTTAGGAAGATGACGAGCCAAGTTTTGTACTTCTGTGAACTCCGCACTGGATTCTGGTCACACCAGGCACCAGACGTCACAGAGAGCCTTTTCCAGCCCCCCTGCGGCCAGCCTCAGGTGCAGACTCCTGGTGACACTAGGTGGCATTTCATCAGTGTATTTAAATTTCACCATTGTTGGTTTTTCTACTAGGAATCAAGCTCAGCTGCATTTCCATAGGGAAATATTTTTAATATAGGATTTCAGTGTTAGAAGGGACCTTGGACATAATTCTAGGCTTCCTTTGTAGGCTTTTGCTTCAGGCCTTAAGTATTCATTTAAAAATGAATATTCTACACTTTTAGTGAAAGTGTAAAGGTAACTCCAGAATGTCATTCTCCTTGCCTCTTTTGTCTTTGGTCAGTCATAGACCGGAACATTCTGTTGGTGTGTAAATGAATGCTTTTCTGGGGTGGCTCAGGCTTAGTGGGCCTCTTCCCAGTAGGCCAAGGAGACAGCCCGCTGTGGTCCCTCCTCCCCACCCGGGGCTGACTTGTTGTGGTGCCCTCCTGCCTGCTTTGTCAGATTTAACCTTGATCCTATCAGTGTTTCCTGCTTGTGTCTTTATATTGGCCCGCATGTCTTAGCTTGGGCTGCTGTCACCGAGCACAGAAGCCTGGGTGGCTTCAGCATCCGCCATTTATTTATTTCTCACAGTTCTGGGGCCAGCGGGTTGGGTGTCTGGTGAGGGTGCTCTTGCTTCCTTCTCGCTGTATCGTCACATGATGGAAGGGGGGGGGGGAGAATGAATGAACTCTGGTCCTCTTACTCCTCTTCATTTAAATTGCTGTTTGAAAGGCAGAGTGACACACACAGGGAAAAGCACAGACACACAGAAAGATAGGGTCCGTCTGCTGGTTTACTCTTCAGATGCCTGCAAGAGCCATGGCGGGGCCAGGCAAAGCTAGGAGTCAGGAACTCCATCCAGGTCTCTCACATGGGCGGCAAGGACTTGAGCCGTCCTCTGTTGCCTCCCAGAATGCACAGCAGGAAACTGGATCAGAAAGTCAGAGTAGCTCGGTGTCCGGAACTGCACCAGGTTTTCTGATATGGTATTTGGGTGTCCCACCCCACCATGTCTTCCTCTTATAGGGGCACTAACCCCTCATGGATGTTTCCCCTTCAAAACCCCCTCAAGGCCGGCGCCGTGGCTCAACAGGCTAATCCTCCGCCTAGCGGCGCCGGCACACTGGGTTCTAGTCCCGGTCGGGGCGCCGGATTCTGTCCCGGTTGCCCCTCTTCCAGGCCAGCTCTGCTGTGGCCAGGGAGTGCAGTGGAGGATGGCCCAAGTGCTTGGGCCCTGCACCCGCATGGGAGACCAGGAAAGGCACCTGGCTCCTGGCTTCGGATCAGCACAGTGCGCCGGCCGCAGCGGCCATTGGAGGGTGAACCAACGGCAAAGGAAGACCTTTCTCTCTGTCTCTCTCACTATCCACTCTGCCTGTCAAAAAATTAAAAACAAAAACAAAAAACCCTCAAACCTAGTTACCTCCCAAAGGTCCCGCCTCCTGATAACAGCACATCGGTGCCTCCGCCTGAAGTTAGGGGGAGAAAACACCCAGCCCGTGGCTCTCGGTGCCTGCGCCCTTCTCCTTCCTTCGTGACCCTGTGCGTTGCTCTCGGAGACCGAGTGGGGCGCGTCTGAGCGCGGAGGGTGAATGCCGAGGCCGTCAGCAGGAGACACGCTGGGCCACGCCGTTGGTCCTTCCTCCGCTGCCCGCTGCCCGCTGGTCCTTTGTTGCTCTCCTGTCTCCCTTCCTTTCAGTTGGCCCCTGTGGCGGCTGGATCCTCCATTTTTAGCCACAGTCACAGTTTGCTGTCTTAGCGGATCTGTTCCGGGGTGAGTGGCGTCTCTGCCAGCTGATTGGCATTTCTGAAGCATGCTAACGTGCCCACAGCTGTGGTGTCAGGAGCAGGCCTATTAATAAAGGTGTGAGTCTGGGAGGGCCCAGAGAACCGTCCTGACGGACCCCAGCCACTGTGCGGAGAAGGGAGAGGCTGCCGTATCTGGCTTATTTCTTTGGTAGCTTTTGAAGTGTGGAGGGAGCGTGCAGGGGAGGACGCCCACGCGGCAGTTACCGTGGGACGGCACAGCGGAGCAGCCAGACTGACCCTGGCTTGGTATCCTGCTCCCACGGTAATTGAAGGGCCTGAAACCTGGCTCCCAGCAGAGAACAAATAGGCAAATAAATTGGAGGCTTCCTTCTTATGGTTTATTGATGCTGTTTTGACCAAGTAAAAAGATTATTTACCCATAAAAGCTCAAATCTAAGAGTTGTTTTTGTTTTTTTTAAACTATTGGCTATTTGAAAAAAAGCATTAGGAGATAAAAGGATGGAAGAAGCTAATATCATTATCTGATATTTAGATTAAAACCCAAGCAAAACAGTTAGATTTATGGTATTTTTATGTGGCTGTTTTTCTTGGCACAGATAATAGCGGGAGGACTTGCCTGTTGTTTGCTTGGAGTTATGTTCAAAAGAAGAACCGGGGCACCGTCACGATACATGGTTCCCTCTCATTAGCTGGAAACAAAACATATTAAAATAATGAGGAGCAGAGGTCTCTGCGACTCAGCGTGGCGGCAGGGTGTTTCTGGTTTTGCACTGATCTTAGTTTTAGTTGGAGGTTTAATGGGATCGAGAGATGTGACTGCACACGAGCCCCCCATTAGCCCCCTGCCACCCCTACGGCGCACGCGCACACCACAGCTGTGTGGGTGTGATCTGACCCAGGTGTACGGGAACGTGGCTCACAGGGACGTGGGTTTGGTGCGCTGCACCCTGGAGGCAGGTTCAGTGCCCTTGCTCCAGCCACCACCTATGGCTGTTTTGGTCAGTGCTCTGCAGGGGAGGTGGCACTGATGTCCTCGCTTGTCATTATGTGTCACACCGATCTCCGTGAGAATTCTTCAGTAAGGACAGACTGCACATGGGTTCTCCTGAACACGAGATCAGGCAGAACCACAGCTTCCCCATGGTAGGACAACAAACAGCTAGGAGGCAGCCTCAGAGCTGGTAGGAAGGTTAACTGTATCACTACCCCAAGTCTAGGGTTTAGGTTTTTTTAAGTTTCTGTCGTTTTTAAAATTTCTGTAAGGCATTTAACTTTGAATATTAAAACCTTAAGGCAAAGGGTTTAAAACTTACCCAAACTCACCACCCTACACATGGCTGGAGTCAGTGGGAGGGGAAAGTGTGCAGCCTCCCCACAGCTGGGAGAGTCGGGTGAACGGGGTGAGCAAGAGGCCCAGGGGCTGGGGCACTAGCCAGTGTTGTGGCTTCCTCGGTCTCCGTCCCCATCCCAAAAGAATCCGTTTCATTGCGGAAGCACAGGGAACAGATGTCAAAGATGCAGCCTCCGTGTCTGTGCAGGAACGGTCTGTGAGGTGAGCCCTGGGAGGCTCCCCTCTTCCCGTCCATGTGACCTCTGGAAGGCTGGAGTCTCCTTTCTCGCAAAATGGGGGCCCCTCTCTGATGTCAGAATGCAGTGGTTTGAAGAAATCCCAGTAAAACCAGACCCTGGGTTCTTTCCCCTGAACTCCAGCTGCACAAGAGTTCAGACGCGGCTTTTTGAGCAGTTGGAGTAAGAGAAAAGGTCCCCTCTGTGGCTCTGTGCTGACAGCAAGCACCTTTGAAGCCGTGTGTCTGCTTTTGTCGGAGGCCAGCCAAGAGAGCACCATAGGATGTAGCTCTGGAGCCAGGCCTCAGCGCTCTCACTCACCTGATGGGTTGCAGGTTCATGAGTGCCCCCTGTGTTTGGTGCACTAACCTAGGCATTGTGGGGAACATGGGCAATAGCACCTCTGCACCCTCCAGATGAGTCTGTGTGGGTGGCGAGCTTCCCTCCTGGACCAGGAAATCCCACTGGGTGCCCTGTCCCAGTTTGGACAGGAGCTGTGTGCCTGAGAGGGGCACTGGTCAAGAGCGGCTAGCAGAGGGGAGGTTCCTGTCCACGTGATCTCTTCCCATGAGTCCTCTGGTCTAAGCCGGCCAGAAGTGGTTATAACTCAGTTCTATCCCATTCTTTGCCCAAAGGGTTTAGTTCTTGGAACGTGACTTGCCAATGTCTTAGAAACATAAGTAATTATATGTAAAGTGCTTTTTAAAAATACAGTGAGTCATGTCTTAGAGTTAGGAGAGCTGTTTCCCCCTCACCTCGAAAGAAGCTCTTGGTGAATCCTTGAGAAGGAAGTAAGGATTTTCATAGTGGGAAGAATCCTATATTGTGTGATTTGGCTTATTATAAGTTTTGAGATTTTTGAAGCCAGGTTCTCTTAGTGCAGGACTCGGGCTCCTGGCATGGGTCGAGTGAGGCTGTGTGTGGTGAGGTGCTACAGCGTGCACCAGGGACGCCACGTCGGTTCCAGCATGCACGGCAGCTTTGAAGTACTAGGCCTTGTTGAACCGCACTGGCTTCATTAGGATATCAGACACAGCCACCATGATTTCCTTCCATTTGCTTCTCCAACTTTGTTCTGTTGTGAAACATTGCCTTCATCTGTTTGGGGCTGGTGGAAGCATCCAGAACAACGTAAAAGACACCAGGCATTGGAAGATCATGATCATCTAATTTGGGGAACGCAAGATTTAAGTTGGAAATGTTACATTTCAGTCCTGCCTTTTATGCTTTCCTTTCCTGTAAGTTCCTTCCAATATGTGTTCGTGTTTGTAATTTGAAGCATATTAAAGCCAGTTGAAGTTTTATATTTACGCTTAGATTTTTTACATATTTATGGGATACCGTGTGATAGTTCCATAAATCTAATTTCATATTGACCCCAACAGTTTGGACTCGTTAGCCTTAAGCTACCCAAGGGAAGACGGTTTGCTAAGCCTGCTTTGTGAACACTGTGGACATGATTCCACCACTCTGGGGAAGCCACATGCCTTTCTGGCTCCTTCAGAAACACCCAGCGCTCAACTTTTAGAGCTTGCCGGGTCCTTGGAGCAAAGTGTAGTTTTCTAGAGAGGACGGGGAGATGTGTCAGCTCACACACCTACGGAGCACACAGGACCCCGCCTGAGAACGCGTGGAGCTGCTTATGTGGTCAGTGTTAGGATGCCAGTGCACGCTGGGGAACAGGTGGAGGCGTTCCTGATTCTAAGTGAGCTTGTCCTCAGGTCATTCTGAGTTGCTGGGACTTTCCCAGGTGTGGAAAGAATTGATCAGAAAGGCTTTTAGGTTGAGAACTGATAGAACAATCCTAAATCATTCTTGGAAATAGAAGGTTGAGATTAATAGATAGCAAAATTGTAACTGAGAACTCCAGAGAACGCTGAAGTACCAAATCGTTATTCTCGTGGAGTGGGACAGTAAGTAAAGGCCCTCCCCAATATGCCACACAAATGCCCCCCATCCCCACAGATGTGAGATGTAGGAGTTAAAAGAGTAGATGGTTTTATTTCTCTCCATCTTTCATTTTATTGCTGGCGAGTGGAGAAATGATCTTGGGTATAAAAATCATGTTAGAACTTTGATAAGTTACTCTTTGAAATAGAGTTTTTTCCATGCCACAGACATTTGGAAGGAAGTATGTTTATTGAAATATATTTTTGTAGAAAATATTACAGAACCTGTAATTGAAAACTTATGGCAGTATTTTGAGGAGTGATATGTTCTTAATGCTAATTTGTAGATTCGCTCTGAACTCCCTTCTGCTGTTTTAGAACCATTGGCTGAGTGAACATTTTCCAAGAGTCTTTTCAGATCTGAACTGTTTCATGGAATGGAGTAGTTGATGCTTAAATAATGTATAAACCCAGTTGAACAGGAGCTGCCTGTCAGTTTTATTAACTTTGACCTTTTCTCCCATTATAGAGGTGGTTCCGTTAATATTTAATGGGCCCCTTATAGATCTCGACAGTTGGAGCTGTGTTCCTGGAAACTGGGATCTGTACATATGATGAACAAATGTCGCCTGATCATTGTGAGTCAGCTTCCAAGGGGGGTTTTGTTTTGGGGGAGGAACACTCCTTCCACCTACATACCCTTCCAAGTGCCTTGTATTTTGAGAGCATCCAGGATGGGTAGAGGTTTCAAAGGAACCCTTTAAAAGACAGACAGCAGTTAGCATGCATTTCTGCTGTTTTGGGGTTTTTTGTTTGTTTGTTTGTTTGAGCAAATGATCCAAATGATGCCAGGTGGGCAAAATCGCACTGCCACTCTGCATAGTTAGCAGGGCTCTTCCACTCCGAGAGTCAGCAAGGCTGGAATGGCTGAGCTTGCATGGACCCTAATAAGACACAAAGAAGAAGGCGAGCCAAGAGGAGAGACGATTCCTTGAGCCAGGAGGGGGCCCTGCCAAGCTGTCTTTCCCTTTAATTCCATAAAGCCCTATGCATATTGCACTCATTGCAAATTCTGGTGGGGAAGATCGAAGCCCGAGCAGCTGACATTTTGAAACATTGTCTTTCAAACTTGTACTGTTCCTGGCTTCCATCGATTCCCCATTTAAGAAATCTGTAGGAGAAAACCAAATTTGAGCAAAATTCATGGGTCTAAGATGAGCTGTTAGAGCCAGATTATTCCTCCCTTCTTCACCCTGGAAAGAGCTCCGTTTCTGCTGTGAGCGGGATAGATCTCTGTCTTGTATGGGGCAGCCATAGGCTCCTTCAGCAAGCCGACCAAGTCAAGCAGGAGCACAGGTGTTCCAAACACAGACCTTGGATCCTGCTGGGCACGGGCGTCTCCACCTGGATTACCTCTCCAAGGGCAGGCCTTTCCCCTGGCCTTGTTTCTTCCCTCTCTGTCTGCATGCAGCCCGCTGGCTTTTTGGGTGAGGCCATTTACTTTTCAGGACATCGTTACCCTTTGCATTGAGGGCCCAGCCCCTCATACGTGGTAGCACCAGTTTCATTTCCATGCGCTGTGGTGTAGCTGACTTAGCAAAGGGAATCCATGCCTAGGAAGAGGGTTTGGAGGCATTGATTCAGAGCTTCAGAATGAATTACTATTTGTATGTTTAACTTAGTTCTAAATATGTGTTTGAGAGACCTTGCTTAGTTTGAGAAGAGAGGAAGAAACATATTGGATGTTATAAATGATTTCAATCCCAATTCTTAGCTTGGCATTTTCACATTTGAATGTTTTATTTACATCTGTTCAAAACTGGGATACCTTTCAAGGATCACTTTATTATAGAAAGGTTGTTGACAGCTCTCAGGATCTGAAATACAAAAGCACAGGGCTTTAAAAAAAGGACAGTAAACGTCATTGTCGTGCCAGATTGGATGTATATGTCTTATATGACAATGGGTGAGAATGGTGTGTTGTATTTTAAGTCAGAAGATCCTGATGGTAGGAGCTGGGATTGACTGGGCACAAGGGAACTTTCTACAGTGGTGGGAAATTTCGGTCTTGATTGGGATCTCGGTCTCAAGGCTGTTTACAGTTGGTCGCTATTCACAAACTGTACACCTAAAATGTGTAAGATTTTACCTAAACAACTCCATAAGGTATATTTTTTAAAGATTTATTTATTTCTTTGAAAAGCAGAGTTACAGAGAGGCAGAGGCAGAGAGAGAGAGAGGTCTTCCATTCACTGTTCACTCCCCAGATGACTACAACGGCCGGGGCTGTGCCGATCCAAAGCCAGGAGCCAGGAGCTTCTAGGTCTCTCATGTGGGTGCAGGGGCCCAAGCACTTTGGCCATCTTTTATTGCTTTCCCAGGCCACAGCAGAGAGCTGGATTAGAAGTGGAGCAGCCGGGACTTGAACTGGCACCCATGTGAGATGCTGGCACCACGGGCGGCAGCTTCACCCGCTACACCACAGCGCCAGCTCCCTATAAGGTGTATTTTTCAGAAGTCTTGTTTGGTTTGGAACTAGGCAATACCATTTCTCTTTTCCAATAGGGACATTGAAATACTGTAGATAAGTAAAATGATCTGTCCTAAGCAACCTCGAAGCTCAGCAGTTTGTCCAGGAATAAAGCAAAGCCTGCTGGCTGGGAGCCCATGTAAAGTCGCTGCTTTCTGCCCTGGTTACATTGTTCATTGCCCTTAAGTGGAAAGGAAATGGACTCCCCCACCCCTTTCCCTTCAGCGAGCAGGAGGCCATTCCTGTACCTTGTTGGCGGATATGTTCAGGTGCTTGTTCTTTGATGGATACCTGGACCTTCCCCATTGAAAACAGTAGCCCTGGGGTTCTGAAAGCCAATTCCTACATTACATTTGTGTGTGATAAACTGAGTTGTGGTCATGGTTTTTTGTAGTCATGGTTTGCTGCAGCAGACTACAAGTTAGGTAGTTTTTTGTTACAAAGTGAGACCTGACAGTAGTGAGTTTCTAAAACTAACTTTGTCTCTAAGGAAACCTGAGTCCTCTTATTAAAAAGTGACTGATACAAGCTTTAAAGCTGTTTGCATAAGCGTATATGAACAGTAGTAAACAATAAAAAGGAAAGAGCAGGCTTTTAGCCCAACAGCTGAGACATTACATGCCTGTGTCCCACACTGGGTGCAGTAAGTGGTGGCTCCGCTGGCTGGGTTCCTGCCACCCTTGTGGGAGACCTCAGTTGTGCTCCTGGCTCCTGGCTCCCGCCACAGCTCAGCCCTAGTTGTTGTGCACCTATGAGAAGTGAACCAGCAGATAGGCGCTATCTCGCTTTCTCTGTCTCTGTTTCTATACCTCTGAAATAAATCAAAAGAATTTAAAGAAGAAAGAATTAACAAATTCTCCTAGTACTTAGAAATACATTTTTTTTAAATTATTTATTTGCAAGCTAGAGAGGGAGAGGTAGAGAGGAAGATCTTCTATCTGCGGTTCCCTCCCCAGATGGCCTCAACAGCCAGGGCTGGGCCAGGTGAACCCAAGGGCTTCATTCAGGTCTCCCACGTGGGAGGCAGGGGCTCAAACACTTGGATCGTCATCCACTGCTTTTCCTAGGCCATTAGCCAGGAGCTGGATCAGAAATGGAGTAGCCAGGACACAAACTGGCACCCATATGGGATGTTGGCATCACAGGTGGTGGCTTTACCTGCTGAGCCACAATGCTGGCCCCACATTATTGGTATTTTAGAGACCATCTCTTTAAGTGGTTCTCTGTTTATAGCGTAGCTTTTTTTTTTTTTTGATTGAACAAA
Source organism: Lepus europaeus (assembly GCF_033115175.1). NCBI lineage: Eukaryota > Metazoa > Chordata > Mammalia > Lagomorpha > Leporidae > Lepus > Lepus europaeus. The sequence goes on from NC_084838.1 coordinate 3,449,074, forward strand.
ATGATGTTGTAAGGTCTTTCCATATTTAACTGATCTCCCGATTCACTGTTGAACATTTTGATTGCTTCCTGTTATTCATCATTGTGTAATGCTGTGATGAGCACCTTATTCATGGTTCTTTTCCTATTTGTCTGATTTTCTCCATATGAATATGTTTCTTGACACAGAATGTTAGTAGATATATTTGAAATTACTTAAAATGTTCTAAGGGGCTAAAATTGTCAGTATTGATCATCTTGTGCCCTTTGTCCTGCCTTTACAAAATGTTATTTTCTTCCCCTTTTTTCTTTTTTCTCCACAGTTGCAGTACCATGCAGGTCTAGCATCTGGCCTTCTGAATCAACAGTCTTTGAAGCGCTCTGCCAATCAGATGGGCGTGTCCGCCAAGCGCAGACCGAAGGCTCAGCCCACGACCCTGGTCTTGCCGCCTCAGTGAGTGATGGCTTTGCAAAAGCACTGTTTTTTCTCAAGTAGGGACTACTTTGTGCTTGCTTTTGGAGAATGGAATGGCTTTTTTCTTCTTTAAAATTTTCTTTTTCTAATATTTATTTATTTGAAAGATGGAATTACAGAGAGAGTGGGAGAGACAGAGGTCTTCCATCTGCTGATTCACTCCCCAGATGGATGCAGCTACCAGAACTGGGCTGGGCTGAAGCCACAAGCCTGTGACTCTGTCCTGGTCTCCCGTATGGATGTAGGGACCCAAGGACTGGGTCGTCTTTTGCTGCTTTCCCAGGTGCATTTGCAGGGAGCTGGATCAGAAGTAGTGTGGCCAGGGCCGGCGCCGTGGCTCAACAGGCTAATCCTCCGCCTTGTGGCGCCGGCACACCGGGTTCTAGTCCCGGTCGGGGCACCGATCCTGTCCCGGTTGCCCCTCTTCCAGGCCAGCTCTCTGCTGTGGCTAGGGAGTGCAGTGGAGGATGGCCCAAGTGTTTGGGCTCTGCACCCCATGGGAGACCAGGAGAAGCACCTGGCTCCTGCCATCGGAACAGCGCGGTGCGCCGGCTGCAGCGCGCTACCGCGGCGGCCATTGGAGGGTGAACCAACGGCAAAAAGGAAGACCTTTCTCTCTGTCTCTCTCTCTCACTGTCCACTCTGCCTGTCAAAAAAAAAAAAAAAAACAAAAAAACAAAAAAACAAAACTAGTGTGGCCAGGATTTGAACCGGCCCCCATGTGGGAAGCTGGCATTGCAGGTAGCAGCTTAACCCGTTGAGCCACAACACTGGTCCCTAAAAGTTTGTTTCCTTAAAAAGGTGACTTCTAGGCTTTGAAGTGATGCATGATGGTAGCATAATTTGCCTAGAGTCCTGTGAGGTGGCTGTGTGTAACACAGCTCACATTCTGCCTAGGGTTTTGGGATACCTCACAGCTCGTTCTTTGTTTCCTTATCATCCTCCCAGCGTGGGCAGCACGTGGGCGAGTGCCCCGGTCTGGTTTTCCAGGTGACACCACGGCAGACCACCTGGAGAAGCGGCTAGCACTGAGATGAGCAGGGCCAGGCCCGTTTGTCCGTCTGAGTAGCAGCACACGTGCTCTGCTGTTTCCCAGGGGAGGGACAGCAGATACAGGTCAGGCCCATGGGACCCCCAGCTGGGTGATTTGTTCACATGTGTGTTTGCACATGTAGCCTGCACTTCCGTCACATGTGTGTTCGCACATGTAGCCTGCATGTCCAGAATCCAGAAGAGCTCGTCCTCACATTCCCTGTCTCCGCCTGATTTCTTTACCAGTTCATCTCGCTTGTCCTGGAACTTTATATAAATGAAGACACCCAGTCTGTCTTCTGCAGCTGCTTCCCCCAGCCCTGTGCGTTGAACCGAGTACCTGTTGGACTCATGCAGGCCATTCCTGTTTCTTGGGATACTGTATTCTTTGAGCATGCCACAATCGACATACTGTGTGCCAGGCCTGAGTTAGTGATGTGGGATCAGGGCGTGGGCTGTCAGTCCTTGGTGGCAGCTCCCCGGGGGGCCTGTACCCCCAAAGGCTGGGCCTGGGCTTGGCACACGTCCCCTCTTCCTCACAGCCTCAGTCACAGGCTGCGTTTACATTGCCGGTCCAACAGAGCGTTTCCTGGGAGGCTCAGCCGTTTACCTTTGCCCAGGGTCTCATCTTGTGTGGTGAGCAAATGTCTGTGGTGCCTGCTACGAGCCAGGCACAGTTCCAGGCCCTAGGGCCATCATCGTGCCTTCCTGGAAGTGTTCATTTAGGAGGGGAGGGAGGTGCAGTGGGGAAGAAGAAGAGGAAAGGCATCCTGAACAAACTGTCAGACATGATCTCCCGTCGTCGTTAATTCTGGGACTGGAGTAAGCAGCATGAGAAGGGATGGGTGTGGGGAAACCTGCCTGAATCCAGTGGTCAAAGAGGGCCTCTCCGAGGAGGTGATGATGTAGAGACTGGAATGAGGAGGAGAAAGGGCCCATGAGGGGCTGGGAGGCCCTTTCTGTAGCCGGTGGACACCCCTGTGTCACCAGCTGTGCGAGTGTTCAGGGCCTCTTCACAAAGACCGTTTGCTTCCAGGACAGGAGGAGGGTGACCGACCAGCCCCCCTCCCCCCCAGCAGGCTGTTTTTCACGCTGTGCACACCCACAGGTGCCGTCCTCTTTACAAAGAAGCCTGCTGCACGCCCGCGTCTTCAGCGCTGCCAGCCAGAGCGCCCTGTGCGGCAGAGAAGCTGCTCCAGGCACCTGCGCCGGGTGTTGTTTGCAGCCTGTTGACTTTGTGATTCTACAACCTCAGCTCTCAGCCCTCTTGAGTGTGATGGGCCTTGTAACTTGTCATTTTCCCTGCATGGATTGTCTACCGAGGCAAGATGTTTGGCGAGGAGTGAAAGGGTTTCCAACGGTCCCGTAAGACTGGAGCCACAAAGTGTTTGTTGCTAACTCTCTCTTGACAAAAGTCAGCTCTGGGTCCATCTGTTCACCATTTGTTAATTTGCATTGGCTTGAAACCTGTTTACAGGTGACATGCTATTATGAGGACACTCAAACTATTTTAAGCGCCGAGGCAATCAACAGACTCTGTTCTGATGCCAGAGGAAAGGAAGGGAGAGAGAGAGAGGTGTTCACAGCTGTCGTTATAAATTTATAATAAATCACTCAAAATACTTAGTTTCAAAGAGAAAAAGCGGTAACTGTTTCTTAAGAATATAATGGTGAAATGATTTCCTATAATCATTAGCGTGTTTCCTGGGATAATTGACCACTGCCTTTTTTTTTAAAAAAAGATTTTTATTTATTTATTTGAGAGGTGGGGTTACCGACAGTGAGAGGGAGAGACAGAGAGAGAGGTCTTCCGTCCATTGGTTCACTCCCCAGATGGCCGCAACTGCCAGAGCTGGGCCAATCTGAAGCCAAGAGCCAGGAGCTCATTCTAGGTCTCCCACGTGGGTGCAGGGGCCCAAGGACTTGGGCCATCTTCCACTGCTTTCCCAGGCCATAGCAGAGAGCTGGATGGGAAGAGGAGCACCCAGGACTAGAATCAGTGCCCATATGGGATGCTGGCACTGCAGGTGGAGGATTAACCCACTGTGCCACTGCGCCGGCCCCAGCCACAGCAGTTTCACATCACAGGGCTCTCTGGGCTCGCCTTGTCCCAGAATCCCTCTGTAGAACGATCTCCTGCTGGCAGGCACTGGTTCTAGCCATCCTCACACTTGTGAGCACCTACTGTGTGCCGCTCCTTGTGTGCACTGTTGGCTAGAAACGTGGCACAGCTGTCGGCCAAACTGGGTCATACAGTGTTTCTAAAGTTAAAAAATAGAACACCAGAGATTTATACATAATGTAGATTGAAAAAAAAATAGAATAAAGACTACAAACAAGAAAAAGTAATGCTGTCACCCTGAGCAAGTTATTAAGGTTTTGACGGATACTGCCCTGGGCTTTTTCCTATGCATATGTAATATATAAGTTTTAAAACAAAAATTTCCAAAAAGGGTTGTAATCTTGTTCTGTGTTATGTCCCAACATTTTAGTGACTGTAGTTGTTAAATCAAAGGTGATATGATTTGATCTGTGGAATATTTGTATTTGCATATTAATAGCCATGGTCTCTACAGGACTCTGAAATACACTTTTTTGTTTTCGTAAGCACAACATGACCGTAAGTTAACTGTGTCATTAAGGAGAGTCCCGAAATCTGGGCCAGCAGGTGGTCCGCTGTTTCCTGTCTGTCTCTGTCTCTCAAACACACAAAAAAGTCCATTTTCTTATTTATTTATTTGAGAAGTAGAGTTACAGACAGTGATAGGGAGAGACAGAGAGGTCTTCCATCCGCTGGTTCACTCCCTAAATGACTGCAACGATCAGAGCTGTGCCGATCTGAAGCCAGGATTCAGGAGCTTCTTCCGGGTCTCCCACGTGGGTGCAGGGGCCCAAGGACTCGGGCCATCTTCTACTGCTTTCCCAGGCCACAGCAGAGAGCTGGATCGGAAGAGGAGCAGCTGGGACTAGAATGGCGGAGGGTACACCTGCGCCACAGCGCTCCAGTTTCTAAGTGGCTCACTCAGGTGGCAGGCAGTTAAGTTGGAACTTGGTTCCTCGTGGCAGGTCTGCTTGAGTATCCTCATGACATGGCCTCTGGCCTCCCAGGAACCAGCGACCTGAGAGAATGAGGGCCAGCAGAGGCTGTCCGTTGTAGGACTTTGCCTGAGAAGACAGTGGGGCAGTTTCACCCCATTCTGTTCCTTGGAAATGAGTCACTGAGTATGAGTGACCTTCGGGGGGCGGGGGGGGGGGGGGGGGGGCGGGATGAGGCTCTTCTTTTGGAAGGAGGGAAGTGTCGAGACTTGTGGGAAGGAAGAGTCCTCAGAGGGGGGGAAGGCCAGGCCTGGAAGCCACACCCACTTATTCAGTGAATATTTAGGCAAGGCCCCAGCTGCTTGGTTCTTCTTCTTCTTTTTAAAAAAGACGTGTTTATTTGAAAGGCAGAGTTACAGAGAGAAAGAAAGTAAGTCTTCCATCCATTGGCCCACTCCCCAAATGGCCACCATGGTCCGAGCTGAGCACATCTGGAGCCAGGAGCTTCTTCCAGGTCTCCCATGCAGGTGCAGGGGCCCAAGCACTTGGGCCATCTTCCACTGCTTTCCCAGGCCATGCAGAGAGCTGGATCGGAAGTGGCGCAGCCGGGAATCAAACCAGCACCCATATGGGATGCAGACGGCAGCTTTACCTGCTATGCCACAGCCCCGGCCCGGTTCTGTGCACTGTGTGCTCCAGAGCTGATGAGAATGTTGGCTGGCAGGAAGCTGGGAGCAGAGAAGAGAATAAACAAGAAGCGTGGCATCAGATCCTTGGGCCAGATCCCTGTGACAGAGGTGGCCCTGCCCTGCCCGCCGGGGCCCCCGGGCTGGGTGCTCCTCCAGATTTCTCCGCTGCTGGCTGTGTAGAAGGGCTTGACCTCAAGAGCAGACAGGTGCCTTCTTGTTTAGGTTACAGGGTCTGAAGACGAGATTCTGCCTCTAAACCGTGGAGGGAACCAACTTAGGGCGAGTGGCCGGTTCCTCACCTGCCCTCTTGCGTTACTGTGTGTCTGTCAATGTGGCGATGGGGCTTCCTTGGTGGGCCGGTGTTGACTGTTGGGTGGCACTAAGGCCCTAGGACAAATCCACGGGCTCTGCACTGTGCCCAGCCCTCAGACCTGGTGGGAACAGCAGGCTTGGGGCGAGCTTGCTTCAAGAGGCAGCTGGCTTCCTCCACAGCAGTCTCTGAACGCTGATTGCCGCCGAGTTCCCCGAGGATGAGTGACCCGGAGCTGTTCTGCCCTGCAAAGCTGGTGACAGGAGCAAGGGGGCGCCTGTCGTGCAGGGCTCTCCCCAACACTCTGAGGAAGCCGCCTCGCTCCCGGTTCCCATGGTCCTGTGCGGGGAAGTCTCCTGCTGGACAGACATGCTCTCTCCCACTCGGAGGCCACCTGCCCTGTGGCGGGGCACGCTGCTAGCACTGAGGTCAGCCAGGGCTGACTCTCCACCTGCCTGACCTGTGTGTGGGCGCTGAGAGCTCTGTGTTTCTGGTCTGTCAGATGGAGCTGTGCTGACGTGCGCGCTCTCCCAGAAAGCAGTGTGGCTTTCGCTGTGCTTTGTGTCCCCTTGGCTTGGTGGCTTTAATCCGTGGCTGAGCCGAACGGCTGGTGACTCCTGGTTCAACAGCTCAGTCTGGCTTTCTGTGGCAGCCGGGGGGCCAGAGACCACACCTGGCTCCCATTTAGGTTTGGGGAACAAGACAGCTTTTTCGAAAGGTTGTGTGTGTGAATACCACTGCCACCCCCTGCGAGTTGTGGACACTGGGTTGCTCTTGGGTGGTCTTCTGTGTGAAGAGATGCCCCACTGAGTCAAGACCACCTCCCTTCATAGGCTTCCTCCTCTGTGGCTGCTGGGGACGAGTCCTCGTGTCCCCAACAGAGAACAGCTCTTCCACCCGCCCGCGGCCCCACCGCTGCCACCCACTCCAGGCCCACTCCCCACTCAGCTTCTCTTTCTCCCACTCCAGTATTTTCCTTTCTCCTGAATCATTCCTGTAGGAATAGCCGTGTCTTAAATTCACTCCCCCTCCAGCTCCTGCTCACAGCTCTGCTCTGCGGCCCAGCTCCGTTGTTTCTGAGCTCGGTCATGCTGGGCGGCCACAGTCCTGGGCTCCACCCATAGGCCCTCGCTCTGCCACTTCTGGAACTCTGTGTAAAAGGAAATAGTTACATGGAACGTAACGCTTGCTGTCTGGTTTATTTCACTCAGCAGGATTCCTGTCTGAGGTCAGTGGTTAGTGCCATTTGATTGCTGAGTGGAGTTATCTGACATTATTATTATTATTTTTTAAAGATTTATTTATTTGAAAGAGTTACACAGAGAGAGGAGAGGCAGAGAGAGATGGAGAGAGGTCTTCCATCCGATGGTTCACTCCCCAGTTGGCTGCAGTGGCCAGAGCTATGTCGATCCGAGGCCAGGAGCCAGGGGCTTCTTCCGGGTCTCCCACACAGGTGCAGGGGCCCAAGGACTTGGGCCATCCTCCACTGCCTTCCCAGGCCATTGCAGAGAGCTGGATCGGAAGTGGAGCAGCCGGGACTAGAACTGGCGCCCATACGGGATGCTGGCGCTTCAGGCCTGGGCGCTAACCCTGTGCGCCACAGCCCCGGCCCTGGAGTTCTCTGACATTCTTTGGAGCCCAGCAGTGCGGCAGGCTCAGCATTTGCGTCTGTTTCACTCTTGCCTCTCCCAGTTGAGAGTGCAGTCTTCACACACTGGTTCCTCGGTGACCTGGCTCAGGCGTGAGCACCGCCAGCACCACTGGCACTGTGCGCGGAGACAGGTGTTGCTGGAAAAAGCGCCAGCTCCGTGGGAGGCCGCAGGGCCGCCGCGGCGACGATGGCAGCTCTGTGCTGGTGCTGGTGCATGCTGGAGCACCAGGTTGCCGTGCGCACGGCCACTAACCTGGCCCTGAGAGCTGAGCCGAAAGAGCCGCTTCTCTGTCACTGCCCGCACACTCATTACCGGGACCCTGGCTCGAGGCTGCACACGGTGCCGGACAGGCGACTGCACGCGTTCACACGGGGGAGTGCTGCTCTGTTCTCGAAGGCAGAGGTGAAACCACCAGGCGTCACCGAGAGCAGCGCAGGGCCTCAGCCTGCCCTCGGCGAGTGCTGGACGGCGGGGGCCGGCGGGGGCCGGCGCGGGGTGCTGGGCGCTCCCTCCGAGCCAGGCAGGCTCTTGACGCCAGGAAGCACAGGGAACCAGGTGTCCTCCGTGGTCGCTGGCTGTGACTTCCTGCTCTCTTCTGCTGACGTTGAGATCTTCCTTAAGTGTCCTGTTCTCCCGTACCCTCCAGGTGTGGAGCGCCAAGCTTCTGCAGTTCCAGACACCTTGGTGCCGAGGCCGCTGGCGTGTGAGCGCTGCCGCGTGTCCTTGCAGGACCCCCTTTTCCTCTGGTTCTCTAGGGCGTTGTTTGAAAGTCTTGCTGTTTTGTTGAGGGTGGAACTTGGTTCTATAGTCATTAATTGATGCGAAAGTCTCCAACTCTGAGCGAGACAGGAACCTCTAACCGGAGTATCTGGCATCTCTTTAAAGGAGTTGAGTTTGCCTCGGGCCGAGTCACAGCACCTGAGCCGTGAATGAGGAGCGCTCTGGGCCGGCGCCGTGGGCCTCGGACGCACAGAACATCACTCCTCTCAGGGCCGTCCTCCTGGGTGCTTTACGGGGCCGCTCACTTACGGAGCTTGGGCTGGGGAGCAGAGCACGCGTGGGCCCCTGCTGCTGTCCCACCCAGCAAGCAGAGAACGTTGCAGCTCTGAAGTTGCTTGAGTTGTGGAAAAAGTTATCAGAACTTGGGTGGAAATTCACTAAATCAATCTTTTCCCCTACTGGCAAGTATTAAGTAACAATATTCATTAAATACCACAGAGAGGCTGTGTAATAAAGAAATAATCCTAGGCTTGGTGGCTGGAACTCTCCAGAAGAGCTGAAATTGAGAATATAATTAAAGATTAAAACATTGTTTGCATTCTCGAACATGGAGAAATCTTTTCTCTCCATTGCGGGACCCTGTTAATAAGGAAGAGATCAGTTTCCAATAACCGCCAGCAGCTAAGCTCGCTTGCCAACAGCAGTCGTGTGTGAGCTGTCTGGGCCTTTCTCTTGCAAGGCTGGAGCTGACTGCAGGAACAGGGGAGGGGTGTCAGTCAGTCCTGCCTCGGAGCAGTGCGGCCCTGTCTGTCGGGCATCCTGAGAGTGAATGGCGCTGCTCCGACAGCAGCTTAGCCGTGTAGCATTCTGGAGCCCGTGGTTCATTGTATGCCTCGCTTTGGGCAGCAGAGTCCTTTCCAGTGGATTAGTTTCACCCCGTGTTGGGGACAAAAGTCAATTATTGGTGAGAACCAGCCTACCTGGCTCCTTGAGGGTTCTCCTCTCGCAGCAGGGGAAAGGGTGGGAGAACTGTCATGCCCTCCGGCCATCTTGACTCGGGACAGAGAGAAAACCTTGACAGCCCAGCCCGGGTGTCCAGAGCTCCCTGAAGCCGCCTGCACCCTCAGCCCCAAGTGGGAACAGGGAGTGCCACGGCCTTGCCCGAGTGGCTTGTTGGGTTCACCGCCCGGAGCCATCGGTCACCGTTTACCCTTTTTAGTTTTCCGTTTGCCCTGAAATGACTTGGCAAAGCGCTCTGAGCTGAGAGTCCGGAGTGCGCCCCTCTCTGTGCAGCCTCCAGTGTTGCTCTGTGCTCTGCGCTCTGGGGGCTTCTCATCCGTGGGTCTGGAGTGGCGGCTGACAGGTCCTGGTCCGTGTGTCCCTGTGCCGTGTCCTTGGTGCCTGGAGGAGCGAAGGGTCTGCAGGGAAGGAACGAGGGGGTCGGCGTGGCCCAGGAGCCCCTTCCTTGCCTGCTGCGTGGCGCTGCTTGGCATCTCCACCGGGGCATCTGGCCCTTCCTGCCTGATGTGACGGTTTAGCTGAAGCTCCCGAGGCCCAGGGCCCTCTGCGCCGCTCTTCCTGCCCGGTCTTGACTTGGTACCGGTGGCTCGGTGAGGGTGGTTCCGCTCTGTGCTGCTCTCTGCTGAGGAGGCCGGAACGTCTTTCAGAAGAGTTCTGGACAGGCGTTTGTAGGGCTCGAGGCTCGTTGTGAATTGGAAGTACGCGCGCTGGGAACCAGGTGCCGTGTGGACAAATAGAAGCGTGTAGGAGCGAGGCCCTGGAGTCGGCCGTGCCTCGTGGTGGTCCTTCCTGCTCAGCGAGGCTGGGTAGGGTCAGATCTGTGGGGTCCGGAAGCCGGCGGAGGCCTGGTGTGCTGGGGAGAGCAGGCGGGGCTGGTGAGCAGGGCTGCTGTGTGGGGAGTGCTGCCTTAGCAAGATGAATCCAGCGGCAGGATGCAGATCAATACGTGGCCCTGCCTGCCTGTTTAAAAGATAGTTGGTTCGCGTTACGTGTCTTTTATCCCTTCTCCTTGGGCAGGAGAAGAATCTCTGGGAGGGATAAACGAGGGATTCCTCATAAATATTAATGCAGAAATCTGTCTATGGAGAATAAATATAGGGACATTTTGTTTTAAATGCTCTATGTCGTTGCGCCTCATTAGCATACATGTTGTAAAAGCTACTTTTCCCCTGGAGAGACACATGTTCAGTTCAACTAATAGCCCCAGCCTCAACTCTGTAGCTCCCAGGGCTGTGCTGCTGTGGACGGACACCAGAGCTGCCCCGCTGCTCCGGGCAGCCCCCCGGGGGGGATGCTGCGTGGCCGTCCCCACAGGGATGCTGCGTGGCCGCCCCCCAGGGGAGGATGCTGTATGGCCGCCCCCCACGGGAATGCTGCGTGGCCGCCCCCCAGGGGAGGATGCTGTGTGGCCGCCCCCCAGGGGAGGATGCTGTGTGGCCGCCCCCCACGGGGATGCTGTGTGGCCGTCCCCACGGGGATGCTGCGTGGCCGCCCCCCAGGGGGATGCTGCGTGGCCGTCCCCACGGGGATGCTGCGTGGCCGTCCGCGGAGGTGCTGGCTCTGCCCTACACCAGGCCCTCTGGCTGCACCTCTGATTGCTGTTGCCTGGTGCCCCTCTGTGTGCGCGTGTGGACGCACTTTTCACTCTGACAGCATTGATGACGCGCGGCCTGCAGGCTGGGTGTACGCTGACCAGCCTGCGAACCTACGGATGTAGAAAGTGGTACGCCACGTAAACGCACAGCAAGGCAGTGAGCTCCGCGTGAATCCTGTGAAGTTCTCCGTGCTCTGAGCTTCGGTGGAATGATGGGAGAGCTTGGGTTTCCTTTCACATACCCAGTCCCCCGAGGGTCAGGGGAGGGGGTAGTGAGACTGGTACTGTTGACGCAGTCGCTGGACCACACGCCTGCCTCCGTGTGTGCGGTCATCCCTCGCCTCCCTGAGCGCAGGGTAGCACCGGCCCCTGTGTGTGGCACGTGTATCTCTACACTTGCCGCTCTGCGATCAGAGTCAGCTTCTGAATCAGGCATGGCCCGAGATTCACAACAAAGTAACAGCCAGACAGACCGGCCGGATTTCTTTCTCTCCTTCACAGTTCCACAGATTGAAGATTTCTTCTTAACCCAGATCTTAGCAACCTCGGCACAGTTTTTTCCCTGAGAGTGAGCATCTACCTTTTCATGTAAAGGAAGCAGTTGGCTGTTTCTCTCGGCGTCTCCAGGTTGCCAGCGTCACTACTTCTGCTCGCTGGGGCCACCGTTCACTCACGCAAGGGTCGCTGGAGCCCAGGCCGTGCAGCAGGGGCCCTGAGAGCACTTTCTGACTTGGCGGACCGCAGCCAGCCAAGGCCTGGGAAACGGAACTGCGGATCCGGGAAGGCCACTGTGTTTGAAGTTCTTCCTGATCAGGTGCTCTAAAAATCCTGGCTGCGGAGCTCGGATTGTGATGGAAGAAATAGAGTTCAGGTGATCAGCCGAGTAGGGGTGGCGGGACACGGTCAGGAGAGGGAGACTTGAAGAGGAATGGGTGACAGCCCCCGCCCCGCAGGCCCGCCCGTCACGTGGCAGTGTCTGCCGCTCCTCTCTGGTCTTGGACCTGGCCTCACTCTCAGCTACCCTGTCCTGCTCGTCTCCGATCCGTTGTGACACAGTCCGAAGTGTAAAGCTCAGTGTCTTCCATAGATACTGACTCGAAGAGGAATTGCATAAGATAGGAAACTGTAATAAAGAACCTGGCCATTGAGCACGAAGTCGAACGTGGCAGCCTGCAGAATCAGTTTAAAATGATATTTCATTCCATCCTCTAATTGCATTTCTCCTTTACAAGGTGATTTTATACAGGAAGACAGCTGTCTGGTGTGGTTATTACATCACTCTGGCCATTATTGGGCAAAGGAAGAAAAGAAATGGGTGGTTGTGTAGTTCAGCTCATCAGACAGAAGCTGGGTCCTTTTTTAAAATCCCTGTTTGCATAACAAAGAGTCGGAGCTTCAGGACTGTTAATATTTCATGCCATGCTGTTCCCAACTAACACTGGTTGTAAGTGAAACTCTGGTTTTAATCTTTGCTGGAATGGAAGGTAATTGTGGTGGTTCCTTGATGTTTCTTTTGCTTTCTCTTTCTCTGCTGTGTAGGCCATTAGTAACCTGTAGATTGCAGCCTACGCCGTCTTCATTCCGGGTCACGGGTGATCAAAAGCCCGGAGCTTGTTTCTCTGTTTACCTCTGCAGAGGATTCTGCAAACTCCTGTGGGCGTGGTGACCTCAGTAACACAGGAGCAGGCAGGAGCAGGAAGAGGCTTTGTCTCTTAGCTTTAGCCTTTTTAGGGGGCTGGGGTTGTGGTGCAGCATCTTAAGCTGCTGTCTGCAATGCCGGCATCCTGTGCTGACACTGGTTCGAGTCCCAGCTGCTCCACTTCCGATCCAGCTTTCTACTATGTGCCTGGGAAAGCAGCAGACGATTGCTCACGTCCTTGGGCCCCTGGAACCCATGTTGGAGACTCAGGTGGGCTTCGAGGCTTGAGCTTCAGCCTGGCCAGCCCCGAGCATTGGAACCATGTGGGAGTGAACCAGCAGGTGGAAGATTTCTCTGCCTCTTCATCTCTCTGTAACTCTGCCTTTCAAATAAAAATAAATCTTTTTAAAAAGTAAAGAAAAGAAGACTTTCAAACCGAATGGATTTTGAAGTGGTGGTCCCAGTCTTTCAGAGTACTCACGGTAGATAAGAATTCTTAATAATAATAATAATAATAATAAAAACATGGTAAACCATCTTTGGCTCAGAGACTCTGCGGCTGTATTTTGTGTGGAAAGAGCCGTTTTCTTTGTCTGGAGGCAGTGGGGGTCATGGGCGTGTGTCACTAAGCCTGGAGGAGCTCCGAGCTTGGGGCCTGCTGGCCTTTGGGAGGAGTAGTTGGAGCCAGTTCTCACTTTGGGGTGGCTGACAGCTGGGTCAGAGTGGATTCATATGGGCTGCCAGGGGAAGGAACCGACCAGCCAGAGGTGGGGACCCCAGCTATGCTCTGCAAGTGAGGGAGCCTTGCGACCACGTGGTGATTGCCAGCACCACCTGCACACTGGCTCTGTAGGGGAGAGCCCCGGTCACCTCTTGTTAACCAGCTCCCAGGGCCATTCCTGCACGCAGCCAAGATCCAGACCCCTGCTCCGGAAGAAGTGCAGGGAACACCCAGGGGTGGGGGTCCCTGGGAGAGCCGTTGGCAGAACATCTGCTCACGGCCTCGGGTGGGAAGCTGCTGGAATCTACGGCCCAGAAGGCGTTGGAGCCTACCCCTGTTGCTTCCTGGTCAGTTCCCAGAGTGTGTCCAGCGTCCCGCATGCCAGGGCTTTCCTGTGTGAGCCTCGGAGCCACAGAAAGGAACAGGCTGGTGACGCTTCACTTGTTTCTTTTGAATGTATTCTTGCTCTGTGTTGGTGATTAGGTCCTTCTAGGAAAATGTGTATCTAGCTGGACATGTTGCGCTATCGTTGTCGTCTGTTATCCTTAAGTCAGTCAGAAATGCACCCTTCGGCGTGGCGCACATGTGCGGTGAATTCTTTTTTCTCTGCAGCTTTTAACAACTTTGTTGGGGGTTACAGAACGGCAGTAAATCCAGGTGTTCACAGTGTGTACGATGTTACTTGTGAGCGCGCGTGAAACCACCACCTTACTCGCCATAGTCAGGATAGTGCCACGCTCGGCATCCAGAAGTTTCCGAAGGCCTCTTTTATTAGCCCTCTCACCCCTCCCCAGACAACTGCTGACCTGCTTTTTGTCACTGTGGTTTGCTTTTCTAGAAGTTTATGTAAATAGAGTCATGCAGTGTGTATTCTTGTTTTTGAGCCCAGCGTTTTTACTCAGTGTGATCGTTTTGAGATTTGTCCGTATTGTTGCGTGTGTTAGTGGGTCACTTTTACTGTTGTGTAGCATTCCACTGAGTGACTGGACCGCAGTCTGTTTCTCCAGTCTTCTGGTAGACGTTGAGCTGCTTTGGCTGTTGCAGGTAAAGCTGGTATGGACATTGTATACGAACAAATCTTTGTAAGATTATGTCGAGTAAATGCTGGGGTTACATTGTATCTAGAACCATACCGCAGGTGTGTGTGTAAATTTTTTAAGAGATTGCTAAACGTTTTCACAGAGATCCTGTCATTGCTACATTCCTACCAGCAAAGCAGGCTAAGAAAGTTCCAGCTGCAGCCAACCCCGGGCTGGTCACATCCTTGTCACCTAGAAATCGTGCTGTTAGCCCTTCAGTGTCTACATCAAGAGCCCTCCCAGACTCGGGTCTTAGATGGGATGTGCGCTCGTCTATAAGTTTCGTGAATGTGCCACGAGGGGACAGCACAGTCCTGTGGGCCTCCCTTGTGTACCCAGCCCACAGACTGCCTTACAGGGGCTTACACTGAGCCTCCTCATGCCCCGCTGACTCCCCTGTTTGCTGTGTTTTGGGGCTCAGGAAAAGCTGTTCCCAACCCCACACATATCCTTTAAAGGACTGTAACACTTGGATGTGGGGAGTTTTTTTTTTTTTTTTTTTTTTTTTTTTTTTTTTTTAAGATTTATTCATCTGAAAGAGTTAGAGAGAGAGAGAGAGAGAGAGAGAGAGAGAGCGCGCTTCCATCCACTGATTCACTTCCCAAATGGCCGCATGGCAAGGGCTGGGCCAGGCTAAAGCCAGGAGCTCCATCTGGGTCTCCCGCGTGAGTGGCAGGGGCCCAAGCACTTGAGCCATCTCCCATTGCTTTCTCAGCTGCATTAGCGGGGAACTGAATTGGAAGTAGAGCAGCCTGGATAAGAACTGGCACCCGTATGGGATGCTGGCGTCACAGGTCGTGGCTTAACCTGCTGTGCCACAGCACGGGCCTGGGGCGGACTTTCTGTGCAGTAGCCCCAGCTGCTTACCCTGGGGTTTGACTCTCAGGGACTTTGTGTCCCCAGAGAAGAAGTCTGGGGCATCAACATGTCAAAATGCTTGTGAGCCTGTCAGGGCCTCAGCTGCTCTTCATCGGCCGTCTCACCCCGCCGGCGAGGGTGTTGAGCGCAGGGCTCCGAAGGCCGTCTCTGCTGGCGACCTACTCATCTGGCCAAGCAGACTAAGATTTTGCTTTTGCTGGACTTGGGCAAACTAAAACCATTGAAATTAAGTACATACACTAAGCAAATTAAAGCCACCAATTTCCCTCTCTTCTGTCAGTTAAAATGACCCCTCCCCCTCACGTGCTGCGAGCACACCCAGCTTCCCACGGCAAGTGTGGGCCTGCTGTCTCTTTTTCCACTTCCTTATTTTTAACAAAGGAGCGCCACAATGTAAAGGTCCCCTCTGACCAATTAGTTCAATGCGCTTGGCTCAGAAGACATTTAGACAGCGTGTGGCGTTGTCCTCCCCGGAGGGACCCATGTGTTGTTGGGGGACATCAACTGAGCCTCCTGCAATCCCAGGCCTGGGAGAGCCAGGAGGCACCCCCGTCTGCCCTCATGCCACGGCTGAGGGGCAGCTCAGTGAAGTGCTTTCTCCAGGGAGTTCCTGAGGTTTTGAGTAGTGGAGCCCTGACTGGAACCCCTTACAGCCCTCCCGTGTCCCCTCGAGCGCCCGCCGCGTTTCCCCTCCTGCCTGTCCCACGCTGGGGAGATGGAGGGAGAAGAGAGCAAAACCCTTAAGAGGCAGAAAATGTTTTCTGTTTCTGAGTTGACGTGTCGAGTGGTTTTATAGTACCCCAGCTGTCTTCCCCAAGTGCCACTCATCCCTGTCGGATTGGGGGACGTGCGCGTGGCCCCAGGAGCCGCCCGCCCACTGCTTCTGCCTCTTTGCAAGCGGGAGGGCACGGTTCAGCCTTTGTGCGCTCGGTGCTCCTGTGGCCCTGGAGCTCTGCCCTGTTAGCACTGCTATTTGGCAGGGAAGCGATACTTCAGCAGCAGCAGGAACAGGTATTTTTGTTCTACAAATGAGCCCAGATTTATACACTCGGAGTTCAAAGAGATGGGAGATCACCAACCCACGCAGTGTGCAGTGAGGGAAGCAGCACACCGGGCTGGTTAATAATGAAACGCCACCGCGCAGAGCACGCGCGTCCTTCTCAGAGGCGCTGTCACTTCACGCAGCTTCACGCAGTGACCCTGAGGCTCGCGCCTTGGCCCAGTCCCCAGCTGAAAGTGACGGGACTAGGATGTGAACGTGGCGTGGGGACCACAGAAGCCACACACCCACGCTGTGCACGGCAGAGGTGGGGTTGGGAGAGCAGTCTGTGGATGAGGGGTGAGCACGGGCCAGAAGCAGAGCCTCAGCCAGCCCAGAGATCTCCGTGAGGGTCACCCTGCATCCGCCGGGACACTGGGCCTTTGTATCCCTGACCCCTCCGTCACCAGCTGCGGCTGGCGCCAGCAAGGTCCCGACCTCGGTGTGGCAGTGCTGTGCAGCCGCGGCCGATCCTGAGTGCGTGACAGCTGGCACCGTGTGCTGACGGCACCCAGTAGCTGTGTAGCGCGCGTGCTTCCCGGACGAGGGACTCGTCAAGCGCCTCCTCGTCTCCTCGGATCTGCGTCAGCTGACACTCTTACCAGATGGCTGAGTTCCAGAGTGCTTGTACTTAATTATTTTCCCCCACAGTGCCTATTTGTACAACTTTTCAACGTGAGGAAATACAGGTTTGCAGGGGGAAGCAAGCTAGACTTGTTCTGTTCTGTTTCTGACAGTGAGTAGCAGCTGATGTTCGGTTATAGCAGCCACAGGTCGCTGGGTGTGGGACAGCTGCTGGTAACAAAATCTGCGGATGGCCAAGTGCCCTACGTAGAGCAGCTCGGCGTTTGCATGTAACCCCTGTGCCAGGCATCTCTGGATGACTATACCACAGATACAATGTAGTCGTTAGGCTGTGCGCTCCCGGAACCCCAGGAAGGAAGTCTGGGTGCACTCAGTGCAGGTGCGGCTTCCAAGACCTCGCTGCGTGTGGCTGTCGACTCCGCGGACGCAGAGGCCAGCCATGCTGCCCTGCCTGCATCACCAGTGGACGGATGCAAGGGATCGCCTCTGTGTCTCGCAGCCTACCCATTGCTCAGCCCTGCTGCCCCACGGGCGTCTGGGCAGCACTCCCCCAGAGTGCTGAGGAAGAACCTCCAGGCTGAGCGAGAGCAACCAGAGCCCCCGCCACGGGGGTTGGTCCTGGGGCCGTAGTTGGTGGTCTTCCACCCTGGGTTTGCTCACCCTCCTGCTCCAGTGGCTCATGCAGTGACCGGACCCAAAGCTCCATCCCGGCCAAGCACAAGCGCCCGATCTTCGTGCCCTTTTCTGACGGGGGGGGGGGGGGGGGCGGCCTGTCCCCGTTTACACTCACAGTGAGCAAGGGTGTCCCAGGTTACCGTGTGGATCGTCTCGACTCCACGTGTGCTCCTCTCTGCCTCTGTTGTAACAGCAGCCCTACTAGTTACTCTGCACAATGGCGATTCATCTCTGGCTACTAGTCCCTGGCCTAGGAACCCAGGTGCCTGGTGACAGCCGTTGCTTGCTGTTTTCAGAGGGACTCCTGACACAGCAGAGTGTGTCCCTTGAGGGTCCAAGATCTCTGCAGAGCCCAGAGTCCCCGTGGGACATTAGGAATAGGAGATATAGAGCACACTTCTGCCCGGAGTCCCCGTGGGACACTAGGAGTACGGGATGTAGAGCACACTTCTTTCTCCTCTTGCCCGTGTGTTGTTCTGGGAGGGGCATAGCCCCACGCAGAGCTCCCTGATCTGTGCACACACTGTGTCTTAGAGGATGGTGCCCCGTCTTTGCAGAGCACAGCCTCCGAGGGTCCTATACCACAGGTGCTGGGCGGGGATGCGATGGGACCCTTGACCCCTTCGCAGTGGGCCCAGCAGGCCAGGTGGTGTCTGATTTGATAGGATACTGTGTGGGATCCTGTGGGATCCACAGAGTCCCAGGGAGCCCTTGAATGGTGTCGCCGACTTCAGCTGCCGGAGCCAGGAGGGCAACCTGTAGCAGGGAGACATGCTGTCCCTGTGGCCTCCCAGGGTAGGGAAGTGTAGTGGCCACCGGTGGACACTGCTCTCCTGGAGGAACAGCGCCAGGTTGGGAGCTCATTCTTGGTCCGTGTCACCGGCATGTTGGGCGTTTATTGGCCTCAGTAGCTGGGTCAGTTTTAATAAGTGTGAGTCTATGCTGCTGGGCCCATTTCAGCCACTTTGCCCCTGGGTCCATCAAGCTGACGGTGGGATGGAGAGTGTTAGCTGGTCAGGTCATTTCGTCTGCCTGGTGGCTCAGCGCCTTTTCCAGGTTGAGTGAGAACCTGAGCTACAGAGCTGCCCCTTCGTGCCTGCAGTCCGTGCACATGTCCGTGCCTCACGCTTCTTGTCCTGGCCTCCCAGGCTTTCCTTCTAGGCCTGGACAGTCTGCACCACTCACCACACCACTGAGCTCACCTATTGGCCAAGCCTACAGCACTTCTTTTCCAGTGGGGGTACACGGGGAACAGGCACAAATGGACTCCAGGCCAAGGCCCAAGGTCTGGTTTACAGGCCCAGCCCATGGGCCCGCCTGGGGTGAGGGTGACGCCTGGCTGCACTGTGCGGAGCCCCCCCCCCCCCAGCCCCCCACTGCTGTGTCTCACGGCCCCGAGTGAGCCTGTAGTGCAGCTGCCGTGCGTAGTTGATGGTTTGGGATGTCCCCATAGAGCCATAGGCATGGCTGCAGAAGGGATGCTGGGACGGCCTGCGGGAGTTACGTGTTAGGACAGAGAGCAGGAGGTTTGCCCCAAGGGGAAGCTCTGGGTGTACCTTAGGGTCTGTACCCTGGGCTGTGAGCTTGTTTGGAGCCTCTTTTTGATTGGGATAAGAAAGCACGCGTGTTATTCTGCTCTATCAAAGATAACCTCCGCTGACACAGCGGCCGTGAGCAGGCTCCTGCCTGATGGAACACGCCCTGGGCCTCTGGGACCTTCTGCTTTCTGCAGGGTTGGACAGGACCAGGATGGCCCTGGCTGCTGTATCCCTGGGCTCTCTCCAGTTGGTACAGTCCATGCTGCCTCCTTGGGATGCCTGTTTGGTTTAGATGTGGTGGGGGTGGGCAGAGGCAGGGTGGTGCTGGAGTGTGGTGGTATTGGGCCTTCCCCACTCTGAGGATCTTACCCTCCAGACCAGGGACCTAGTGGGGGTGTGCAAAATGCCAAGTGTGTCAGTGCCCGTCACTTTCTGTCAGCGGTCCCCCAGTAAACCGCACCTTGGAATTTGGACTCTACTTGCTGCCATTCCCCGTGTAGCTCCACTGTTAATGGGGGAAGGGTGCACGCAGCTTTAGGTTTCTGGGAGCCCATGTCAATTCCAAGAAGTGGCTTTGCAGCAGATGTGGACCCTGGAGGTGGGTGCTGAACGTCCTCCCCAGGGACGGACCTTCCCGGAGGGGATCTGGGAGGAGCCTCTCCAGGCCACACTGCTCAGCTGCGAGCCGCCGCCGCCGCCGCTCAGCTCAGATCCAGAATGCTGCTGCTAAGTCCTGCCTTCCCCACCATCAGCTTTTTTGTTTGTTTGTTTTTAATAACCTTTCAGCGTGGTAAGTAAGGATTTGCAAGGGAAGAAAACTTGGCTTTAAAAAAAAAAAACAAACCAGGCATACCAACGGCATACCAACATGGCAACCTGCCATGATGCTTAGCACCAGCAGACTTGGGTGGACCCCGAGGCATACAGAGAACCCGTGTTCTTAGAAATTTACAGTCAAGCTGGGGATTTAGCGCACACGGGTATAAAAATAAACACAGGCGT
Organism: Lepus europaeus; assembly: GCF_033115175.1. Lineage (NCBI taxonomy): Eukaryota > Metazoa > Chordata > Mammalia > Lagomorpha > Leporidae > Lepus > Lepus europaeus. The sequence goes on from NC_084838.1 coordinate 3,468,737, forward strand.
GAGCTGGGTGAGACGCGGGGCTGGAGCCTCAGGTCTTCATTGCACACAGGCCTTTGGGGCGCGTTCTCCGGCCTCTACAGCCCTTGGGCCTCTCGGCGGCCAAGTGGGGCTAACAGCAGTGGATCGGCTATGCTTGTCCGCCATCCGCCGTGCGGTGAGCGCTGAGCAAGGGCCTGCAGCTCATGTGCCGCGGTTATGGGTGCCTGCAGTGGCTGAGGGGTGGCCCAGCTAGTATCTTGAGCGATGAGTTCCTTGGGGACTCCAGGGAGGGGCAGAAAGGAAGCTCCTTGGGGGAGGCAGGCTCGGAAGAGTTGGCTTTTCTGTGCATTCCTTCTAAAAATAAGGTACCTGAAGAGCGAGATTCCTGTTCAGGGTGAGAGACGTGGTAACGGGGCTTCCTTGTTTTTTTGTTTTTTGTTTTTTTCTGATCAGTTCTGGCTCAGATAAACAGTATATCTGATTGGAGTGTGTATCTTCTCACACACATTTAATACGTGTAGTAAGACAGCATTTCCTTTCCACATCATAGGAATTAGGCAGAAAAGATGGTAAAATGTGGTGTCAGGGTCACCAGATGAACTTAGAAACACTAACACTAACAGGTGTTTTGGCAGATGTCTTGGTAGATAATAATGATGACTCCAAGACACTGCAAAATCTGTGAGTCCCTTCCTGAAGCTTCAAAGAAAAATTTCATTTAACGTATTTTATGTGGTGTTTTACTGTATTTTAATTTAGAAAACTATCGGTGCGTGTGTGTTAGGTGTGATGCCTTGAAGCAGGGTGTTAGAGGAGGAATACCCTGCTTTTGTGAGAGGAGAGACCTGCCTGCTGCCTTCACTGCGTCTGACTCTCGTATGTGCGGGCAGGTGTAATGGTTAGAGAGGTTTTTTCTTTACTTTTACTTTTTTTTTTTTTTTTTTTTTGACAGGCAGAGTGGACAGTGAGAGAGAGACAGAGAGAAAGGTCTTCCTTTTTGCCGTTGGTTCACCCTCCAATGGCCGCCGCGGTAGGCACGCTGCGGCCGGCGCACCGCGCTGTTCTGATGGCAGGAGCCAGGTGCTTATCCTGGCCTCCCATGGGGTGCAGGGCCCAAGCACTTGGGCCATCCTCCACTGCAGTCCCTGGCCACAGCAGAGAGCTGGCCTGGAAGAGGGGCAACTGGGACAGGATCGGTGCCCCGACCGGGACTAGAACCCTGTGTGCCGGCGCCGCAAGGCGGAGGATTAGCCTAGTGAGCCGCAGCGCCGGCCTATAGAGGTTTTTTCTGCTGGCAGTTTAGAAAATAACTGCTTTGAATTTCTGCAGCAACTAGTGACAGTGAGTTGTGCCTGACTGTTTTGTAAGGGATTCCTGGCTGTTAGAGAATGCGGAAGGACACGTCTGAATGGTTTTATCTGAAGGTGCTTCTCTCTCAGCAGGTGCAGACTGAGGTCGCTCCTGGCACCTGCATTTTTTGGTAACACAGCTGTACTTTCACATAGCATCTGTTGCTTTGTATGGCTGCCTCGGAGATATTTGGGTACAAGTAGCAGTTATAAGAAGCTGTCAGAAGTTGTCTTGGAAGGGAAAACGGGTTTTCTTTCAGTGCTCTGATTTAAAAGAGGGGCCTTGGGGGTGGGCATTTGGGCATTTAGCCTAGTGTTATGATGCCCACATTGAAGTACCTGGGGTTTAATCCCTGGCTCAGGCTTCTGACTCCAATTTCCTACCAATGTAGACCCTGGGCTGCAGTGCCAATGGCTCAAGAAATTGCATTTCTTGCACCCGCAGGGGAGACCTGAATTGAGTTCCCAGCTCCTGACGTCAGCCGGACTCCTTCCTGGCCATTGTAGGCATTTGGGCAGTGAACCAGCAGGATGAGGGCATGATCTCTCTCTGTGTCCCCTTCTGCCTCTCAAATAAATAAATAAATAAAATGTTAAAATAGAACACAAAGATGGCAGTCGCTTCACTGTGCTATTTTATTTATCTATTTGAAGACAGAGTTAGAGTGATGGAGAGTCAGAGAAAGAGATCTTCCATTCACTGGTTCATTCTCCAAATGGCCACAACAGCCAGGGATAGGCTAGTCCAAAACTCAGGAGCCTGGAACTCCATCCAAGTTTCCCACGTAGGCTCAGGAGCCCAAGGACTTGGACCGTCTCCTGCTGCTTTCCCAGGCTCACTAGCAGGGAGCTGGATCGGAAGTGGAGTACCTGGGACAGTATGGGATTCCAGCATTGCAGGCAGTGGCCTTACCTGCTGCACAACACTGGTGAAATCCAGAGGAGGGAATATTTTCAGAGTGTTAGGATGTGTTCTTTTCTGCTGTTTCACCAGCTGCCTAAATAATGCTGGAATTCTGAGTTGCTTCATCCACAAAATGGGGATGATAATTCTCATACCTCATAGTTGACACGAAGTTTAAATGAGATAACGAATGCTTCCAAGTCCAGAGCCGTTTCCGTCTCCTCACACTGAGGCTTGCAGAGTAGATGGCTTCTTTAATGAACAGGTAACACTGCTCCAGTCATAACTGCTCCTGTGTAGACTGAAGAGCTGCTCGTCTTAGTAGCCAGCAAAGAACCTGGCTCCATAGTTACGTCATTTGCCAAAATTAGAACAGCTGAATAATCAGGATTTGATTTTGTGTTTCGCCTGTTACACTTACAGAAGTAATTTCCCCAGCTCCTAGTTTTCAGAACTGTAAATGTGCAAGTCCGCTCACCCAGGCCCTGACCTCAGTGCTCAGGGCCGTGGATCCTGGCCGCTTTGCAGCTGGGGACTCGGGCCCAGCAGCCCGAGGGACAGCGGCCAGGGGTCCCTGCCGGTGTTGCGATTCCTCAGGCACTGCTTGGCCCACTGGCCCAGCGGCATCGGATGAACAAGGTGTGCTCCCATCTCACATGCCGCTCGTCAGGACTGCCCGCCGCGGCCTGATTGCCTGCTGTTGTGTCAGAGTACTGTCCTCCGGACAGTTGGGGTAATGTAAACAGAAATCAAGAAAGGACAGAGAATTGAGTACATTTGCAAGAAGATGAGAATGCCTTTGCAATATCTCGAAGAAGGACTTGATATCATCAGGAAAACAGCTTCATGTCTCGTGATTGTCAGGTGTGATGTTCGAGGGAAGGGAGCGATTCTTTCAAGGCAGCGCCAGCGCAGAATGAAGTTCCTCTGAGTTGCACCGTCGTGGGCAGAGCTCAGTGTCCTTCCTGTCCAGAGCCCCTGGTCCCCGTCCCCACCTCTGCTCTGCTGCCCCCGGGACAGCATCCAGGAGAGTCGTGGCTCGTGCTCATCCCCTCTTCCTTCTGCTCACTCGCACCTCGATTCCTTTGTGTAGGCCTGTTTCCAAAAAGCTCCCTGAAGCGTTGGTTTCTGGGCCAGGCCTCTGGTTGTCCTCACGGACTGTGAAGAAATACAGATTTCTAGAGACTGGTGTCGGGAGCTCAGCCGAGACCTTGGAATCCCCCTGCTTGCACACACAGAATCACAAGGGAGTTCCAGCTGCCAGCCTTCCTCCATCACCAGAGGGGCTTGGCTCAGAGGCACCCCCTCAGGTTCATGCAGTGGATCCTGCAGGGCCGCTGGATTTGTACATGCAGGTGGGTTTTTATGAAGATGGGGTGTGTGCGCGCGCGCGACACATACATGGACTCAAGCTGTTCTGTTAAAGCTACTCAGTGACGAAATGCAGTGAGTAAAGGGATCAACTCATTCATTCATTCATTCAGCAAGCACAGCCCGCCTGCCTGTCAGGTGCCAGGTGCTGTTCTAGGCCTGGGGATGAGCAGTTCCTTGGCTGACCTTCTGGTGGGTAGCGGTGAAGCCATTGGTCTCTTCAAGGAGACGGTCAGAGCCAAGCAGCGGTCAGGAATAACATGGATGTTGTCATCAAACCTGGGAATGTAACAATAGGGAGCAAATAGAATCAGGACTTCGGGTTGGTGAGTTTTCCCCTTTGGGAGCAGGAGATATGTCTAAACATTAAGAAATAGAGGTTTGGGTTTATTATGTAAAGTAGAAAGAAAACCCCAAAAGAATCAAGAAGAAAGCAGTTGGCGTATAACCCCAAGACAACAGTAGAGTCGACCCACAGAGCAAAAGATTGAAAACAAAGGCCACTCAGCACTGAGACAGTGTAAGGTGACTGCTTGGGGCCGTGCATCTCTAACATCAGTGCCAGTGGAGTACACGCCTGGCAGGGCAGGAGCCTTGGGCAGGCAGAGGGCCAGAGGGCGGTCGGTGCTGTGCAGGCATTGGGGGCTGCACTGGGCAGGCAGCTGCAGCAGTGAACTCATGGTCTGGGGAGGCTGCCGTGAGTGCTGACAGGAGCAGAGGAGGCCGAGGGCGGAGGATTGTGGGTACTGGAGACAGGCACACAAGGGGAGGGGAGTGTTACTGGAAAGACAAGCAGGGCTAGGGCTCACTCCTGAGACGGGAGGTCAGAAACGGGTGCCGATCGGGGGGTGGAATTTGTTGGAAGTGCTCTGTGACCTTGAGCGAAGCTGCCCCAGATCAGGGGAGTTCTGCCCCGGGGTAACACCGTCAGTGGTTCTTGCCCTCTGAGTTGTTCTGAAGGGTACAATATGTGCTAATTTCAATTATTAAAATGTCCATTTAGCACATTTATTAGCTGAAATGAATTCAGTTATTTCAAGCATAGAAGCAAAATATTGTGTGGAATAAAAATATATGATGTAATTAGACCATTAATGAAAACACGTGCATACCTCTGCATGATTGAAAATGAAAGCTTAACAGTCTCAAAAGGATGGCGCTAAATATTTACATGTCTGTCTGAGATGCACATTTTTAGATGCTAAAAATATCCACTGTTAATGACTGGAAGGCAAATCTAGGTTTACTGTAGTAATAAACTCCATGTATTTGTCTCGCACCAAAGTCAAAGCCAATTTCGTGAAGTATTTTGGGCAGTCTTTGAAATAAGAACCACAGCTGAAATAAAAGGAGGCTCTTCCCGAGCAATTAGCAGTACGTGTTCTGTGAGCGAGAAGTTTGCAGAAATGGCTGAGAAATGTGCAGGCTTGCTCGGCCGGCTGGGTGTTGCTCCTCCGAGTTCCACCTGCAGGTCCTCTACAGTGCGGGGCTGGCGAGGTGTGGCCACGGAGCCAGGAAAGCCCAGCGGAGCTTCCCTTCCCGGACAGATCTGGCCGAGGTGACATCTCCGGTCCTTTTCCTCATCTGTAAACGGTGACAGAAATAAAACTTATCTCCTGTGATCATAGACAGTGAGGGTTGCTCACTAATTAGGGGAGGCACTGTGCGCCGTCATGAGCTACAGGTGGGCTTTGGGACGCCCTGAAACCCAGGACCCACAGAATGGGAAGCTGCATTGTGACAGAATCCTCAGGAGACTGACGTGCACATCTGTTGACTTTGAGCAGTGGTTGGCAAACTGGCGTGCTCCCTGTTTCGAGAAATAAAGTCTGACTTGAGCGTAGCCATTCCCATTCGCTTGTGCATTGCCTACGGCTACAGCCACACCGAGGTCAGTCACTGCATCAGAGGCCATGTCGCCAGTGAAGCTGGACCGATATGGTCTCTGGCCCCTCAGGAAGACGGTGGGTCCCTGACGCAGAGGGGCTGCCGTGGCGTCAGGTCACTGGGTTTCAGCTCCACCTCCCCATCCAGAGCCATGGGCCGAGTTACTTGCCCCTGTTCCTAGCTGTAAGATGGCGGTAGTAGGGTCAGCTTCCTGGGTGGATGTGGTCTGAAAGACAAGGATGTGTGGAGTCACTTGCCTCTTCTTAGCAAACCACACCAAAACTTAGTGATGTGAAGCAACGCCGTGTTCGCTCCAGTTCTGCAGTCTGGTTTGGCCCAGCTGGGCGATTCCTCTGCCTTTTTCGCCAGTGGTCCCTTCTGGAGCTGTCCTCGTCCAGCTGGTTGGTGGGGACCTGAGAGACTCCCTGTGGCGTCAGATCCCTCCCCCCTCCCACTCAGCGTGGCCTGTGCACGTGACCTCTTCAGCAAAGGGCGGGGCTGCTCGTGAGTGTGCAGAAGCAAACACTGCCACGCTTCATAAAGCCCAGACCCGGGCACCGTGCCAGTTCTGCCACGTTTTCCTGGTAAATGCAACTCGCGGGACCCAAGAGGAGGCGACTGGACAGGGCGTGAGTGCTGGGCCGCTTCCTGCCTTCCCACCCTCCCACCCGTGGACACCAGCCTGCCCCTAGTGGAAGGTCGCAGGAAGTGCGTGGCAGTCAGCAGCTGCTGCTGTGTGTGCATGTTTGTGTGGGGCCTGGGGGTCTGGGTGCAGGAAGTACCTTTTCCTATGTGCTTTTTTTTTTTTTTCGGGACAGTGAGAGAGAGACAGAGAGAAAGGTCTTCCTTTTTGCCGTTGGTTCACCCTCCAATGCTCCATTGGCCGCACACTGCGCTGATCCGAAGGCAAGAGCCAGGTGCTTCTCCTGGTCTCTCATGGGGTGCAGGGCCCAAGCATTTGGGCCATCCTCCACTGCCTTCCCGGGCCATAGCAGAGAGCTGGCCTGGAAGAGGGGCAACCGGGACAGAATCCGGCGCCCCAACTGGGACTAGAACCTGGGGTGCTGGTGCCGCAAGGCGGAGGATTAGCCTATTGAGCTGTGGCGCCGGCTATGTGCTTTCCTCCTGACTGCAACCCCATTTCTTACTGCCTCTACCACCTCAAAATAAAGTGGGAAGGAAATGGGGCCACTTGTCAGATCTGTTTGCTGCTTTTCTTAGCCTGTGGACTCCAGCCCTGCATGGGCCCCTCCCTCAGCTCCTCTGCTCCTTTGGGAGGGAATGTGGTGGGCGATTCGGGCGCAGGCTGGCTAGACACCTCCTGGCCCTTTCTTGGCTTGGCGCTGTGGTTGAGTCCAGCGGCCTGTTGCCCTCCTGCTGGGTGGATACAGACCAGCTGCAGCCTCCCCGCTGGGTGGGGGGTGACTTGAGCCCTCTCATCTTCCTCTCTGGGGCCAGCAGTGCCTTCTGGGAATCACGGTGGACAAAGGAAGACCTGTGCAGCCCCGCCCAAAGGGCCACATTTTAAAATAAATGGGGAGAGAGGAGTCTGGGATGGTGTGCGCGTTTTTGTGTGTTTGCCTTCTTCGTTATCAGAGTGTATGTTGGTTTCATTTAACACACGGGCCCAGATCCCGTGGAGCGAACGCTCGTCTTAGGCTGGTCTGAAGGAGAGCGTCTTCAGCCATCAACCTGTGCGGAGATCGGGGTGTGATTTATTGTGGTTTAGCCAAGACAAATAAATAGTGCTTTCCTCAGAACTTGCAACAATTGCTGTGAATGAGCAAATGTTTATCCAAGGTGTGAAATTAAGTTTCACAGTCACAGACGTGAATCCCAGCCAAGAGCTCTGAGATCCCGTTTGTATTTTGGGTAACAATTTCAGTGGTGTTCTTTGTTGCAATTAGGAGTCCTGCTGCTTCAAGAAATGATGGCCGCATCCAGATTTAGCTCTTGATAAAGAACGCGCTGCTGATTACTCGTAAAAAACCTGGAGTGTAATCCCTGCTTTTAGAATGTGCAAACTCTGTCAAAAATTTGGGGGTGACTGAAACCCTCCAGGGTTTTATTTCCTAATCTGCTCCATTGAGCTGTTTCTTCTAACAAGGAATTCAGTCATGTCTGTGCCGGCTGCCTTCTACTGCCAGAAGTATCAGAGTTCACTGAACTAGGAAGGCCCCCAAAGTAGCAGTGAAGTGGCTAAAGCCTGACATTTTTGAGCCTTTTTTTTTTTTAATGGGACTAGGTGGGCTAATATCCCCATGCAGCGTTCCGTGCACACAGTCAAAGCACATTTTTAAGAGTCTCCAAGAAGAGCGGAATTCACAGAGTGATGGAATGTTGCACTTCTGTTTGAGAACTAATTGGGAAGCCTGGCCGTCGAACGGCAGGCTCTTCCTGGTGAGTGAAGAGTGAGATGAGATTTGTACCCCTCACCTTTCTGCCCCAGGGCGCATTTGTACTCTGGAGAAACAAAGTGCGGCCACGTGAAACAGCTCTCGGTGGCCATGAGCCAGGCCTGCCCTCTGGTCCCAGCTCTCCTGAATCCTGGGGTCTCTTCATCCTCAAAGCCCTCTGCTGATTGCAGTAGTCCATGTTTGGGGTCAAAAATCAGGTGTGGTTTGAATCAGGAAAGATTCTGCCCGGTCCAGCATTTGATATTTAATGAACTGGGTGGCTGGTTTATCTCTGAAGCAGAGTGCCTAAAGCCACTGCTCTCACTAAACCAAGCTCACCCTCTGCCCCCCTCCACTCCTGTGTGTACGTGTGTGTGTGTGTACCCCTCCTGCCAAGAAACAGCAGTTTTCTGGTTAGTGAGGTCTTTTGTACTTTGGGCAATTCACAGACCACAGCCATTTAAAGAAACAGTTAAGATTTGAGCTGAAATTCTGAATTGGGAATGCACAGATTTATGTATTTGAAGTGAAAAGCTAGTGTTACCATGGGCAGAGATGTTGAGAAGTAGAGGGGCGTGGTTGGTTGCAGGCGGGTTGTCTCCTTCTCTACCAGGAGCTGTTACCGGTGAATGGCAGGGCTCTTGTCTTCCGAGCAAGAAGGAATTCAGGTGTGAGACAGAGTAGTGGAAAGTAAAAGTAGCAAAGTTTATTAGGGAAGGGACATCCGCAAGAACGGATGGGCACCTCTCCAGACAGGACCTGGGAGACTGGGGGCGGGGGGAAGCGAGGTTACAAGGTTGAGTGGAGAGATTACACCTGGCCAGGCAGGTGGGCGACTCAGCAGAGAGGCAGAGGGCTGAGTGTGCAGTCTGGTTGAGGCTGGGGGTTTTTAAGGAGATGGGTCTTGTTTCCCCACCTCTGCTCCTCTTGGAACAAAGGGCTTTTTGGATGTAAATAGAAAAACTTCTCTCTTGAAGGTCTGAAACAAAGGACTTTATGGATGCAAATGTTATCAGACTGGAGGAAGGGAGCAGGGTGTTTGAGATGCAGACACTGGGCTGCACTGGGAGATTGTGGAAGATTGTCAGGCAGAAGGGGTGGGGACCTCCACCAGGCAGGTTATCAGGTAGAAGGGGGCAGGGCAGGGCAGGATGTGAAGGCCGGGCTGCCCCTGAAGCACCATCGGGATGACCTTGAGATGCAGCATGTGCTGGACATAGATGTCTTCTCTTTAGGCCTTTATGTCGCACACACGTAAGCTCATAACTGACTTCCTACCTAACAGAGCCAGCACCATGCAGTGGGAAGATTCCTGTCCCAGCATAGGTGGTCTGCCGGAGTGGGAGTGTTGGGGGGGGGGGGGGAGTCTCCATTCCTAGGGTGGGGGAGCAGCCAATGAAGAGAGCGCCCTTCGCTTGGCGATTGTGCTTGGCGATTGTGCAGACGCTGGTCAGCTTCCAGGCAGGGAAGCCTGCCGACGCCAGGAAGGCCGGAGTGCCTCAGTGCACTGGCTTCGGGACAAAGACTTTTTAAAGAAAATTTTTTTTTTCTTTTTCTTTTTGACAGGCAGAGTGGACAGTGAGAGAGAGACAGAGAGAAAGGTCTTCCTTTGCCATTGGTTCACCCTCCAATGGCTGCCGCGGTTGGCGCGCTGCGACCGGCGCACCGCACTGATCCGATGGCAGGAGCCAGGCGCTTCTTCTGGTCTCCCATGGGGTGCAGGGCCCAAAGACTTGGGCATCCTCCACTGCACTCCCGGGCCACAGCAGAGAGCTGGCCTGGAAGAGGGGCAACCGGGACAGAATCTGGTGTGCCGGCGCCGCAAGGCGGAGGATTAGCCTAGTGAGCTACGGTGCTGGCCCAAGAAATGTTTTAAGAGCAACTGTTACTATCTAGTAACAAGTAAGTTGGGAAAACAGAATGTCTGTGTGCTTATCATATGCTTCTAATACAGCAAGGAAGGTCTGTAACTGTTGATGAATTTCCCTATCTGCTTTAAAGTGAGATTGTGAAGATACGCTGGATTTACCTGTCTTAATTCATTGATGGGCGTGGTGGCAAAACAGAAGGTGCCAGGTCCCACATTTGGGCTATGTTGGGCGGCCACCACCCCCAGCCCTGGGTCTCCAGAGAGCCAGGCAATGCCCATGGGATCCCGTGGCCCCGGGGAGGCAGGCGCCAGCCTTCTGCCCTGCGGGGCCAGCCGGAGCCCGCGCAGCCCTGAAACGGCTCCCCCTCCAGTTGGGGCTCTGTAGTGTGAAGAAAGCGTAAGGGTTGTGGGAGAGGGGGAAGAGATGATCCTGCCCTACCACAGAGACAGAGGAAGCTGTGGTTGAAGGTCTTCCTGTGTGAGATGGAGAACTAGAATACTGGGCCTGCTGGAGATGCTTCCTCCCGCTCCGCTGTTGTTCCGGAGGGCCATGCGGGGCAGGATGGCAGTCACGTGTCGGGGCAGAGCGGAGCTGTGCGTGGGGCAGTCCCTCTTCTTAAGTGTTGTCTTTTTTAATTCTGTCACTAAAGTACACTGAAGTGGACAGAACACCACTGTGATGCCAGGCAGATGCCCCAACCCCGCTCAGCCTTTGCTGTTATTTGAAGCACATTGGGACCCTGGGCGTTTCCCCAGAGCGCTGTAAAGACGTGTAAATGTGGGGCATCTTATAGAAGCTTAGCTAGTGCTAGTACCCTACCCCAAATAAAACCATAAAGACGAGTAAATGTGGGGCATCTTACAGAAGCTTAGCTAGTCCTAGTACCCTACCCCAAATAAAACCATAAAGACGAGTAAATGTGGGGCATCTTACAGAAGCTTAGCTAGTCCTGGTACCCTACCCAAAATAAAACTAGTAACAGCTCCACAGCATCAGCTGTCCAGTTTCAGATTTCTGGTTGTTTCCTAGGCGACACAAGTTCTTTCTTTTTGGGGTCCAGTTGGAATGGAGATTCCAGTAGAGTCTGCGTGCAATGGTCGGTGTGTCTCGTGTGTGTCCCTTAGTCTGTGGTTTTCCCTTTCCTAACTCTCTCTGCAGCTTGGCTTCTAGGATCTTGCTCTTGAAGAAACCAAGTTGTTCTTCATCTGGACTCTGGGCTGTGCGTCCCTGTCCTCTGTGGGCCCTGTGGCTGGGCAAAGGTGCTCCATCCGAGCCGTGTGGGGTTTGCATGGCTTGCTTTCCCAGGGCTGCCCCCTTGCAGGTGTTGTGTTCTGTGGGGAGCGTGGGGTGTGTGCTTGCTCAGTATCAGAGTTCCTTAGGCTGCGTTCACCTCTTGGAGGGGAATGCCCCCACCCTGCATCACTGTTGGGTTGCCCTAATGTGAGGAGTCAGGTGGGTTGATAGGCAGTCAGTGTGGTCCCAGTGGAAATTGAGGGTGCAAATCCTTAGCAAGGTCAAAGATGCCTGCCTGCCCACTCCTTGAACGCTTCCGGTCTCACCTTGAGCATAGCAAGGGAGCGGCTCCCAGTGTGCTGTAAAGCAGATTAGGAGCCCACCCTCTGATGGCTCTTTGTTTTACCATGAGCAAGCCAGCCAGGGCAAAAGATGGCAGATCAGATCTATGATGGCTTTGTCCCCGCCTTGTAACTGAACGTCAGATTTTTTCCTTCCCCAAAATTGTGCTTAAAAATCCAGGTATGCACTGTGGTACGCTCTGCGCCATAGCAGGTGAAGCCACTGCCTGCAGTGCCGGCATCCCATATGGGCGCCGGTTCTAGTCCTGGCTGCTCCACTTCTGATCCAGCTCTCTGCTATGGCCTGGGAAAGCACTGGAAGATGACCCAAATGCCTGGGCCCCTGCACCCGCGTGGGAGACTCGGAAGAAGCTCTTGTCTTCAGATTGGCCACTGCGGCCAACTGGGGAGTAAACCAGCAGATGGAAGGCACCTGTCTCTCTCTCTCTCTTCCCCTCTCTCTCTCTCCCCCCTGCCTCTCTGTAACTCTGCCTTTCAAGTAAATTTAAAAACAAAACAAAAAAAAAAAAACAGGTTTTGCCTGTCTTGGAGATCCCCTCCATGCCACTTTGGCTGGAGGTCTCTGACTAATAAATCTTGCTTTTCTCTTTGCCTTGTCCACTCTTCCACGTGGAACAGAGAGCCGAGGTAGTAATGTTCCCTCCGCCACTGTTCCACCTGTGACACTGATGGGGGGGGAGGGCTCGCAGGACCGGCAGAGGCAGTGGCTGAGTCTGAAGGACCCCAAGCTTGGGAATCCAATGCGCTCGGGTGGTCGCCCAAAGACCCAAACTCCAGACCGGAAGATGCAAGAGCAAGAGGATTTTTATTAGACGTTTGCACAAACGGGCTCCCTATCACCAGAGGCGAAGAGAAGCTCCGAACAGCAGTTACAAGCAACTTTTAAAGGCAAAAACCACAAGATTAACATATTTCGCGGGCTTTGGCTTGATTGGCTAGTTTAAAGGTTACCATGAGTACTCATTGGGTCCTTCATATGGGGAGTGGCTGCCCCGGGCGGGAGTTACAATTAGTTTCTTTTCTGGGGAAACCGAAACTCTCGGGAAATTCAAACTTACAGAGTGTCAGCTAATCTTGGGAGAGGGACATCTGGTGCTGGTTCCTTGTTCTGGCGCACGGGTTCTTCAAACCCTAGTTTCTAGTTTTACAAGATTCATCCTTAGGCATTAGCAAGCAAAGCTAATGAGTACAGAAGCAAGAAATCTGCAATTAGCTCTTAGCCACATTTGTCACAAAGCACACCAAACACCGGAGTAAGGGTCCCTTGGGTTTTTCAAGTCTTTCCTCGTGTCCCAGGTCTCAGCACCCCTCAGTGATGACCAGTTCATTCGTTTCTAATTACTGTAAAAACAAAGCACGTGTGTTGTTGCAGGGCGCTTTCACTCTGTGTAAAGACGGAGGCCCTCCCCATGGACCCAGGCAGCCCAGGCTGGTGGGGGACTGGCATCCGCCAACGTTCCAGAACCTCCTCCAGAGAGACTGGGGCACAGCTCTCAGGAAGAGGCAAGGCCCCTGCACTGGCCACCTGGCAGAGTGGGAGTGGGGGCTGCCCGTGTTGGGGAAACACTTAGCAAGCATCTAGAGGAGCTGAGGTTGACAGAAGAGGAAGGCGAGGCCTCAGGACTGGCAGGCAGCAGCTGGAACCCAGGTTCTCTTGTTTCCAGCATTGCTGCTCTGTACCGCACCCCGGCAGAGTGTGTGCCACGTGTGGCATGCTCTCGAGGAACCAGCCTGTGAATGACGTTCCCGAGCCCCTGCCTGGCAGCGCAGCGGCTGAAGGGTTAACCGTGCTGATGGGCTGGCTGGCAGGGCCATAAAGAATTCTGCTGCAGTTCATCCTTGTAACTGACATCAAAGTGGTGCAGCTGCTACTAGAGGCCCAATTAGTGCCTTTCCTGTGTGAATGGGGCTCCTGCAAGTTGAATCTTGAATTAACTGTGTTGTGATCAGGGTTCGGGAGAGCAGACAGGGGAAGAAGAAGTGTTCTTAAAGCATAATGATCTGTTTTTGCCTCTCTCCTGATTAGATAATAGCATTGTAGATTAGAGACAAGCCAGCTTCGGCTAGTGTTGTGCTCATTTGGTTTTGGTCGGCTGTCATTTGGTAGCTGTTTCCGTAATCGCTGTAACCAGTTTATATTTACAGATATTTTGGAGGCAAGTGACAAAGCAAGTTGATCAAAAGTTTAGTTGAGGAAGAAGAGACCTTGGAGATATTTCTTTGGGAACTTCCCTAAATTGCCTATCTTTTGGGTTTTAATTCATTGGCGCTGCCTACTTGTGGTAGAAGAGTGGCTTGGTGAGAACAGTTTGTTTTTTCACTTGGGGACCTGGGAATCAGTGATAGGAGGACCTGATGCACCCACCCTGCCCAATTCTGCCTTTGTGGATTTTTTTCCCCTTTTGTTCTTGGCCTTTGATCTTCAGGGCATAGCTTAGCATCAACAGATTAGGATAATGGAGAGGATGATTGACTCTCCAGAGCTGGAGAGTGCTTAGACTCCTGTGGTGAGGGAGAGGCCGGGGCTGGCTCTCAGCTCAGCTGGGTGACCCTAGGCTCACCGACTCCAGCTCACCTCAGTTTCCTCTTTTTAATTATGAGCAGTTGGGCTGATAGAGTACTGAAGTCTCTGAACTCCTCGCTAGCTCTGGCCCATCTGGAACCTTCTCTCTCTTGGAACTGACAATTATTGCCTCCATCAGTCATTTTCTTTCTGCCCACACAGCCCTGTAGGGTCGGAATGACCATTGGCACTAGATCTGAGAGAGAGAGACAGAGAGGGAGAGGGAGAAGGAATGAGAGAGGGTGTGTTAGTGGTTTTCTGCTCCTACAGTGATCCCGCCAGGCTCGCGGTGCCCGTGTGCTTCTCGGCCTTTGTCCTTGCTGTGCGCTCCTCTCAGCTGTGATCTCATGTTTGCACTGTGACGGTGCAGGCGTGTGGTAACGAGGGGCCAGAGAGTACATGACTCGGCAGCTGCTGCTTTTTTTTTTTTTTTTTTTGGTTGATTTTAAAAGTTGGATTTGCTTAAATTTTATGCAGCATGGGTTTTTGTCAGCAGAAACTGGATCAGAACTCAGAACTTTCATGAATTGTCCTTCCTGATAACTGTTGGTTTTATTTTCTTCCCTGGCATTTCTATGCTTATTTTTTGAAGTTTATTTATTTTCATCTATTTTATTGGCAGAGAAAGAGAGAGGGAGAGAGAGATCAGTCTTCCATTCCTACTCCCCAAATCCCCACAGCAGCCAGGGTTGGGCTAGGCTGAAGTCAGGAGCAAGGAGCTCCACCCAGGTCTCCCACATGGGTACAGGGACCCAAGCACTTGAGCCATTATCTGCTGCATGCCAAGATGTACCAGCAGGAAACTGAATTGGAAGTGGAATAACTGGGGCTTGAACCAGCACCCTCATATAGGATGCAGGTGTCATAAGCAGTAGCCTGGCCCACCATGCTACAAGGCCTACCCCTTTCCTTGGTTTTCTAGCATGTAGCAAGACCACTGTCTTTGCTTCTGCCCACTGCCTGCAGGAGGTTTTAGTAAGCAGTGAGTTTCTTCAGCAATATTAAAGGAAAGGGGGCCAGCGCCGTGGTTCATTTGGTTGATCCTCCGCCTGCGGCGCCAGCATCCCATATGGGAGCCAGTTCTAGTCCCGGTTGCTCCTCTTCCAGGCCAGCTCTCTGCTGTGGCCAGGGAAGGCAGTGGAGGATGGCCCAAGTGCTTGGGCCCCTGCACCCCATGGGAGATCAAGAGGAAGCACCTGGCTCCTGGCTTTGGATTGGCACAGCGCCGGCCATATCAGCCATTTGGGGGTGAACCAACGGAAGGAAGACCTTTCTCTCTGTCTCTCTTTCTCTCATTGTCTGTAACTCTACCTGTCAAATAAAAAATATATATATATATTAAAGAAAGGTATTCAGTCTAGATGGTCCACTAACCAAATTCCAACATTTTCTTTGTAGCGGAGAGTTGACTACGATATCTAATCTCATACTAGGGAGACAAAACAGTGCTAAACCGCCATTTATTTGGTAAAAATATTTGGAGGTATAATCCTTTTGAAAAAAGATTTACTCCAAGAGATCATGAAAATTTTAGTATTCTGCAGCCTACTTCTGAATCACATATTTAAAGGAAAAATAAATAAATCACTGTAACCCAAACAAGTTTCACAAATGCCTGCAAAGTAATTAAGTTTCTTTTTATGGCTTTTCACATTGGCTTAAAGGTCAGTGTGAAAATAGATGTGAGTTAAACTTAGCACCAAGCCTATCAGATAGAAAATCACTTAGGTTCTCTTGAACTCCCACGGCCACCCGAGTTTCTACTCCTGAATCCGGTTCTCCCCGTACCCTTTGGGCTTGCTGGCCGTCAGAAGGGTGTGTGCCCTCTGGTCCGCTGGGGAAGGGGAGCGGTCTGGGCAGACCCCGTCAGGGCAGTCACTCCCAAGGGGCAAAGAGGGTGTTCAAGTGGGCAGGAAGCATCCAGTGTGAAATAACGCCTCAGAGATGCACTGGGAGAGAATTCACCGTGGCCGTGGGTCACGTGCGACCCTCATTAGCCGCTCTTCTCTGCACCTGCAGTTTCCAGGCAGGTGGGCCGATGAGGCTCCCGTAGGTGCGATGGACAGCCCAGATACGGAAGTCCAGACCCCTAAATCCTGTTCCTAGTTGTCACAGATCCACGCTTCATCTTTGGGCAGAGTCTTCTCTCTGGACCCACGTTTCCTCGTTTTTTAAACAGGAAACTTAAACCCTGCAATCTTCAAGTCCCCTCCTCACCCTAAGAATCCCATCTACCGGTTTAGGTGTAATGACACATCCGGACTGTGCCAAGGCCACTAGAAGCGCAGCCTAGCAGAAGTACCCATGGTGAGAATGGCGATCAGGATGCTGGTGTGACCCAGTAGCCCTAAGTTATACCTGCTTGATCTCTATGGCAGTTGGGCTTGGTACATCCTCTAAGTGTCAGAAGCCATGTAACTGCCCAGGTTAAACTAATTTAACCAAAATGCACAGCGTGACGGTTCACTTAATGGACAGCTTATTACAGCAGGAAGTCCCGAGGTGAGGCTGTGCTATGGGTCATTAACTGTAAGATGTGCCCCTACTCTGCATTCCACCAAGAAAGAGAGGTCTCTGGGGCCAGTGGCACAGTGGGCTAACGTGCACCTGTGATCCAGGATCCCATGTGAGCACTGGTTCTAGTCCCAGCTCTGTCCACCCACTTCCTATCCACCTCCCTGCTAATGCTCCTGGGAAAGCAGTGGAAGATGGCCCAAATGTCTGGGTCCCTGCACCCATGTCGGAGACCCAGATGGAGTTGCAGGCTCCTGGCTTTGGCCTGGTGCAGCCCTGGCAGTTGCAGCCATTTGGGGAATGAACCAGCAGATGGAATATCTATCTCCACCCCCACCCCTATACCTCTGCCTTTCAAATAAACAAATCTTAAAAGAAAAATCTCCGTTAACTAAACTTAGCTGACTAATGCCGATTATGGAACACAGTTGATTTTAATTTTTTTAAAGTTTCTTTTAAAAAATGTATTTATTTATTTGAAAGGCAGAGTTACAGAGAGAGAGAGAGAGAGAGAGAGAGATCTTCCATCCGCTGGTTCACTCCCCAAATGGCCACAATGGCTGAAGCTGGGCTGATCCAAAGCCAGGAGCTTCTTCAAAGTCTACCATGTGGGTGCAGGGGTCCTAGCACGTGGGCCGTCTTCTACTGCTTTCCCAGAGAGCTGGATTGGAAAGGAGTGGCCGGGACTTGAACCGGTGCCCATATGGGATGCCGGCACTGCAGGCGGCGGCTTCTCCTACTACACCACAGTGCTGGCCCCAACACACTTGATTTTAGAGATGAGTAAATGTGGGGGAAATGTGCCTTAGAATCAGGGAAACAGAGCAACTCAGGAGCTCACAGACGTCGTGTTTCCAAACTGCAGCCCCACCTCGGGCTCCGCTCCCCGCCTGGCTGCAGGAAGGAAACAGCCCCTCTGGGCAGGTCTAGACAGCCCGCGTGAGGTGGCCCTCTCTTCTGGTCACTCCCTTAAGAACAAGGAACCATTTTCCAGAAGCCAGCAGCTGCTTTCCCCACATTTCATTGGCTGCAGTGTCCCCACATCACACGCGCGTCAGCATCCCGCTCATCGCCGAGGGAGTCAGGATCGTGCATGTGGGGCTGAATCCGGAGGGGACAGGGCCTCCTCTGTGCAGCATGAAGCCTGCCAGGAGGAAAGGGGGATGGGCTGCTGCCTTTAAGAGCTTTAGTTTTGGGGCCAGTGCTGTGATATAGCAGGTAAACAGTGCCCATCCCGTATGGACGCCGGTTTGAGTCCCGGCTGCTCCACTTCCGATCCAGCTCTCTGCTATGGTCTGGGGAAGCAGTAGAAGATGACCCAAGTCCTTGGGCCCCTGCACCTGTATGGGAAGACCCAGAGGAGGCTCCTGGGTCCTGGCTTCGAATCGGTGCAGTTCCGGCCAATTGGGGAGTGAACCTGCGGATGGAAGATCTCTCTCTCTCTCTCTCTCTCTCTGCCTCTTCTCTCTCTGTGTAACTTTGACTTTCAAATAAATAAATAAATCTTCAACAACAAAGAAAAGAGCTTAGGTTTTTCCAGGGTGGGAGTAGTGACAGGAAGATGGTATGTGACTACTGTTGGCTATTTTCCTGCTGTGAGCATTTGAGGGTTTGAAACTCCATTGCCACATTCGTTTGCCTTGTTTACAGATTCTCTGGTAGTGAGTGCCTTCCACACCTGGCACTGTAGAAAGGTGCGTATTCCATTCTGGAAAGAAGGTCTCCATTTTGTTCTGGCCGTGCAGTTTCTGCACGTGTCTGCAGGTTGATGATATGTGCCGCCATGGTGCTCGTAAAGTCCTGGAACGGTGGCTCCCACGTTGGTGGTGCTGGACCAGCCCTTGTCCTCCTCCCTGCGTACATTCAGGCGGAACCTGATGGTTTCTAATGCAGAGGAATCGGTGTTGTCCACATCGCCGCTTCCTGGGAGCCTTCTCCAGCCGCTGGCCCCTTCCCCAGCGAGGTCTGGGACAGCGTGGCCGGGGGAGCCCCGCTGAGACGGGCGGAGGAAGTTCCTGCCTCATGCACTCTCAGTCCCGGCCCTCATCCCACAATGCCCGTGTGTCCTCACCGTGCAGGGGAGGTGACCCGTGTCGCCGATCCTCCTCCGTGCACTGTGCCTCCTGGTTCGCCCCTTTGAAGGCTGGGGCCTCATCTATTTGTGATTTTCTGCCGAGGCTGATGGAGCAAACTGGGCTGCTCCAGGTTCACAGAGCAGCTGTGGTGATGCCAACAGTTCGTTTCCTGAGCATCGCCTGGGTCCCCTTGCCCTGGGCCCCCCCGCTCGAAGCTCTCTCTCTCTCCAGCCAGGGACCGGGGAGGTCCGGGAAGAGTCACGCTCGGCCGTGCGTTCGGCGCATGTTCCTGAGGCCCTGTCCGTGCAGGCTCCAGGGCACGATGCCGGGTGACAGGACACGCTGCCACAGCGCTGTGGCCATCAGGGGTGCATGCTCTGCCCAGCACCTACCAGCGTTCCTCCTTGACTCTGTTCACAGTGCGGAAGCCGCCCACGGACGCTGTCCTTGGTGGCGGAGGGGGCGGGGCTCGAGGGAGCTGTTTTCCATTAAAGACTTGCTCAGCTGTAAACTGAACCTCACTTTCCATGGAGGCGGGAGGAGCAAATAGCTGAGGTTCAGACCTCGTGTCCTTGAAGCTGTGATGGAACAAACCCAGTAAGAAGATGCCTGTATTAGAATTAAGAGGCAGGGCCAGCGCTGTGGTGTAGTGGGTAAAGCCGCCGCCTGCAGTGCCAGCATCCCATATGGGCACCAGTTCTAGTCCCGGCTGCTCCTCTTCTGATCCAGCTCTCTGCTGTGGCCTGGGAAAGCAGTAGAAGATGGCCCATGTCCTTAGGCTCCTGCACGCACGTGGGAGACCCAGAATAGACTCCTGGCTCCTGGCTTCAGATTAGTGTAGCTCTGGCCGTTGCAACCATCTGGGGGGTGAACCAGCAGATGGAAGACCTCTCTCTCTCTCTCTCTCTCTCTCTCTCTCTCTCTCTGTAACTCTGCCTTTCGAATAAATAAATAAATCTTTGAAAAAAGAAATAAGAGGCTTGGGAGGGAGGAGATTGCCAACATTGTTGGTCTCTTTTTTTTTTTTTAAATAAGAGAGAGGTGTTTAGTTAACATTGCAGTGAAACCTCTTCTGACACTCTGGGTACTATGGCTTTGTCATTTGAGTGTTGGACATGGCCCTAGCGTGGGCCCATGCAAATCGGACTTCTGGTGGTCATTTCTGTGATAGTGCTTTAGAACTGCCTCCCGCATAGAGTGCTTTTTAGAGATTAGCCTTGTGTTTCTGGGAAGACAGGTGATTACAGGACGATCAGAGTCAAAGTGTAGATGTCTGTCCCTCACCTCCACCCCCAGCCTGTCCATCAGCAGTAGCTGAGTTACTGCTGAAGTCCCGCCCCTTTCTCTGTCGCCAGGATGTGGCCTCCACCTGGGGTCTGCACCTGCTCGGCGCTTCGCAGCACAGATTTGATTTTGTCCAGGAAGACGACGTCTTCCAGCAGCTTCCCGTTGCATTCAGCATAAGGTCCTCTCCTGGTGAACAAGGGCTTCCTAATCTGGCCCCACCTGGGCCTCGGGCTGCATCTCGGTGTGCCCCTCCCCCAGCAAGGCCGTTCTGGTCCTTCCTGCCTCCTGCCCTGCCCGCCCCGTCTCCCCCTCCAAACACAGCGCTTTTGTCGTTAAAGCCTCAGGCATTCACAGAGATAGAAGAGTGAACGAATCCCCCGGGACGGCCCCCAAATCCCAACTCATCCGACGTGACGGTGTTTCTTTTCTTCCCGCGCTGTGCGATGTTCGGAAGCACAGCCCGATGGCACTGGGCTCCTTGTAACTGTTTCAGCACAGGGGGCCGTCCGCTTCAGGATTGCCCTGGGGACACTGCACCGCGCGCTCCGCCGAGACGCAGCCTTTGTCTTTGTCAGGATCCGGAGTCCCTGTGACACATCTGGTCTCTGTGCTGCACCCTCCACCTCCCTCCCTGTGCCACTGGGGTGTTTGGTGTGCTGTCTTCTCATTTGTTCCTGGTTTCTCACACTTCACCACTCCTGGTGCCCAGCCGTCTCACTTCTGAGAGCATTCCTTTGTGCCCAGTGCTGGTTTTGCAAAGCATCAGTCGACTGTTGCCCGCGTTTCTTTTAGCTCGGTTTGACTTCCTTGGCTCAAGTTGTATCTGTGGTCGCTTTGCCATGGTGTGCACTGCTAACCTGTTTACGCTCCCGTTTGCTCTCAGAGCGCTGGGTGGGCTGGGATCATACTGCTGCATTGGCCCCCTGTGGAGAGGACCTGCCTGGTTAGGGAGGGAGCCTGGTGCCGGGCAGCCTCCCCCGCTCCCTGTGCACTGGGGCACTCACGGAGCTCCGCAACCCCCGGGCCTTCAGGTACTGTGTGCACCCCTCCTGCTCCGCGCTCTGCTCCAGCGGAGCGGCTCCCAGCCACCCCTCAGGGAGCATCTGCCCTTCCGAGAGCGGGGCTTGCCACGTGGTTCTGCGGCCCCTTGGGAGGGTCTTGCCTGGGTGCTGCCACCTGTTCTCAGACCTGCTTGTCATGCCCTCTTTGGAGGGGAACTGGCTGCTTGTTTTGGAGTCTCGTAGGTCTAGGGACAGTCACTCGTCTGTCCTTGTGCACCTCCCACCAGCCGTGATGCCACCTGTGGTCCGTGGTTCATGGGAATTTTTAAAAACAAGCCTTACTGAAGTGTTTGTCAGTCTCTCACTACTGTGGTGACTTTGCCTGGTTTCCAGGAGGTTTTCAAGGAGGAGGTGTGAAGCTGGCTCCATCCCATTCAGTGCCACCTCTGAGGTCTTTGTGGCTGCCCTGACACAGTGCTGCACACATCACCTTCATTCTCCAGCTGTGTGTCAGGGCCGCTGCAGCAGGGACGGGCCTGTGGTGGTAGATGAGTCGCAGGCGCCAAGCGTGTTCCCGCCTTCCCTTCTCCCAGCAGCCTAGCCTTCACTGTGATGGAATCACCCTGAGATAAGCGAGAGAGCTTTTTCTAGAACGTGGTGAGGTTACTCAGCTATAAAATGTAAGGAGAAAGCTCCGCTGGGATATTAGATAGCAGCAAACTCTACACTGAATTAAATGTCCCTGAAGAAGTCCGGCCTTACCTTGTGCCAGCAGGGAGGACAGATGTTTGGTCTCGTTCTTTCTCGTAGGGATACCTTACCTCCCTGCCACGGTGTGCGGTGTGCGTGTGCGTGAGTGCTCACACCCCGCGGCTCCCACAGAGCCGTGCCTGGGGTCACCGTCACGTTCACAGTGGGAAGCTGCATGGCTCCACCCCATGCTTCCCCTGAGAGCCCTGAATGCCGAGGGAGGAACATGGACCTGGGACCAGAGCAGAGCAAGCTTCCAGTGCCGCCTCTGCCCTGAGGAGTTACGTGGCCTTGGGTCTGCCGCTTCCTGTCGCCAGGCGTCTTCAGTCACTACAATAACCGCGTCGTCCCTTGAGTTCTGAGTGCTGGGATTCTGGACACAAATGGATCTGTGAGCTCAAGCTGGAGCCTGAGCCCCCAGTGCTGGGGTCGTGAGACAGAAGCGTTTTCCTGAGTTGGAATCTCTGCTCCAACTGCAACCTGATAATGAAAGGAGAAGTGATACCTTCACAAATCTTGCGCTTCGCTTTAATTTTACAGTTACCCATCTGCAAGTGGCCGGTGAGTGTGCCTGCGCTGGTTCACAGTGGTGGTGTCATGGGGGTGTGTTTACCAGTGCCGGAAACAGCGCCTGCGTTTCCGCAAGCTTTGAATTAACACCCACAAATTGGAACGGCCCAGGGTTTGTACGTCTGAATGAGCTTACAGCACGTTGCTTATTCCAGCATGAAGATTGCACGGAGGCAAGAACCATACAAGAACTCTCCTTGGTTGCTGGTGCAGTCACGGTGGTTTCACCGCCCAGCAGGCACGTCGTAGGTGCCGCAGCCGGTCCCACACACGTTACATGTTGTTGTTGAGCCCTGCTGTGAAGAAAACACCATTATTGCTGTCTTACAGTAAGGAGCGAGTCGACCGGCACACCCGGCTGGTAAAGAGCAGAGCTGGCCGCGCGCGGCTCTGGCAAGCATTCACAGTCGTTGCTGGGTGCTTGTGTCTCAGCACTCTGCATTTGTACATTCTTTCCCAGAAACCTTTTATTTAACATATACACACTTCATGCGTTTCACAAATACAACTTAGGAACATCGTGTTTCCTCCACCGGACTCCTACCCTACTTCCCCTTCCTTCTCCTGTTCCCATCCTTATTTTTACTGAGATCTATTTTCAATTAACTTTATACACATATGTCTAACTGTTTACCAAGTAAAGAGTTCAACAAATAGTGTGGAAAGAAAAACTGTTCTCCAGCAGTCGAGACAAGGGCTGCTCAAAGTCACTGCATCTCAAAGTGTCCGTGTCACTTCTGTTGATGACCTTCTAGTGCTGTTAGCTACCACGGGTCAGGGAGGACCTGTGGTGTTTGGCCTTTTCATTAAGTGTGATGTTTTCCAGTTTCATCCATTTTGTGGCAAATGACAGGATTGGGGGCTTTTTTCCTCTCTGTTTTTTAGCTGCTGTGTAGTTTTCCATGGTGTGCATATCCCATACTTTCTTAATCCAGTCTTCAGTTGACAGGCATTTGGATTGATGCCATATCATAGCTGTAATAAACATGGGGGTACAGGTAACTCTTCCATATGCTGATTTCATTTTCCCTTGGGTAAATTCCCAGGAGTGGGATGGCTAGGTCATATGGTAGGTCTATATTCAGATTTCTGAGGGATCTCCATATTGTTGTTACACAGTGACTGTACCAGTTTACATTCCTACCAACAGTGGATTAGGGGACCTTTTACCCACATCCTTGCCAGCATTGACTGTTGATTTCTGTATGAAAGCCATTCTAACCGGGGTGAGGTGAAACCTCATTGTGGTTTTGATTTTCATTTCCCTGATGGCTAGTGGTCCTGAACATTTTTTATGTGTCTGTTGGCCATTTGGATTTCCTCTTTTGAAAATGCCTGTTTTAAGTCCTTTACCCATTTCTTAGCTGGATTGTTTGTTTTGTTGTTGTTGTTGAGGTCCTTGAGCTCTGTATAGATTCTGATTATTAATCCTTTATCAGTAGCATAGTTTACAAATAATTTTTCCAATTCTGTTCGTTTCCCCTTTGCTTCTGCTGTGCGGAAACTTCTCAAGTTGGTGTAATCCCATTTATCAATTTTGGCTTTAATTGCCTGTGCCTCTTGTGTCTTTTCCAAGAACTCTTTGCCTACACCAATGTCTTGCAGGGCTTCCCCAGTGTTCTCTGATAATTTGATGGTATCGGGTCTTGGACTTTGTGTAAGGTGTAAGGTAGGGGTCTTGTTTCCTGCTTCTGCATGTGGAGCTCCAGTTTTCCCAGCACCATTTGTTGAAGAGACTGCCCTTGCTCCAAGGATTGATTTTAACTCCTTTGTCAAAGATAAGTGGATTGTAGATGCATGGCTTGATTTCTGGTGTTTCTATTCTGTTCCATTGGTCTGTCCATCTTTTTTGTACCAGTACCAACCAGGTTGTATGAATTACAAGTGCCCTATAGTATGTCTTGAAATCTGGTATTGCAATGCCTCTGGCTTTGTTTTTGTTGTATAAGATTGCTTTAATTATTTGGGGTCTCCCTTGTTTCCATATGAATTTCAACATTTTCTCTATATATATGAGGAAAATGTCCTTGATATTTTGATTGGTATCACATTGAATCTGCAAATTGCTTTTGGTTGTATGGACATTTTGATGATATTGATTCTTCCAATTCATGAACATGGAAGATTCTTCCATTTTTTGGTCTCTTCTGTTTCTTTCCTTAATGTTTTATGATTCTCATTGTAGAGATCTTTGACATCCTTGGCTAAATTTATTCTAAGGTTACTGATTTTTTGGTAGCTATTGTGAGTGGGGTTGATCTTAGAAATTCTTTATCACCACGGCATTGTCTGTGTATTCAAAGGCTGCTGATTGTTGTGTGTTCGTTTTATATCCTGCCGTTCTACCAAACTCTTTATGAGTTCCAGTTAGTTCTTAGTGGGGTCTTGTGGATCTCCTATGTGTAGAACCAGGTAAACTGCAAATAGGGATAGTTTGGCTTCTTCTATCCCAATTTATATCCCCGTGATTTCTTTTTCTTGTCTAATATCTCTGGCTAAAACTTCCAGGACTATACTGAATAGCAGTGGTGAGAATGGGTATCCTTATCTGGTTCTAGATCTTAGTGGGAATGTTTCCAAATTTTCCGCATTCAATAGGGTGCTAGCCGTGGGTTTATCATAAATCGCCTTGACTGTGTTGAGGACTGTTCCTTCTATACTCACTGACTTAAAGTTTTCATCATGAAAGGATGTTGTATTTTATCAAATGCTTTCTCTGCATCTATTGAGATAATAATATGGTTTTTGTTCTTCAGTTTGTTAATGTGATGTATCACATTGATTGATTTGCAAATATTGAACCATCCCTGCATACCAGGAATAAATCCAGCTCAGTCATGGTGAATGATCTTTCTAATGTGTTGTTGGATTCGATTGGCTAGTATTTTGTTAAGGATTTTTGCATCTATGTTCATCAGGGATATTGGTCTGTAGTTCTCTTTTTATGTTATACCTTTTTCAAATTTAAGAATTAAAGTGATACTGGCGTCATAGAAGGAATTTGGGAGGATTCCCTCCCTTTCAATAGTTTTGAATAGCTTGAGAAGAATTGGAGTTAGTTCTTCCTTAACTGTCTGGTAGAATTTCAGCAGTGAAGCCATCTGGTCCTGGGCTTTTCTTTTTTGGGAGGGACTTTTTTACTGATTCAGTTTCTGTCTTGGTTATTGGTCTATTTAGGTTTTCTATGTCTTCATGGCTGAACTTAGGTAGGTTGCATGTGTCCAGAAATCTATCCATTTCTTCTAGGTTTCCCAATTTGTTGGCATACAGCTCTTTGTAGTAATTTCTGATTATTTTTGTTTCTCTGGCATCTATTGTTACCTTTCCTTTTTCATCTGTAATTTTATTTTTGAGCCTTCTCCCTCTTTTTTTTTTTTTTTTGGTTGGGCCAATTGTGTGTCAATTTGTTTATTTTTTTCAAAAAAAATCAACTCTTAATTTTGCTGATCTCTAGTATTTTTTTGTTTCAATTTTATTTCTCCTCTAATTTTCATTTCTTTTCCCCTACTAATTTTGAGTTTGGTTTGCTGTTATTTATGTAAGTCCTTGAGATGTATTGATAGCTTATTTTATTTGGTGCCTTTCCAATTTCTTGATGTAAGCACCAATTGCTACAAAATTCACTCTTACCACTGCTTTTGCTGTATCCCATAAATCTTGATATGTTGTATTGTCATCTTCATTCATTTTCATAAGTTTTTTTATTTCTCTTTTGATTTCTTCAATGACCCACTGTCCATTTGGGAACATGTTGTTCAGTCTCCATGTCCTTGCATATGCTCTAGACATTCTTGGGTTGTTGGTTTCCAGCTTCATTCCATTGTGGTCAAGGAAGATTCATGATATGACTTCAGTTTTTTTATTTTTTATATTTGCTGAAACTTGCTTTATGGCCTAGCATGTAGTCTGTCCTAGAGAGAGTTCCATGCACTGGTGAGAAGAATGTGTATTCTGCATCTGTAGGATGAACAGTTCTGTAGATATCCATTAGGTCCATTTGGTCTGTAGTGTCAGTTAACTGTTGTTGGCTTGCTGATTTTCTGTCTGGTTGATCTACCCATTGCTGAAAGTAGGGTATTGAAGTCCCCCATTACTATTGTATTGGAGTCTGTGTTTCTCTTTAGACTCATTAGCATGTCTTTTTAAATCCTCAGGTGCCCTGTAATTAGGCACATATACGTTTATTATAGTGACATCTTCCTGTTGAGTCGATCCTTTAATCATTACATAGTGCCCTTCTTTGTCTCTTTTAACAGTTTTTGTGTTAAAGTCTTACTTTTTCTGATATTAGGATGGATACACCAGCTCTTTTTTTGGTTTCTGTTAGCATGGAATGTCTTTTTCCATCCTTTTACTTTCAGTCTGTGTGTATCTTTGTTAGTGAGATGTGTTTCTCGTAGAGAGCAAATAGATGGGTTTTGTTTTTAAATCCATTCAGCCAGTCTGTATCTTTCTAACTGTAGAGTTGAGGCCATTTACATTTAAAGTGACTATTGATAAGTAATGACTTGGCCCTGCCATTTTCCCATAAATACTCCCATTGTTTACTTTGGATCTCCTTTGTACTGGGAGATTGCCTTCTTTCATAGTGATGACCATGTTTATGTGTGCAGCACATCCTTAAGCATCTTTTGTAAGTCTGGATGGGTGGTGACAAATTCTTTCAATTTTTGTTTGTTAAAGGTCTTTATTTCACCTTCATTCATAAATGAGAGCTTTGCAGGGTACAGTATTCTGGGTTGATAGTATTTTTCTCTTAAGACTTGGAATATGTCTCACCATCCTCTCCTAGCCTATAGGGTTCCTGATAAGTCAGCTGTGAGTCTAACTGGAGATCCCCTGAAAGTAATCTGGATTTTGTGCACATTTTAGAATCTTCTCTTTTTGCTTTACTGTGGAGAGTTTGACTACAATGTGTCATGGTGAAGATCTTTTCTGATTAGGAGTTCTGTGTGCTTCCTGTATTTGGATGTCTCTTTCGTTCTCCAAATTAGGGAAATTTTCTGTAATTATTTCACCAAAAAGACCTTCTAATCCATTTTTTCCACACCTTCGGGAACTCCTAAGACCCAAATGTTGGGCTGTTTGGTGGTATCCCATAAACCTCTGACACTGTGTGTTAGTGTGCTGATTTCTTCTTCTTTTGGTCTGACTAAATTTTCCAGAGATTGGTCTTCTGACTTGGATATTCTTTCTTCTGCCACATTTTTTATTTGATCTGTTGAAGTCTTCAAGTCTTCATTTCCAGTTTTTCATTTTGATTTCTTTTTCTTTTTTTTTCTTTCTTTCTTTTTCTTTTTTTTTTTTTTTTTTTTTTTTTTTTTTTGACAGGCAGAATTAGAGAGAGAGACAGAGAAAGATCTTCCTTCCATTGGTTCACCCCCAAAATGGCTGCCACAGCCGGTGCGCTGCGGCCGGCGCGCTGTGCCAATCCGAAGCCAGAAGCCAGGTGCTTCCTCCTGGTCTCCCATGCAGGCGCAGGGCCCAAGGAGTTGGGCCATCCTCCACTGCCTTCCCAGGCCACAGCAGAGAGCTGGACTGGAAGAGGAGCAACCGGGACAGAACTGGCACCCCAACCAGGACTTGAACCCAGAGTGCCAGTGCCGCAGGTGGAGGATTAGCCTAGTGAGCCACTGTGCCGGCCTTGATTGCTCTTTAAACTCTCAATTCTGTGGGAAAATTTTTCATTCATTGTTGCAGTTGATTTCTCAACAATGTTGCAGTGGATTCATTTCTGAGAGGAGGAGTGTAGTGGGGGCAAGAGGCGCAGAGTCACCACACAGACCCCGGGAGTTGGGTGAAAGCGGGCTTGAAGCAAGCAGCCCACAGACTCGTTTATTTCAGTTGGTACAGCAGCTTGTATAGCCAAGACCAGCCAATCCAGTCAAGGGGCGGTCTATGCCCCAACCAATCACAGCCTGTTGCCAGGCAGTTTCCAAAGCCATCCAATCACAGCCTGTTGCCAGGCAGGCTCTGTTTGCCATGTGGGTTTCAAAGCCATTCCTGAGTAACTGACGTTTGCTTGCCAGCGGCCGTCTTGCCATGACCTTCTCATTCCACCACAATTCATGTCATACATGCATGTCTTTAATTTGTGAATTTGCTTCTAATTACTTCTGAGTAATCCTATGATCAATTTTTTGAATTCTGTTTTTGGCATTTCTTCAATCTCTTCATCTTCACATTCTAGTATTGCATTCCTTTGGAGGCATCATATTGTCTTCCTTATTGTTTCTTGAATTGCTGCATTTATTAATATGTATTTGTGGAGATACTTGTTGATTTGTTTTGTTTTGTTTTGTTTTCACCTGTGATGGCTTTTATCTTTGGACTGTGCCTCTGTGGCTTAGTGGAGTGTCTGCTGTCTCAGTGAATACCCAGAGGTGTGTGCTGGGAGCTCTGTTTAGTACTCCAAGATGAGGGGAGTGTCCAGGGTGACACCCAAGTTTGGCATGGTAAATCTTTTTTTTTTTTTTTTTTTTTTTTTTAATCAGTAGGGGAGGGTGATCAGCTCTGTTGGTGCAGTCTCACACTCACCTCCTCTCCTCCAAGGCGACCAGAGCCTGGACGCTAGCCCAGTGGGTAGAATATTCATCCGTGCTGCCACAATAACCACACAAAGGATCTGTGCGGTCGTCAGTGTAAGCACGGATCCCACAGCAATGACCTTATCCAGGAATCAGGGAGCCCCAAGTGTGTGGAGCCGCCCACAGTGCCTGCCCAAAGTCCCAGCCACACCCTGAGCCCTCCCATGCAGCCACAGTGTTTTCCCAGTCCCAGCACACACGGCTCCCACAGTCACAAGCACCCAGCCCCCGTGAGTTCTCCTGGCCAGACTGGAATCTCCCCTCGAGAGTGTGGACATGAGCTGGCACGGCTGTTAGGTATGTGCAAAATGGCGCCCACCCCTCTCAGCTAGTTACAGAATGCCAGTGCCAGGTGGCAGGGAGAGAGGTTTGCAGGTACACTGTCCCCCACAGGGCTCCAAGCTGGACTCACCCCAGGATTTTCCCACAGCTTTATTTCCAGCGTCTTGGGCTGCTGCAGTGTGGTCTCGGCAGACTCTCCAAAGCTGGTGCGGAGGCTCTGAGCTGCTGGGGTGCTGAGTGGTGCCCGTCACGCCGTGCGTGCAGACCCACAGCGTCTCTGACTTGCATGGGGTTTCCTCTGCAGCTTTCTCCCTGACTCTTCCCTGAGGTTGCACTCTCTCCACATTGTTTTAGCTATCTTCCCTAGACCAGAGCAGTAAGCGCCCTCCCTATTCCTCCATCCTGGAATCCTCCTCTGAGCACTCTGCGTTTATTAAGATTATATTTAAAAATTTGTGAGGTTGACTGTGTCAGGTGTCTGTCACAGAAGAGGAAGCTATGGCACAGAGGGGTTAAGCGACTTGGCCAAAGTCACACAGAATTCAGATCCTATCAGAGCAGGCATCTGAATCCAAGCAGTCGACATCCAGGGTCCACGTTCCTCTCTGCTGTGTGCTGCTGCTCATCGGCACCATGGTGACTGCAGAGTTCATACCTGCAGCCGTTTCATTAGGAGTGAAAATACAGGTGGGCGTTTGGCGCAGCGCCACCTGGGGTACCACTCCCAGTCCGACTCCCTGAGTCCAGTCCTGGCTCTGCTTCCAACCCAGCTTCCTTCTGGTGTGTACCCCGGGAGGCAGCAGGTGGCGACTCCAGCAGCTGGGCTCCTGGCTTTGGCCCGGCCCATCCCCGGCTGTGTGGGCATCCAGGCAATGAAGCAGTGGATGGAAGCGCGCTCTCGCACTCCCCCCTGTGTGTGTGTGTGCGCGCGCGTGTGTATACCTTTCAAATAAATAAATTAATTCTTAAGAAGTGACAGTAGGGTGGAAAATGATCCTAAGTGAAGCATTTTAAAGAAGTTCTCTCCGTTAGACAGCGTGGAGCAGTCTGAATTTCTGCAGAGGCGGGTCTCCCCTGCTGCTCCCTGAGCGCCTGGGTGGGGGTGCCATTAGCAGGCCTGCACTCTTTCTTTTTGCTTTTTCTAAGATTCATTTATTTATTTGAAAGGCAGAGTTGTGGAGAGAGAGGGAGAGGCAGAAAGAGAGATCTTCCATCCTCTGGTTCACTCCCCAGATGGCCACAACGGCCAGCACTGGACCAGACTGGAGTCCGGAACTGACGCAGAGGCCCAAACATTCGGGCTGTGCTCCACTGCTTTTCCCATACCATCAACAGGGAGCTGAATCAGAAGTGGAGCAGCTGGGACACGAACCTGCACCAAATGGGATGCCGGCATTGTGGGTGGCAGCTTTGTCCACTGTGCCACACTGCCAGCCCCGGGGTGCACCAACCGTATTGCCAGGTGGATCTCCTGTGGCGTGCCTGTGGTCCTCTGAGAGCTTGGACAGCTCCTGAGTCTCTGATGTCACCTGTCTTGTCCACACCGGGTTACTTGTGCCGAGGCCTTTGTTTGCAAAACTGTACCGCGGACAGGTATTAACGTAAGAGACTTTCCAGTGTGCAGCGGCGGTAGCACGGGTCTGTTTGAAATAATAGTGAGAAATGGCTGTGCCTAGGGCTTTTTGTCTAAATGGATTCCTTTTTCTTTTTTCTTTTCTTTTTTTAATTTAAACTGTTAACTTGGGGTTTGTAATTAAGAGAAAGTGGAGTGATGGTCTGAACGCAAGGTGGCCACCGGCTCCAGGGAGGTTTGGCTTAGCTGCTGTGCTGCCTGCGAGCGCTGGCCCTGCCTGACACAGGGCAGCGCTGGCCGGGAAGGACCAGCGTCCTGCGCTCCTTGTGCTGACTAAACTCATTGCCCAGGCGTCTTCAGTGGTTTTCAGCTTGAACAGAACAAATTAGGGATAAATAGATCGACCGCTAAGCGGTGGCAGGGAGGTTCCCACTGTGCTTAGCACCCCACGTCCTCCTAGGTAAGGTTCGCCTAGCCACACTCCCACAGGTGTTCAGGCTCCTGTGCGGACCATAAACGACCACGAACACACTTGCTCTGTTTATGGGAGGCCGGCACCTCTGCCCCTGGCCTGGTGCTGGGAGCGCCGTCCACTGTGGTGTGCTCAGCACTGGGAAGCCATCGATCGGAGGAAAATGACCAGCGAGCAAGTCAGTGTTGCCAGGGCTGTGGGCTTTATGAATAATGCGTTCTTCAGTTAAAAACAGCACTTTAAGCAATTGTTTAAACCTACCCATTTGGGAATGAAGGAGAGAGCTTCATGAATAATGTATTCTTAAAAGAAAGATTAAGGGATCTGAACTCTTTCCCCTTCCGAAACCTTTTCAATGTGAGTGAAAATACCTGCAGATGCTATAGGACTAGATAATGAAAGTCACGCTGCGTGGATGGTGGGCGTGAGTTCACACGCCGTCCCTTTAAACCGCCTCTGCTGAGAAAGGTGGAGGCATGTAAATAGGAGTTTCCAACAAGAGCTGGCTACGGGATTGCTGGAGGGTTGCGGGCTTCAGATGTAACATTGAACGTGCATTAGCATAGAGCCAAGGGAAAGCTGGAAATGTGGGCGCTGCGTCCTTGTACCGGAAAGGACTCCATCAAAGCAGAGCGGCCTGATCCCTCGTGCTGCCACATCGCGCTTCTGCTTTCTGAGAGAGACCACCGTCTTCCAAGAACCACGCGTCCTTGCTCCAAGGTTTAAACAAGGGGGGGGGGGGGTAGTATCACCATCACAGCATCCAAACTCTTCCCCTTGCACCCTTCTTCCTCTTGTTCTCATGTCATTGAAAACTCCCCGCGCTGTCTCTGGGGCCCTGTCTGATACGTGGCCGCAGCAGTTTGCCCAGCAGATGAAGTTTTCATTGACCATCTTGGCACTGAAGGAGTTAGCAGAGGCACAGGTGAGCCTGGATTCTGCCTCACACTCACAGTAGCACCACCTCGGCCACTGGCACTGCCTCCATCGCTGCCGTCAGTGTGGTCGCCGCTGCCACTGCCACTGCCCCAGCAGCTGTCACTTCCTGAGTGACGGCTCTGTGTCAGCACGGTTAGCACTTCGCACTGAGTTCCTTACTCACCCCAACAACCCTCCAGACTAGGGAGGAAACCAGGTAGATAGTGTTTAAGTTCTCACCCAGGGACACAGGGACCCATGTTTTAACCCCTTCAGCTCCGTCATGCCCCCTCGGTTAGCCTCCCCGTCAGATCTCAGCCCGAAGCCACATCCTCCAAGGGTACGCTCGCTCGCTCACTGTCCACTCTGGCCCCATAACAGACTGGCATGCAGTCAAGAACCAGGAGGAGAGCAGGCCAGAGACCCTCTCCCGCAGCCCATCCTCTCTGGGTTGCCAGGGCAACGCCTTTGGAAACATGCAGCCCGCAGCCTGGCAGTCGCTGGGGGCCAGTGCTTATGTAATGGGAGAGGAGACAGGGGAAGGAGCTATAAATACAAAGCCCAGGGCCTGCGCTGGTGCTCATAACATCAACAGAAAATGTAATTGTTTTCTTGTTAGGAGAAGTGCAAGTACATCTTTGTTTTTAAAAAGATATTTATTAACATGAATAAAATGAAGTGGAGGCGTCCAGAGAGCAGGCAGGAGGTAGCTGAGGCCTTGCTACTGAGACGGCTGGGCGCACGAGGAGTGCAGGGACAGCGTCCTGCTCGCGACAGCCCGTGGCGTCCTGACGGCTCTGCCTCGATGGAGGACTCTCGCTGGTTCGCGTCTTCTGCTGCGCTGGCTACTTCGGGGGCTCTCGACAGCTCCGTGTGACGGAGTGGGCCAGTCACACTTGAAAAGTCTCCCCAGAAATTATCTGGACTTAATTTCTAGCCATTTTGTTCCAGAAGTTCTAACCTCAGGGGGTCTTTGTTCTCCACCCTGAAACCTAATCTAGTTGGAAAAATTCCATTTACTCTGTAGAAATGGACTGGCCGCGGCTCCTGTGAATGACACGGTTGCTGTTATCCCTGCGTACTGTGGAAATGAACTTGGAAGCAGTTGGGTAGCACCCGAAGCAGAAAATGATGTATGGCTCGGAAATGGTTTCGCTGGCCGCTGTGCTTCAGCACCGCACTGGGCATCGCGGCACAGGGTTAGAACTACACATTCGATTTTACAGAGTTTTATTTTTGGACTGGACCAAACCAAAATAGACGAGGCCGGTGTGTTTGACTCCAAGCTAAAATGTCATCCCCAGCTGCAGAAGGAAGCTCATGAGCTGCTTTCTTGCGATCAGATCAGATCAAACCGTCTCACCGTGAACTTCGCCCAGGCTTTCCCTTTCTCTGAGGGAAGAACGCTGAGAATGTCAGCAAAGACTCATTGGCCATGCTTGCTGTTTTCTTCCAAAAGTTTCTCAGGACGGCAAGGCAGATACTAAGGGTTTGCTTAGTACTGAATCCTGAAGGAGCACCCAGCCTGGGTTGATTGAATTGTGTGCACGCACACGTGAACCCCGGACTCGTTATGTCCCCCAGAGGCCGTGCTCGAGAGGAGATCGAGGTCTCTCAAACCTTGTGGCATAATCTCAGTCGCACTTTAACTGTGACCAGGAGTTACTGTTGGAAAAGTGAGAGTGCAGCATTGGCATTGTGGCTGCGCCACTTCTGGTCCAGCTCCCTGCTGACGCACCTGGAAGAATCAGAGGATGGCCAAGTGCTTGGGCTCCTGCCACCTACTTGGGAGACCTGGACAAAGCTCCTGGATTCAGCCTGTCCTAGCTGGCCGTCAGAGCCTTTGGGGAGTGAACCAGCAGATGGAAAATCTCTATATATGTAGTTCTGCCTTTCTAATAAACAAGTAAATCTTAAAAAAAAAAAAAAAGGGGGGGGTGAGTAAGGATATAGTACGTCTATTAAAAAACTACATTGGAAATTTTTTTACATGTAGCTGTCAGGGGCCTCTTCAGCCTCTCTTTGGAAAGTGTACTGGTTTGGTGCCGGCGCTGCGGCCTAGCAGGTAAAGCCGCAACTTGCACTGCCGGCATCCTATATGGGTGCCAGTTCGAGTCCTGGCTGCTCTACTTCCAATCCAGCTCTCTGCTATGGCCTGGGAAAGCAGTGGAAGATGGCCCAAGTCCTTGGACTCCTGCACTCACATGTGAGACCCGGAAGAAGCTCCTGGCTTCGGATTGGCGCAGCTCCAGCTGTTGCAGCCATCTGGGGAGCGAACCAGCAGATGGAAGACCCCTCTCTCTGCCTCTCCTTCTCTCTCTGTGTAACTCCAGCTTTCAAGTAAATAAATCTTTAAAAAAAAAAAGTGGGATGCCAAAATGTAGCATGTGGCAGCTTGACACACGGTGCCACAGTGTGACCACTTATTTTAGAAAAAAAAGTACTGGGGCACATTGCGGGTCTGTATCAGACTGGTGAGTGAGGAGGAAACTCGAAGGGGCCGAGTCTAATCCCAGCTTTGCCTCCAGCCAGCGAGGAGGCTCTCGTCAGGGCCCCAGCACTCGGGCCACAGCACTCGGGCCAGGTGCGCCTCCAGGACGACCGGATTCCTTCAGGGACGATGATCCTGATTCTTACAGCTGTCAACTCTGGGCATGTGTTTTCAAACACGAGCTGATCGGCTAAGGCCTTCCACCTCCTGGAGGGAGCAGAACGCCTGTGAGCCTGAGTGCGGTCAGGGCCCCGGGGACGTGCAGGGGCTCTGCGCCCCTCGCTGTGGGGGGATGTGAGAAGCGGGGCGTTCCCAGCCCGAGACACCACAGCGGGCTAATGAGGGCAGACGTTCTGTCCCGGACCCTGCCGCCTTCATTAGGCCTTGCAACGCGGAGGCCAGCGGTCGATCGTTATTTACTGTGGAAATCTGGGAGAAGCCCGGTTTCCCAGAGCTGTGGGCAGGCCCTTAGAACCTCCGTGGAAATGATGAAAAGTCTGAGTCATGCTAATCAAGCCTGCATGCTTCACATTGTTGAACGACAGATACTGCGCGACACCATTTTGAACTCAACAAAGAGAGAAGCCTTTGAATTATGGCTAAGACTGCGCGAGTGTTTCAGCCAGGGCTGCGGCTGCTGCTCCGAGCAGTGGCCGTCACGCTGACGGGTGCCCGCTGCCCCCCGGGCGGGCCGTCTCGGCAGGCCGTGGAGGGTTTGAGTGGCGTGGCAGGAGCGGGCCTGCTGGGCAGAGCCCTCACTCATTCTGGAGCTTGAAGGTGTGGCTGGGCAGGCTGGGCCTCGCTGCTTCACTCACCCCCACCCCTGCGCTGCGGAGGGAGTTGTGACCCGGAGTGCCTGCACGGGCGCTCATCCTGCGGCCTCTCCTGGAAGGCTCTCTGCCCGCTATCTCTGCAGTGGTAAAGGTTTGCCTGATACTTCACCCCGGTGCTCCCTGCTGTCGCCGGGTCCTGCGCCATCGACAGAGTGATTGATCGCGCTGCACGCGCAGCTGCCGTTGCGTGTTGGAGAGCAGCCGTCGTCAGCTTCCTCCTCGTTCCTGTCCGGGGAGGCCTTGCCTTCCACAGGGAGCACTTACTGGTGTTCCTCCTCCTCCCGTGCCTGCAGTCTGTCAGCCTGCCTTCGCGGTCACGTTGGCGCCGTTCCTGTTTCCCCTGAAACGGGGTGGTTATCTCATGTTACGCGTGATCCTCCGGATCAGCACGCGCTAGCGGTTGACTGACGCCGTGGCCTTGTTGACTCACGTGCAGCCTGAGTCACTGCAGTCCTCCTTGTCAGGGCCGCTGTGGGGCCGCGCGGGAGGGCCCTGTGCTGTCTGTGTGAGTGCGCCCACCGAGGCGCTAGTTCACGTGTGCGTGTGCACGGCAGGGCTCACGTGGCAGCCTTGGAGCAGGTGCGCGTGGTGGTATTCGGAGCATGGTGTTTAGTGATTGGTACAGCCACCGAATCTGACTTACGGCTGCGTCTGCTAGTTGTCTGAGAGTCAGGATCGGAGCTCTGGATGTTTCTCCTCCTGGCTTCTATTCCTGAAGCCACTGACATGTAAGTAAATAGTTGTTTCTCTCCCTTCTATTCTGAGGTCCTCAAGTGCAAGCCGCACCAGGCCGTGCCCTTCAATTACACTTGCCCCGGAGCGGCCCACTCAGCCGCAGTAGGCGCCGTCGTGAGCTCCGGCGGGCAGGGCCCTGCCTGGCGATTTCCTGGGGTACACCGTTCCTGGTTCCTGGGGTGCCTGTTCCCATGCTCATCTTCAGGCCTCGGGCGAGGCTGCAGGAGTTCTGTGATGTCCTCCGACATTTCCAGTAATTTCTAGGAATGAGCCCCTCAACAGTGGCAAAACCCATGTGTTCATGCCAGAGCTGTCCTGGGAGTAGTTCTGCCAGGAAAAACACTGCTTGGAGCAGGCAGTTAGCCTAGTGGTTACGCCGCCCCCGTTCTACATCAGAGGTTCGGTTCCTGGGCTGGCCCCGGATGCCAGCTTCCTGATAGTCAGGCCTGGAAGGCGACGGTGATGGCTCCATGAGTGGGTCCCTGCCACGCGTGTGGGAGACCTGGAAGCAGACAGTGATGGCTCCCGTGACTGGGTCCCTGCCACGCGTGCAGGAGACCTGGAAGGTGACGGTGTTGGCTCCATGACTGGGTCCCTGCCACGCGTGTGGGAGACCTGGAACCAGACAGTGATGGCTCCGTGACTGGGTCCCTGCCACGCGTGCGGGAGACCTGGAAGGTGACGGTGTTGGCTCCATGACTGGGTCCCTGCCACGTGTGTGGGAGACCTGGAAGGAGACAGTGTTGGCTCCTGTGACTGGGTCCCTGCCACGCGTGTGGGAGACCTGGAAGGTGACGGTGTTGGCTCCATGACTGGGTCCCTGCCACGCGTGTGGGAGACCTGGAAGGAGACAGTGATGGCTCCCGTGACTAGGTCCCTGCCATGCGTGTGGGACACCTGGAAGGAGACAGTGATGGCTCCCGTGACTGGGTTCCTGCCACGCGTGTGGGAGACCTGGAAGGAGACAGTGATGGCTCCCGTGACTGGGTCCCTGCCACGCGTGTGGGAGACCTGGAAGGTGACGGTGTTGGCTCCATGACTGGGTCCCTGCCTCGCGTGTGGGAGACCTGGAAGGTGACGGTGATGGCTCCGTGAGTGTGTCCCTGCCACGTGTGTGGGACACCTGGAAGGAGACAGTGATGGCTCCCGTGACTGGGTCCCTGCCACGCGTGTGGGACACCTGGAAGGAGACAGTGATGGCTCCGTGAGTGTGTCCCTGCCACGTGTGTGGGACACCTGGAAGGAGACAGTGATGGCTCCCGTGACTGGGTCCCTGCCACGCGTGTGGGAGACCTGGAACCAGACAGTGATGGCTCCCGTGACTGGGTCCCTGCCACGCGTGTGGGAGACCTGGAAGGTGACGGTGTTGGCTCCATGACTGGGTCCCTGCCACGCGTGTGGGAGACCTGGAAGGAGACAGTGATGGCTCCCGTGACTAGGTCCCTGCCACGCGTGTGGGAGACCTGGAAGCAGACGGTGATGGCTCCCGTGACTGGGTCCCTGCCACGCGTGTGGGAGACCTGGAAGGTGACGGTGTTGGCTCCATGACTGGGTCCCTGCCACGCGTGTGGGAGACCTGGAAGGAGACAGTGATGGCTCCCGTGACTAGGTCCCTGCCACGCGTGTGGGAGACCTGGAAGCAGACAGTGATGGCTCCCGTGACTGGGTCCCTGCCACGTGTGTGGGAGACCTGGAAGGAGACAGTGATGGCTCCCATGACTGGGTCCCTGCCACGTGTGTGGGAGACCTGGAAGGCGACAGTGTTGGCTCCATGACTGGGTCCCTGCCACACGTGTGGGAGACCTGGAAGGCGATGGTGACGGCTCCTGTGAGTGGGTCCCTGCCTCGCGTGTGGGAGACCTGGAGTGAGTTTCCAGCTCCCTCCTCAAGCCCGTCCCAGTCCTGACCATTTCTGACAGTTGGTAAGTGGCAGAAAGGAGCTTCCTCTGTCTCTCTTCTCATTCGCTCTCGCTCTCAAATAAATTCAGATTCAAACAATAGTACTGAAAACTTCTACTTAAGTCTGTCCAATATAATAAATTTCAGTTATTCCAAAAAGTTAAGGAGTGACGTGTTCCGATTGAGTTTTCTAGGATAGGTACTCTGTGTGCTCTTCAAAGATGGACAGTCTGAAGTTACGTAGCTGCTTCACGGTGCACATACTTCAGAAAGTTCATGGAAAATGAAATTAAAGATTAGGTTTATTTTGGCACAAAAAATTCTAATCGCATAGTTTTTTTCATAATGCATATTCTGTGTAAAATTTTTGAAGTCCCCTTAGCGTCTTAAGACCTTTACGCTCTTAAGACATGCGTATGGAATTGACATAGAGCTGCGAGCTCTGGGTTGAGATAGAAGAAACAGTTGCAAAAGGACACCGTCACCGTCACCTGGACTCAGGTGAGGGGTGAACTGCTGACTTCTCACCTCCGCCGCCACTTCTAGGAGTGTGTGTGCAGGAACTGTGCTGAAATCCCTACGTGCACGTGGTCGCCACCGCCGCTCTCCAAGATCCGAGGTTGTCGCTGTCCCCATTCCGACAAGAGTTGAAGCTCAGTAACTCGCCTCGCTCTGTAGAGTGCGGGCCCAGCCCTGGCCAGCAGGACGCCCGAAGCATGATCTAAGCCACAGCTCCGCCTTCCTGATGCGTTCATTGTCCTCTCTCAACGTGGGAAGGGCTTTTGTCCAAACACTGTTTTCAGGAAAATTTTTCTTACTCCGCTGGTAGTGTACAGATCTAAACGTATCAGAAATGTTTTCCCATTCAAATGCATGGGGAGCTCGGCTACTCTTCCAGGTGGGCAAAGAGGCCGAGGGGGCATCGCGTGGGCGGATGTCCTGCTGAAACCCTGCCGTAGGCTGTCCGGGCTCTGCATGTGCAGACTCCTCTCCTCTCCAGCCAGCACAAACAGATGTGTGCCAGTCGCAGCTCAGGCGGGAAGACAGGATTACAAAGCCAGGCTTTGGGGCTGAGCCTGTCGGGACTAGCTCTGCAGGACCGTGTTGCAGCACTGCTGCGGCTGCCACTGGCCCCTGGCCCCCGGCCAGGCCAGAGCTGCGGTGGGACCATGGTCTCCCCAACACTCCCAGAGCAGTGCAGGGGGTGGGTCTCAGCACCTGGACTACCTAAGAGTATCCTGTGTCTTGCCTTGTGTCACCAAAACTTTTATTGACCTATTTGTAAATATTTGACAGGCAGAGAGGGAGAGGCACAGAGAGAGCATGTGCGTACACTGGGTTGGCTGGTGCACAGCCCAGAAGCCTACAGCGGCTGCAAGTCAGGAGCCCGGTCCAGGTCTTTGACATGATGGCCAGGATCGAGAACTCCATCATCACTGCTGCCTCCCAGAGGGCGCATTAGGGAGCTGGAGTGGGGAACAGAGCCAGGATTCCACCCAGGTACTCCAGTATGGGCCGCAGTTCATGTAGCTCTCACCCCATTAATATCTGAGATGAGTGAGAACGTTACCACATGTTCCAGGCACTGTGTAAACATCAGCTTTATTGAGGTGTAATTACACCCAGTTAGGAGCCTTCACAAGTGCGCACATCTGTGGGAACCCACCCCAGTACGAGAGCACTGTGTCTCCCCGGAGCTTGCCTTATGCTGCTCCCCAGGCCTCCGGGCAGGCCCTGGTCTGCTCTGTCCCTGGATGGGTGAGTCTTCCGGAGTTTCTTGTCCCGGCCATGGAAGTCTGTTTTGAGCCTCGCCGCTTTGCTCAGCAAAGATTTGCAAGCTTCATTCGCGTTGTTCCTCCACGGCTTCTTTTCTTTTGGAGTAGTATTGCGTTGTGTGGCTGTACCACAGCGTGTTCTGTCTGTGGACCTGTCCTGGCCACGTGGGTTCTTTCTGGTTGGGCGTGTTAAGACTGGAAGTGCAGGGAGCATTTATGTACCACCGTTTGTGTAGCCATGGATTTTTTTTTAAAGATTTTATTTATTTGAAAGGTAGAGTTACAGATACAGAGAGGGAGAGACAGAAAGGTCCTCCATTCACTGGTTCATTCCCCAGATGACCACAATGGCCGATCTGAAGCCAGGAGCCTGGAGCTTCTTCTGGGTCTCCCATGCAGGTGCAGTGATCCAAGCACTTGGGCCATCTAACGCTGCTTTCCCAGGCCATTAGCAGGGAGCTGGATTGGAAGCGGAGCAACCGGGACTAGAGCCAGCGCCCAGGTGGAGGCTTAGCCTACCTCGCCACAGCGCCAGCCCCAGGAATTTTATTTTTCTTAGGGAAGCCCCTGCGGTAGAGTTGTGGCATCCTGGCTAGTGTGCGTATGCGGACCTTACACACATTGCCGGCCATTTTCCCACAGTGGTTTGCCGAGCTGTGCTCCCACTGGCGTCATGTGACGGTGACCTGCTGTGTGTCCTCACCAGCATTTGATGTTATCTGTCTCTTTCTGTCCCGGTGAGTGGCGTGGGAGCCGCGTGCTCCGTGGTTTCCCTTGGGCTGGCTGTTGACGATGAGCCTCTCAGGTGCTTATCAGCCCAGCAGTGGGCGTGTTCTCCTCAGTGAGCTGCGGCCCATGTCTTCTGCCCTCCTCTCGTTCCAGTCTGCGCTAGTTTTTAAAAGTCACGAACGGAGCGTGGAAACTCCTCGGAGGCTTTTTCTGCATCTGTTGAGATGAAGATTGTGTTGTTTTCCCCTGTGTTTTGTGAACATGCTTTGTTGCGTGGGTTGATTTTCTTTTAAAGTCTTTTTCTGGTAAAATACACGTAACAAAGATGCGCCCTCCTGGCTGTCGGCAGCCCAGGCCGTGGCAGCAAGGAGCCCTCGCCACCACCTGTTTTCAGAACCCTCCTTGTGCCCGCGGAACTCCCGCTCCCCAGTAACCACCCGTCTCCCTCTGTCTGTGTGGGGCGAGCACTGCGGGTGCCCTGTGTGGGCGGAGTCGTCAGGGTTTGTCTTTTTGGGACTGGCCGACTTCCTGCTGTGCTCACGGCTCATGCACGTTGGGCAGGTGTCGGAACCGCCCTGCTGTCGTCCAGGTCACACATGGGTTCATTTTTGAATGTTAATCCTACTTTACGTTTCTGGAATCCACTCCATCATGAATATTAACTTTGTTGTATGCTCCTGCATTCTGTTTGCCAGTATTTCATTTCTTCATGAGGAAGGCAGCCTGTGGTTTCCCCGTAATGCCTTTCCTAGTCTCAGTGCTAGGATGGCACCTGCCCTGTTAAATGACTGGGGAAATCTCGCTCTTCCTCTGTTTTCCGAATTCCCTTAAGATCTGTGTTATTCCTTCCCTGGTAGAATTGATAGATGAATCCATGTGGGCCTGGAGTTTTGGTTTTTTTTTTTTAAGATTTATTTTTATTTATTGGAAATGCAGAGGTAGAGAGAAGGGGAGAGAGAGATCTCCCATCCACTGGTTCACTTCCCAGATGGCAGCAACAGCTGGAGCTGGGCTGATCTGAAGCCAGGAGCCAGGAGCTTCTTCTGGGTCTCCCTTGTGGGTGCAGGGGCCCAAGGGCTTGGACCATCTTCCACTGCTTTCCTAGGCCTAGCATGGAGCTGGATTGGAAGTGGTGTAGCTGGGACTCAAACTGGTACCCATGTGGGATGCCGGCGCTTCAGGCAGAGGCTTACCATCTACACCACAGCACTGGCCCTTGGAGTTTTCTTTATGAGAATATTTTTGCTAAGAAATTAACTTTTTAAAAAGTAAACATAAATCTGATCAGATTTTGATTCTGACGAGATCGGGCGTGTTCAGAGTGATGTGGCTGTAGACGAGATTTTTATTTCTTATATCAGTAGTATAATCTGTGTCTTTCAGAAGTAGCCATTTCATCTGAGTTGTTGAATGGATTGGCATAAGGCTGTTCATGATATTCCCTTATTCATTCGATCTCTCTAGAAACTGAATGATGTCATCTCGTTGATTCCTGGTATTGGTAAATCGTGTTGTCTCTTTTCCTTTGATCTGTCTAGGTAGTGATTTCTCAATTTTATTTCAGTAACCTCCTGTCAGCTTCAGTGATTTTCCTGTTTTTATCCATTTTCTATTTCACTGATTTACATACACTATTATTTCCTCCTACTTCATTTGAATTTAGTTTGAATTTTTTTTTTAAGATTTATTTATTTGAAAGGCAGAGTTAGGAGAGGCAGAGGGCCAGCGCCGCGGCTTGATAGGCTAATCTTCCGCCTGCGGTGCCGGCACACCGGGTTCTAGTCCTGGTCGGGGCACTAGATTCTGTCCCAGTTGCTCCTCTTCCACTCCAGCTCTCTGCTGTGGCCTGGGAGTGCAGTGGAGGATGGCCCAAGTGCTTGGGCCCTGCACCCGCATGGGAGACCAGGAGAAGCACCTGGCTCCTGGCTTCAGATCAGCCACAGCGGCCATTGAGAGGTGAACCAATGGCAAAGGAAGACCTTTCTCTCTGTCTCTCTCTCTCACTGTCCACTCTGCCTATCAAAAAGAGAGAGAGAGAGAGAGAGGCAGAGAGAGAGAGAGAGAGAGGTCTTCCATCTGCTGGTTCACTCCCCAGATGGCCTGAGCTAGGCCAATCCAAAGCCAGGAGCTTCTTCCGGGTCTCCCATGTGGGTGCAGGGCCCCAAGGACTTGGGCCATCTTCTACTGCTTTCCCAGGCCATAGCAGAGAGCTGGATCGGAAGTGGAGCAGCCAGGACTCAAACCAGCTCCAATATGGGATGCCGGCACTACAGGCGCTATGCCACAGCGCTGGCTCCTATAAGCTTTTTTTAAACTATCCATTTCCCTCTAAGTGAGGCTTTAGGTGCATCCACAAATTCCGATGTATTTTTATTGTCATTTAGTTCAGGATGCTGTCTAATTTCCTTTGTGATTTCCTCTTTGACCCGCGAGTTACTTAGAAGTCTATTGTGTGATTTCCAAATAGCTGTGGAGATGTGCATGATTTATTTTTGCTGCTGACTTGTAACCTCAGTGCGACCAGAGAACATATTCTGTGTGTTCCGAGACTTATTTTAAGACCCGGTTCATAGTCTGCCCTGGTGGGTGTTCCCTGTGTGGTTGAAAAGGACACACACACACGCACACACAGAGTCCGAGGTGTAGGCGATGTATGTCAGTAGGTGAGTAGGCGGAGCCTCCCCGGTTCTTGCTGGCTTCCCATCTGCTGCTGTGTCGGCCGCCGAGCAGGGCTTGTCGGTGAGCGCATTAGGAGCACGCACTGAGGTTGCCGAGCTCACGTCCTTAGCTGTGTACCCGCTAGCCTTGCTCCTGTCCTGGCAAAGCAGCTTCTCTGGGTTAGGGTTCGGTGCGGGCGGGACAAGTAGCAGGGCCCGGAGCGGGGTGGTGGTCACGTGGTGAGCAGAGTGTCGTGCCGATTACCTTTGTTTCTCCTCTCAGCACAGCACAGCAGAGTTGATGCGCAGATTGGAACAACTGCCCAGGGCTCAGCTCAGGGAGCTGTGGTGCGTGTCGCTAGTGCGTGGGGTGGCGAGGCCACCCTGAACCTAGCGGGGGCGCCCTCCGGGGGTGACGGCAGGCACTGTACACGTCATTTACCTGTCTGGCTGGAATCCTGGATTTGGCTCCATGGAAAGAAATGGGTGTTGGTCCAGTTGTGACCTCCTTTGAAAGTGGCAGGAGGGACTGGGAGCCGGTGGCCAGGCGTGCTGTAGGCGGTATGCAGGCTGCGTCATTTCCTACACAGGAGGCCCGGCCCTCGTGCTCACGCTGCACACCCCCAGACATTCTGGTGTGGTCAGCGCGGGGTGATTGATTGCCTCACGGTGCTGCTGACCTGGACACCCTGACCCGCTTATCCATTTCTCCTCCTTCAATACCTGCAAACGTGGCATGAAACTCCCCCCGCCCTGCTTATAAGGCATGAAAGGGAAGATTTATTTAGAATAAAAAAACACAACAGTTTACAAATACAGGCAAACCCCTTTGAATTCAGCTGTTTCATTAGTTACCTGGCTTTAGAAGGTGTTTCTAAACTCAGCTATTTGGCAGCTGCCTGATTTTGAGAATAACCTTTTTTTTTTGAAGATTTATTTATTTATTTGAAAGAGTTAAACAGAGAAGGAGAGAGAGAGAGCAAGCATGCATGCGCTTCCATCTGCTGGTTCATCCCCAGGTGGCCACAGTGGCCAGAGCTGTGCCGATCCAAAACCAGCAGCCAAGAGCTTCCTCCGGGTCTCCCATGCAGGTGCAGGGGCCCAAGGACTTGGGCCATCTTCTGCTGCTGTCCCAGGCCACAGCAGAGAGCTGGATCAGAAGTGGAGCAGCCGGGACTCGAATCTGCGCCCGTATGGGATGCCGGCACGGCAGACAGCTGCTTTACCCACTACGCCACAGCGCTGGCCCTGTGGCCATAACCTTTGTACTTAAGCAGCTCTGATATTTTCATGATACTTTTCCTTAATTTTTTTTTTAAATTTATGTTATTTATTTAAGAGAGTTAGAGATAGAGAGAAAGGGAGGTCTTCCATCTGCTGGTTCACTCCCCAAATGGCTACAATGGCCAGAGTTCAACCAGTCCAAAGCCAGGAGCCAGGAAGCTTCCTCCAGGTCCCCTACGTGGATACAGGGGCCCAAGGAATTAGCCCACCCTCTGCTGCTTTCGCAGGCACATCAGCAGCGAGTTGGATCGGAAGTGAAGCAGCCAGGACTCAAACTGGCACCCAGAGGGGATGCCGGCACTGCTGGCCGGGGCTTTAACCCGCTGTGCCCCAGTGCTGGCCCCTGTGAATTCTGAAACGTAACCTCTGTGATGGTGTGGCTGAGCAGTGGTGTGTGAAGTCACAGGTTGACAGATTTTTCTGTCCGCGTACATGTTGACATGGTTACCTAACATCACTGACACACCACGTGGCCTGAGCATGTGTGTCGCGTTCTAGAAGGTCAGCCTGGGGC
The DNA here is from genome assembly GCF_033115175.1 of Lepus europaeus. Classification (NCBI taxonomy): domain Eukaryota; kingdom Metazoa; phylum Chordata; class Mammalia; order Lagomorpha; family Leporidae; genus Lepus; species Lepus europaeus. The sequence goes on from NC_084838.1 coordinate 3,513,598, forward strand.
AAATGGGAGCCTGGCAGCGAATGTGGAGGGAAAGCGAGCTAGCCCGTGGCCGCGGTCTGAGAGGGGCTGCTCTGTGGCTGGACAGGGGATGCCAGCGCTCTAAGAAGGAAGAGGAGGTGGGAGAGCAACAGAAACGCAGACAGGACCTGTCAGCCCTACGATCCTGTTACTCTGTGTGTGTGGATTTCAGAGCTGGCGGCCTCCCGGGTGAGGCTGCGGGGAGAGCGGGGCCAGCAGAGCGCGTGTGGAGTTTCATCACCACAATCCAGAGCGCGTCTCACGCTCACCTTCCGTTCACGTAAATGCCCTCCAACACACGTTCCTTGTAGGGTCGGTGCTAACGTCGTGTTTCACTTGGGACAGCCTTTCCTTGTCTGGGAGAGACGGCCGCCAGGAGGCTGGGTGGAGGGAGACCAGCAGGGACGAGGGCAGTGCCCTTGGCAGACACCAGCGGACAGAACTGTCCCTCCTTCCCTGGGCCTGGTCACGAGAACCCAGGGCACGAGAGAGAGAGCTGCAGGGGGGGATCCTGACGGGCCGTGGTGAGGGTGCGGCCAGTTCCTGGTGACCCTCCTAGAGCGGGCCTGACCCTCAGAGCGGCCCTGACCCTCCTAGAGCAGCCCTGACCCTCCGAGAGCGGCCCTGACCTCCTCCCCTTCCACCTGTCAGCGCTGCCCTCTGTCCAGATCCAGCCAGGAACCCAAGGGCAGAGGAGCCGCCGGTGCTGGCCACATGGCCCAGGCTGTCGGACCCAGTGCTGCAGGTCCGTTTGCTGGGGAGTGGGATGATACAAACCTCTGGCTGTGGCCTGCAGTCGTTAATGTTGCAGCGTTGCTACGTCGTCACAGCCAGCCCTCCATGGTGGGTGACCTCACGCTTCTCCCCCGAACCTCTGGCCGGTGTGCCCACCAGAGGCCAGAAACAATTGTAGATGGCACCTGTGGAGGCCAGCTACCCGCATGGAGCAGGGTGGAGGGGACAAGTGGAGGTGTCCAGCCAGGTCAACCTGCTGCAGCCCACCTGCATCCCGAGTCACATTTCAGGAAAACGAGGCAGAGGACTCCTTCCTGGAACAGTGTCCTGGGCGGGAACCCTCTGAGCGGCTCTGACCCCTCCTAGAGCGGGCCCTGACCCTCCAAGAGTGGCCCTGACCCTCCGAGAGCGGCCCTGACCCTCCTAGAGCGGGCCTGACCCTCCAAGAGCAGCTCTGACCCCTCCTAGAGAGGGCCTGACCCTCCAAGAGCGGCCCTGACCCTCCGAGAGCGGCCCTGACCCTCCGAGAGCGGCCCTGACCCTCCGAGAGCGGCCCTGACCCTCCTAGAGCGGGCCCTGACCCTCCGAGAGCGGCCCTGACCCTCCGAGAGCGGGCCTGACCCTCCGAGAGCAGCTCTGACCCCTCCTAGAGAGGGCCTGACCCTCCAAGAGCGGCCCTGAACCTCCAAGAGCGGCCCTGACCCTCCGAGAGCGGGCCTGACCCTCCTAGAGCGGGCCCTGACCCTCCGAGAGCGGCCCTGACCCTCCGAGAGTGGCTCTGACCCCTCCTAGAGAGGGCCTGACCCTCCTAGAGTGGCCCTGACCCTCCGAGAGCGGCCCTGACCCTCCTAGAGCGGGCCCTGACCCTCCAAGAGTGGCCCTGACCCTCCGAGAGCGGCCCTGACCCTCCTAGAGCGGGCCTGACCCTCCGAGAGCAGCTCTGACCCCTCCTAGAGAGGGCCTGACCCTCCAAGAGCGGCCCTGACCCTCCGAGAGCGGCCCTGACCCTCCGAGAGCGGCCCTGACCCTCCTAGAGCGGCCCTGACCCTCCTAGAGCGGGCCCTGACCCTCCGAGAGCGGCCCTGACCCTCCGAGAGCGGGCCCTGACCCTCCGAGAGCGGGCCCTGACCCTCCGAGAGCGGCCCTGACCCTCCGAGAGCGGGCCTGACCCTCCGAGAGCGGGCCTGACCCTCCTAGAGCGGGCCCTGACCCTCCGAGAGCGGGCCCTGACCCTCCGAGAGCGGGCCCTGACCCTCCGAGAGCGGCCCTGACCCTCCGAGAGCGGGCCCTGACCCTCCGAGAGCGGCCCTGACCCTCCGAGAGTGGCCCTGACCCTCCGAGAGCGGGCCCTGACCCTCCGAGAGCGGCCCTGACCCTCAGAGCGGGCCTGACCCTCCTAGAGTGGGCCCTGACCCCTCCTAGAGTGGGCCCTGACCCTCCGAGAGCGGCCCTGACCCTCCGAGAGCGGCCCTGACCCTCCTAGAGTGGGCCCTGACCCTCCGAGAGTGGGCCCTGACCCTCCGAGAGCGGCCCTGACCCTCCGAGAGCGGCCCTGACCCCTCCTAGAGTGGGCCCTGACCCTCAGAGCGGCCCTGACCCTCCGAGAGCGGCCCTGACCCTCCGAGAGCGGGCCCTGCTGTTCATGCATGTTCTTCCCGTGGCGTCTTGCGCACTCGGAAGCTCCCAGCCGCTGCAGGAAAGGGCGGTGTGCGCACCAGAGGAGGATCCGCCGCTGCGGCGTGGCTTGTCCTGTGCTCGGTGCCTGTGTGCTGCCCTTTCTCCCTGAATTCCCATCAGCCCTGTGAAGAAGACGGTGCCTTCAGCCTCACCTGACGGATGGAGGAAGCCAGAGCCGAGCGAGGCTAAAGCAGCTGAGGGCAGGGCCAGAGCTTGAGCGTCGGTCCTCACGAGGCTCTTGGCTGCGCACGCTGGCAGGTCCTGTACCCAGTGTCCCCGGAGAGCCTGCCCTGTGGTGGAGGGTGCTGGGTGCTTGCAGGAGCAGGGTGGCCCATGGAGCTCTCCTCTGGAGGGCAGGCCGACACCAGGCAGTCAGCCCACAGACGCACAGGACAGGTGCTCTGGGCTCTCCGAGGGCGGGCGCTGGGTTTTTACTCAGGGGCCTTGGTTCTGTACACAGAGCCCTGAGGTGGGACGGGCCCCTGAGGCTGCAGCCGGGAGGCCCCCAGGCAGGGGGCGGGGGGCAGGGGCAGCCTCGCTGGCTCTACTCGCTCTGCTTGACGGCATCTTCTGGTTGGTTTATTTATTTATTTATTTTTCCTTATTTTAGAAGAAACAGTTACAAAACAGGTTCTGTTTACTCCGTGGTACCTTGATTCAATCTGCTCGAGTCAACTCAGTTCACCAAATGTTCCTCTTGTGTTCTGTGCGAATTCATCGCGGGACCTGGAGGTGGGGCCTCCGACTCTCCCCTCGGCCTGGGCTGTCTGATGGGAGAAACTAAAGCTTCAAATGACTGTCACAAGCAGCATGTTCCCCGGGAGGGGCTCAGTGGTTCCCTGAGAGGCGTCCGCTACTTCTGCCGACGGGTGTGCGTTTGCCTGACGTACTGTTGTGACTAGAACAAGTTGTGTGTGAGCACTTCTGCTGGTGGACTAGACCGTGTGCACTCCCAGAGAGCGGAACGCTGTGTGGGGGTGATCTGTTCTACACGCCCGCAGCCCTCCAAGCTCCTGGGCTGGTCGCCACCTTCAAGCACAGCCCGAGCAGGCGGTCCGCACGAAGAGCCGGCCGGAAAGAAGGCTGGTGGCATTTGGGCCAGCGGGGCCTTGTCTGCCCCAGCTGGCCCCCGGTTGAAAGACCCCAAGGGTTGCCTTCTCCCAGGGTGACTTGCGCTGATTGCCCAGCTGGGCTCTGTCACCTCCCCAGAGCTCACAGAGGTACCTGACTTAAGAGCTGGAGTTACTGGTGTTTCTGGGAGGTTCAGTGGGGATGTTCGGGGTTTTGGAGTTTTTCCTGGTGAAGGCTCGCAGGAGAGGTAGGTGTCGAGTGAAATTAGAATTCTTTCCCAAGCTTAGTACATTGCTTAAATAGTTTAGGGGAAACAGTGACCCACAGATAACTGACCGGATTTGTAATGCAAGAAAAACAGAAATTTAGAAGAATGAATCCTTTGGTTATAAATGTAAAATCAAACGCAAAGCAAGGATTCACTCTTTGTCCCGTGCTGCTGCCTGCCAGCCTTGCACACTGAGAGTCATAGAAGCATAAAGCTGAACGGGGGGCCGGCGCTGGCATAGCGGCTTGAGCTGCTGCCTGCGACACCAGCGTCCCATGTGACTGCCGGTTCAATTTCCAGCTGCTCCTCTTCCAATGCAGCTCCCTGCTGTGGCCTGGGAAAGCAGCCGAGGATGGCCAAGTGCTTGGGCCCTGCACCCGTGTAGGAGACTTGGAGGAAGCTCCTGGCTTCAGCCTGGCCCAGCTCTGGCTTTTGCAGCCTTCTGGGGAGTGAACCAGCAAATAGATCTCTCTTTCTCTCTTTCTCTCACTCTCGCTCTGTAACTCTGACTTTCAAATAAATAAGTTAATCTTAAAAAAAAAAAAAAAAAAAAAAAAAAAAAACCACAGAAAAGATCCTTCTCAGGCGAATGTACTAAGTACTAAGCAGCTTTTCCATGGTGGTCTGTTTCCCCGGAGCCTGGGAGGGACAGGCTTGAGGACGGAGGCCCCTTATCACCGTGGTGCCCCTGGCTGCCCCTACATGCTCACCCCGCGGTGTCTGCGCCCAACTGGAAGGGAGCAAGCCATCCGTTCATTCCGCCCTGTGACTCCACCACTGAGGATTTCTCAGTTGTTTTTTAAGAAGTGTGTGGGATGACAAAAGGGAAGTCTGCTTCCCTGGAATTCTTACGGCCTATCGGAAGCCTAGGAAAGCCTCGGAGCAGGGAATTCGGTGACGGTTATGGCTTCCGCCCCACCAGCCAGCAGTGCTATCGCCTTGGGAAGCCACGCAGCCTCTGTTTCTGTCTTCTACAAAGTGGGAGTTTTACACTCGCCCTGCCCCTCCCAGCACAGGAGAAGGGAGGTGCAGAGATGCCGCTGTCCTGCTCAGTGCTCGCTGGCTCTCCTTGGATGCGCTGGTGTTTGTGGAGGATGGGGGGCACTCAATAAATATCGATGGCTACGACTGCGGTCATTGACAAACTCGCTGCTCTGCCTCTCCCTCTAAATCATGCCCGGCGGTGTGTAGGAAGAACTCTTTTGTCGAGGTGACATTTGTCACACATTCTAGCTCACGGCAGGCCTGTGAACTTGCTGGGCCCTCGGCAGCCGGCAGCGGGCAGCTTGTGTCCGTGCGTGTGTGCAGGGCCCCTGTGTGTGTGGCTCCGCTCTGGCAAATGGAGGAAGAGTGTTGGTTGCTTGCCCAGTGTTCTCCTAACTCTGTTCAGGTAACTTACTTGGGGAGTCTAAAGTGCACGGGCAGCTAAGGAGAGTAGAGTAAGGCAGAGCGCCGCCGAGGCCTCCGGGGGAGCAGCCCCGCTGCAGACTGGCCGCGTGGCCCAGTGAGGTCCGAAGGCTGTGAGCAGCCAGGTGTGCAGGGATGGGAAGGGAGCCGGGTGAGAGACTGCCGAAACCCAAGCAGGTGCTGCCGATTCTGGAAGACATCTGAGCTCGCTTTTTTCTTTCCTTTGTAGGATTATTTTATTTGAAAAGCAGAATTACAGGCCGGCGCCGCAGCTCACTTGGCTAATCCTCCGCCTGCGGCACCGGCACCCCAGGTTCTAGTGCCGGTCGGGGCGCCGGATTCTGTCCCGGTTGCCCCTCTTCCAGGCCAGCTCTCTGCTGTAGCCCGGGAGGGCAGTGGAGGATGGCCCAGGTGCTTGGGCCCTGCACCCACATGGGAGACCAGGAGGAAGCACCTGGCTCCTGGCTTTGGATTGGTGCAGCGCTGGCCGTGGCGACCATTTGGGGGGTGAACCAATGGAAGGAAGACCTTTCTCTCTCTCTCTCTCTCTTTCTCTCTCTCTCTCACTGTCTAACTCTGCCTGTCCAAAGGGGGGGGGGGGGGGAGGAAAAAGAAAAGCAGAATTACAAACAGGGAGGGAGAGTCAGAAAGATTTTCCTTCTGCTGGTTCACTCCCCAAATGGCTGCAACGGCCAGGGCTGAGCCAGGCCGAAGCCAGGAGCTTCTTGCAGGTCTCCCACGTGGGTGGCAAAGGCCCAAGTATTTGGGCCATCCTCTGCTGCTTTCCCAGGCCATTACCAGGGATCTGGGTCAGAAGTGGAGCAGCCGGGACTCGAACCGGTGCCCATAAAGGATGCCAGCACCACAGGCAGCATCTTTACCCACTATGCCAGAGCGCCAACCCCCACACTTGCTTTTTGACAGGCACTGTTGAGAACACTTTGATTTTCCTGAGAGAATAACAAGGAATCTCTCGCAGACACGATACAAGCATCTAACAGACGTGAGAGGCGAGCGCGTTCGACCTGAGTTTCCAGCCTCTCTGTTCAGCGTCTCGAGATTGACAGCTGTGAGTTCACCTCCTCCTCACGGAGCGAGTCAGCAGCCCCCGCGTGCCTCCCCCGCTAGCCAAGGCCTCTGCGTCTCATCGCTGTGGACAGGGACGGAGGAGAATCTTGCCCCATTTTCACATCATGCGAATGCATCCCTGTCGCTGTCTCCTGGGCACCCCCTCTTCCCTGGGAAGGTGGATTAACCTCCTCATCCCAGCTTGGAGAGTGTGTATGGGTGGGGAAAGTGAACAGCATGGCGCGTGCACACTGTGTGGGGTAAGTGCTATTTAAATCCGGCTTGAGCCGCTAAACATCGCGCTCACAGGGGACCAGGGCCGCGGGCCAGATTGGTTGTGGTTTTGTTCTTCTTTTGAGGAGGGGTCAGACTTTTAGAGAGCTAAGCCATCTGCCCAGTAAATTATTGTAAGGCTTTAATAACAAAGAGTTTGCAATGTAGTTTAACGTGTGGAGTAGAAAATGAATGTTTTTGCAAACTGTTATCTTTAGAAATGTCTTCCACATTCTGTTTTGTTATCATTTCGGTATTGTAATCCCAATTTGGTAGCACACATCTTTGTACCACTGTTTTTCAGAATTAATTAGTTCATTAAAAGCACCCTTTTAAAGCCGGCGTGTCGCCAGCAGCTCACCTCTTTAGAAGGGTGTTGCTTCTGAGAGGCGTTGAGCTTCCACCGACAGATGCCAGGGTGCTGCAGACGCGCATTAAGCTCGCGACTTGAAAGAGCCTGCTGCTTGCTTTGAGCTCTGCTTTGTGCAGCTTTCCGGTTGCTATTGTTAGTGACTTTTGACGGCTGATGTAATGGACTCTCTAGTGTCTCAAATCTTCCTCTGCTTAAGGGTACTTTGCATTTCAGTCCTCTCAGAATGGCTTGATTTGGGTCTACACATTTCCATTCTGCTCTGTTAATTCGTACTGAGAGGCAGCCAGTCAAGGGTTGTTCCCATCTGCTGGTTCGCTCCCTAAATAAATGCCTGCAAGTGCTGGAGCTGGGCCAGGCTGAAGCCAGGAGCTGGAAATGCAATCCAGGTCTCCCCTGAGGGTAGCCGGGTCCTGATATTTGAGCCATCACCTGCTGTTTCCAACGTGTGCACCAGCAGGGAGCTGGGGCCTGAACCCGGCCTTCCAGATGCGGCTGCAGGCGTCCCAGCCCGCAGGTTAGCCGCTAGGCCAAATGCCCACCCGACGTGGCTGACTTGCCTGCAGTGCCTGTCCGTTCAGCAGATACTTGAGGAGTGGTAAAGGGTGCCAGTCCCCATGGCAGGGTGCTGGGACGCTGCCCTGGAGAAGCAGTCGTGCGATCCCAGGGAGTCCCGTAGCAGAGCAAGGCGTTGAACGGACAGCCACCTGAAAAGTTGTTTAGTGACAGATGGACAGGAGCCACGAGAGCATTAAAGGGACCATAGAGGAGGCACAGGGTGCACCGGCCGAGAGCTCCATGGGGTCAGAGGGCTCCTGTGCGGAAGCGTCCTTTAAGCTCAAACCCAAAGACTTGCTGCGTGAGTAGGGATGGAGGTGGGGGTCCAGCAGAGAATACAGAATGTGCACAGCGCACAGGGTATGCCTGGGCCTGCTCAGGGGTGTGGGAGAAGAAGGCCAAATGAAGCTGGACTGCAGGGTCTCCTTGGCCATGCCAGGACTTCAGACACTAGCTCACCTCCAGGCTGAGCCTTAACCATGGCGCACGAAGCGGGGAGCTCTCTTCTGTACAGCTTGGCCGCTGCGACTTCGGAGGACAGAGGTGGCTACCCGCAGTCGTGACCTCTAAGGTCGCGGAAGTGGGTCCTTGGCTTTGTTGGAAGTTTTACTTACCAGTGAGAGGCAGCTGTTTCAAAACAAACGTGGGGGCCGGCGCTGTGCTGCGGCAGGTTAAGCCGCCATCTACAGTCCCACGTCCCACTTGGGTGCCAGTTCAAAGCCCGGCTGCTCTTCCAATCCAGCTTCCTGCGAACGTGCCTGGGAAAGCAGTGGAAGATGGCCCAAGTGCTTGGACCCCTACACCCACGTGGGAGACCTGGAAGAGGCTCCTGGCTTCAGCCTGGCCCAGCCCCGGCCACTGGGGCCATTTGGGGAGTGAACCAGCAGATGAAAGATCTCTCTGTCTCTGTTTGTCTCCTTCTCCCTCTCGGCAACTCTGCCTTTCAAATAAATAAATAAATCTTCTCTAAGAAAGTAAAACATGAAAGGTCAGTGTTGCTGAGGATATAGAGAAAAGGAACCTTGCACACTTTCAGTGGGGATCTAAGTTCGTACAGCTGCTGTGGAGAACACTGTGGAGGTGTGGAGATGAAAATAGAACTGCCGCGTGACCCAGCAGTGCTGCCACTGGGCACACGTCCGGAGACACAGCCAGTGTGCTCAAGAGCTGTCCGAGTCCCCTGTTCATCGCAGCGCTGTTCTCTGTAGCCAAGATGTGGAGCCCACAGGTGAATGGACAAAGAAAACGTGGTGTAATATACAGTGGGATATTACTGAGTCCTAAAAAAATAAGGAGATGCTATCATTTGTGACAATAGGGGTGAACCTGCCGGACATCGTATAAAATGAGATAAACCAGCTGTGGATGGACACCACAGGATGTCCCTCATACGTGCAGTCTGAAAAGGCTGACTTCATGGACGCAGAGAGCAGAATGCGATTACCAGGGGCTTGAGCGGGAGGGGTGGGGGAGCGGGTGTGTTGGGTTTTTGTTCGTGTGACACAATGAGGTGAGCTGACTTGAGCGGGGCTCATGGCTGTAGAGAGGCAAGGTCCCGGGACCTCAGCTGACAGTGGCCTTGCCCTGGGAAAGTTCTAGGGCGGCTCTGAGCACAGTGCGTACCAGGGAGCACGCATGTTGGAGCGTGTGTGGGCGCTCTCTTCATAAAGCCCCGGCTAGGAGCACACACTTTGTGTGTGTGTGTGTGTGTCTTTCACCTCCTGCAGAGCTGGGGACCTTTCCACTGCCACGGGCCGTTTGGATATTTAGTCACCATCCTCAGGCAGCACAAAATTATCAGCTCGAGGATTAGCCTGCTAGAGATGTGTTGACTTTCGAGTCTCACTACTGTTCCCTTGGCTGGGCCGGCCCAAATGATGTCACGGGGCCTGTTATGGCCCATGGTTCCCACCCGCGTAGTGACCTCAACTTACCAGCACCCAAAGGCACCATCTCTGAATTTCACCATCAGGTCAGTCTACTGTCAGGACCCTGAACATACGGCTGAAACGCCTGTGCTTTGGGGAGGACGAACCTTCAGGCCGGAGCAACTGGGGACGTCTGGAGGGTGCAGAGTTCCCATTATAGGAGAAGTCAGATGCTCTGCCGTCCGTGTTGACTGTAGTTAACTGTAGTTAATAAGAATGATTCCCTTGGGGCCAGTGCTGAGGCATGCGGGTTAAAGCCCCAGCCTGCAATGCTGGCATCCCATATGGGTGCCAGTTCAAGTCCCAGCTGCTCCACTTCCCATCCAGCTCTCTCCTGTGGCCTGGGAAAGCAGTGAAAGATGGCCCAAGTGCTTGGGCCCCTGTACCCGCGTGGGAGACCCGGAGGAGACTCCTGGCTCCTGGCTTCAGATTGGCACAGCTCTGGCCGTTGCTGTTGTTTGGGGAGTTGAACCAGCGGAATGGAAGATCGATCTCTCTCTCTCTCTCTCTCTCTCTCTCCTCCTTTCTGTTCTCTCTCTCTCCTTCTTTCTCTCTGTTCTCTCTCTCTCCCTCCTTCCCTCCCTCCCTTTCTCTCTCTCTCTCTCTCTCTCTCTCTCTCTGCCTCTCCTCTCTCTGTGTAATTCTGACTTTCAAATAAATAATTCTTTTTTAAAAAATAAGAATGGGCTAGCGCCGCGGCTCACTAGGCTTATCCTCCGCCCACAGCGCCGGCACTCCAGGTTCTAGTCCTGGTTTGAAGCGCCGGATTCTGTCCCAGTTGCCCCTCTTCCAGGCCAGCTCTCTGCTATGGCCTGGGAGTGCAGTGGAGGATGGCCCAAGTGCTTGGGCCTTGCACCCACATGGGAGACCAGGAGGAAGCACCTGGCTCCTGGCTTTGGATCGGTGCAATGTGCCAGCCGTGGTGGCCATTTGGGGGATGAACCAATGGAAAAGGAAGACCTTTCTCTCTGTCTCTCTGTGTCTAACTCTGCCTATTAAAAAAAAAAAAAAAGAAGAAGAATGTATTCCCAAACATGGCCAAGACTGGCTTTCAGTGTTCCCACCACAGAAGTGCCTAAGTGGGTTAGGGAGTGTGTGTGTTAACGAACTTAATTTAGCCATTCCACAGTGTGTATGTATTTCAAAACAGCATGTTGTGTGTGATAAATACATCCAATTTTCATGTGTCAATTATAAATTATAAATAAATCAACAAACAGAACTAACCCAGGGCTGTGTCACAGGAGCAGGTTTTTTTTTTTTTTTTTTAAAGATTATTTATTTGAAAGAGTTATGGGGCAGGGTGGGGTGAGTCAGAGAGAGATTTTCCATCCACTGGTCCAGTCCCCAAATGGTCACAATGGCCAGTGCCGCACCAGGCCGACACCAGGAGCTTTCTCCAGGTCTCCCTCAAGGGTAACAGGGGTCCAAACACCTGGGTTGTCTCCCACTGCTTTCCCAGGCCACTAGCAGGGAGCCGGCCGGGAAGTGGAGCAGCCAGTGTACGAACCCATGTCCATATGGGATGCCAGTGTCGCAGGCAGCAGCTTTACCTGCCACGCCACAGCGCCAGCCCCACAGAGGCAGTTCTGAGGTTACAGGATTCGTGTGTAGTGTGTAGTGTTCACTTGTGAGCTGCAGCAAACAATACTTGTTTTCCTAAAATACAAATTGTGTCATTGAAATTAAAATGTACCATTCAGAAAGGAACAAAGAGCAGACCAGAGCCTGGCGCCAGAGCAGAGGTCTCTTGAGCTGGAGGCCCTGCATGGACCCTGCTGTGTAACCTGTGACGGGTCCACAGCCCGAGGAACGCCGAGAACAGCTGGGCAGAGAATCCCGAAACTCGCACATGGCTGCGCGGGGCACTGGGGAGAGACAGTGGGAGGATTTGAAATAAGCTGGCCGGCCAGCAGCGAGGTGGCCGAGGTCCCGACTGACGCCGTGTCGGCTGGGAGGACCTCTGAGGTCCCGGTGTTCAGTGGTCAGAGTCAGAGCTCCCAGGGGACAGGCGCACCAAGAGCGAGGGGTCCAGGGCTCCAGAACCTGCCGGAGTCCGAGCACGGCGTGGCTGATCCTGACGCAGCAGGAAGCTGCCAGAAACTTCAGCAAGAATCTCTTAGGTCCAGTGGGGGTGGGGGGGCTGGATGGGTAACCGTTGAGAGGACTCTCGTGGCCTAAACGCTGGTTTTCTGCCTGAAACCCTGACACTCCGTGCCACGCCCGCTCCGGTTTCTAGAAGCGTCTCTGGCCGGGCTCCGGGAGCGCCACGCCAGCTCTCGGGCCGGGCGCCTCCAGAAGGGAGCTGAGCAGCTCTGCGTTGTCGACAGGCTCTGGGCCGCGGACGGGAACAGCGATCTTTCCAAGTTATTACCCTGTGAACAGGTTGACAGATATGTGCAAATTGTGACTCACTGCTCAATTTGGCACCAAATTAATGTCTTTCCGCGCGGCGGGCGTCTGCTCGAGTGTGAGCGAGCCACCGCCGCTGGGTTGCTGCCTGTTTGCCTGTACGCCAAAGGTAAAAAGCAAAGTAATTTGCTTCTGCCACGGAGCGGAGGGGACCATATGGTGGGAGCGTAGGAGGAGAGCGCGCTGTTCGTACCTGTCCTCGACCCTGCGCCCCGGCAGGCGCCGCCACAGACCACCTTCCGTGCCAGCCCCCCTCGGCTAAAGGAGGGCCGTGTCTGTCTCCAGATTTGCAGTCTGACGTTCCGAGCTCTCCTTATTTCCGGCGAGTCGTTAGTGTTTGGTTTGTTTCCCAGGTTGAGTCTATTTGAAAATGATGCGTTTTGATTTTTGCTTCTAGAGTTTAGACATTGTTTTCCCCGCCTCGAGGTGCAGACTCTCTCTGTCTTCTTGGCAGATCCATAATGTCACCTGTAACAAAGAAATCCACATCTCCTTCCTGGTAGGCATGTGAACGAGCCAGTCTCCGTACAGTCCCGTTCTGCTTATTAGCATCTTTGAGTAGAGCTCGCTGAGCTGGATTGGGGATCACGGGGTCCCCAGGCTGGGAAGGACCAACGGGGAAGGAAACCCTGCCAGACCTGTGTGCTGCCCGCGCTGGCTGCGGGTGTTTTCCTAGCAACCCTTTCCCACCCAGGATCGTTCTCACGGAGAAAGGAATCTGGGAATGGCAGGGACTTGGGTGTTTGCCCATTTAGGGTTGGTCCCTTACTCAAAGCAAGCAGTCTGGTGCTTGGCGTGGAATTCTGGAGATTGGCTCAGTGAGCCCGGTTTCTTGGGCTGCTGTGTCACCCGGCGTCATCCCGTATCCTACCCACCCCACCCCTATCCTCTTAGCCTCTGCCCAAGAAGTGGTCGTGGAGCGGAGGGTGGAGCCTTCAAGGGGAACGGCAGGAGGAAGTGCAGGTGGTACCGCCTTTGTCCTGGCTTGTGCACGCTCTGCTCTCCGCTGTCCCGAGCTATGACGCCTATTGATTGAGGATCTGTGCAGAAGACACTGCCCACCCCTCCCCAGGAGCATATGCTTAGCAGTGACCTCCATCACACAGGACACGGCGCTCTGCTTCCTGCTGAGTCTAAAGAAACTGGATTCAGCCCGTGCCCGTGAACACTGAAAAGAAGTGTGTAAATGAGAGCGCTTTCCGGTGACCTCGGGTGCACTCTCGGCATAGGATGTTGGTCCTGTGTCTTCCACCTGCGAGGAAATTAAGTTAAAGCAGAGATCCAGGGTGGCTGTCGTGGAACCGCAAGTCCAGAGGGGACGTCAGGAGGCGGTGCAAGGCGGCGTCTCAGCCCACAGAGGCAGCAGCAGAGTCGGCCGGTTTGTCCTGAGCAGGTTCACCGTTTGATGCAAACCTCAGACGTTAGTCCTTGCTCGAGGTGGGAGATGGTTCTTCGGTGCTGTCTCTCAGAAGCCACTCGTGCACTTGAAGAATCAAACAGTCTCCCTTAGTCTTGTTTTCCCCAGGAGCAAATACCCTTCAGTGCACCTCTCCTCTCCTCTCCTCCCATCTTCTCAGCCGTCACTGGGAGTCACGCCGGCCCCCTGAAGAAAACCTGATGGGTCGATCCGTAGGGTCACTCTGCGACTTTCACAGTAGTCCGTATCGATGTCCACTTCTTAACAGCCAGCGCTAAGTTGGCTGTCAGCTCCCACGAGTCCCAGGTTTGGAATTAAATCTTTGGTGCTTGTGGTTGGAGAGCTGGTCCTGCTTAATTTCCATCTCCATAGATGTGAAGTCCTGTGCACCAGCCTTCGCAGATAGCTTTGCATCTCAGTTATTATATTGCACGTCTCCTGTGTGTCTAGTGTGATTGGATGGTGAGCACAGACACTTGCTTTATTTTGTTCTCCAAGGACCAGAGCCAGATCCAGCCCTGTGTACGCTGGGGCTGGCGTCTTTGCTCTGAGCCTCCGCTGCATCAGCCATCTCCATTACTGTTCAGCTGCGAGAGAGGCAGGCACCATTTGGGCCTTCACAGAGGACTCCTTTTTGGAGGGGCATCTCCAAGAAAAGCACTGGAGCTCATGGCCCACCTGACATGTTTGGCTGTGGTGAGAGAAGTCTTAGTGTCAGTCAGAGAGCTTAGGGATACAACTGTGATAGGTACACAGAAAACTGATCAAATGAAAGTCAAGGCAAAACTGAAATCTGGGCAGATAAAAGCTGTAGATGTGAGTAAATGTCCCGCGCGCCGCAGTGTGGCCCAGCTAGCAAAGCACAGAGATGTGGAAGGGAAACACGGAGTACTGATTTCAGCAAAAACTGTGCTGTGATCTGAATTAGAGTCCAGCCAGGAAAACAAGAACAGCATTGGGTCTTTAGAGCACAAGGACTTTAATCCAAGGGACTGGTCACTCAGGTGTATAAGGGGCAGGGAGGCCCTGCCAGGGCCTGGACTGGACCGACAGAGAGCAGGCTGTGTTGTTGGAGCCCCCGGCTAGGGAGATGACAGCTCAATTCTGTTCTGCAGAAGGAAGTAAATAGTGACGCCTTAAAAATGAAAAACCAAGAAGTAGCATTAAAAATGCTGTTGGTAGAAATACCGAGGTAAATACCAAAAGAAATCACGTAAAAGTGCTCAGCTCAGGAAGGCAGGGGAAGGACCAGGGGAGTAATATTTTTTATAAAAAGCCTTGTAATCTTGTTTGCTTCCTAAACATGTATTACACTAATAAAAAATTAAATTGAAGTGAAGTCTTTAGTGCACTGTAGATTTAGTGCTCTTTGATAGGGCCGTATCTCATGTGTCTGTATTTGTTTTTCCCGTTAGATATGTCGATGACGTGATCAGCCGCATTGACAGGATGTTTCCTGAGATGTCCATCCACTTATCCAGACCCAATGGGACGTCAGCAATGCTTCTGGTAAGATCTGTGTGACCTATTTGTAGGGACGAAAAACTGACTTAAACTCACTCTGGTCCTGTGTCATAGGATCCGTACAACAGAGATTAAATCCGAGTTTGATGGCAGATAGCCTATTTCCTTTGCTGGCGTTCTGTAGATTAAAGGTTCTGTGCTTTCAGGCCTTGCTTTTAGACCGAAATACAGACCCCACGGAGGAGTGAGCCAAAGAGGAAGGAGCTGGAAGGTGTTTGACCCTCAGTCAGCCGAGGGTGCAAACCTCCCACGTGGGGGTCTGGATTTTCCCAAAGAAGTACGCGAGGAGTGCCCGGCTGCAGAGCGCAGCGTCTGGGAATCGCTGAGAAAACCCGCGATGTGTTTCCCTCCGTACCGGGGACCTCGCTGCCGGCGGCCTCAGGGTGTGTGGCGTCTGCTCGCCGGGGGCTGCCTGCGGTTGGCCTCACGGGCTCAGCACGGAGTCTGCGTCTGCGGTGGTCCAGCAGAGCCTGGTGGCTTTGGCTGCAAGGCCAGCTCGTCCTGCTGAGAAGGACGTGGACCGCAGCGCGGAGGCGCGTCCCAGGGTCTGCTGCTGACGTGGCTTGCGAACGCTTCCTGAACGCGGCTTCCGGGGGGCACCTCCTCCGACGGGAAGCAGCGCTCGTGGAAAGGGGCGATGGTTTGGCCGGGCGTCAGGGAGGTGAGGGCCAGGACCGAGAGGCTGTACCTCTCGTCAGTCGCCGCTGCTTTGGCTCCGTGTGAATGCCCTCCGTCTCAGCGTTGACTCATGGAAGAGCCCGTAAGTGACAGTGCCCCAGGTGGGTCGCCGTGCGCTCGGCCATTCCGCTTTAGGGAGCAGGCTTCTTGGGTGTGTGCGGTGTGTTTTTCTCTTAAGCAAGGAAGTCGTATGGGCTTCTCAAATTGCATTATTTAGTTTGTGAGAAAAAAATCAGTGAAGTATATGCAGGCAGCATTGCTGCTTTTCTTTAAAATTCAGTTAAGAATGAGAGGGAGCCGGCACTGTGGGGCAGTGGGCTGCAAAGCCTCCGGCCTGCAGTGCTGGCATCCCATTTGGGTGCTGGTTTGAGTCCCAGCTGCTCCTCTTCCAATCCAGCTCCCTGCTGTGGCCTGGGAAAGCAGCAGAAGTTGGCCCAAGTGCTTGGGCCCCTGCACCCACCTGGGAGATCTGAAAGAAACTCCCGGTTCCTGGTTTTGGATTGGCCCAGCTCTGGCCTTTGTGGTCATTTGGGGAATGAACCAACAGATGGAAGACCTCTCTCTCTGTCTCTCCCTCTCTCAATAGCTCTGCCTCTCAAATAAATAATCTCCAAAAAAAAAAAAACTCTTTGAAAAATGAGATAGTAGTGTTCTTTTAATAGGAAAAAATCCATCTTCTTCCTGTAAGATGTGCTGTGTACACAGCACGCAGCAGATTCTGCCTCTGTCAAGTGCGCACACTGTGGCAGCGTCGAGGCCCCCGAGGCCCAGTCTCCAGGACATGAATCCTGCACGCAGCCCACCCGGCAGGGACCACAGACTTAACCCAGACAGGCACTGGAAGCGTCCTCAGTGAAGTGGGTTTGTTGGGATGATTTCTGGGTCATCGCGCTCCCATTTCGTGATGGAGACTGGAATTTGGCATTGAGGGGAATGAGCAGAGTGTGTGTCCCAGAGACCTGCCAGCCTCGTCTGCCCACTCGAGAGCTGCTGCTCAGATCCACTGGTGAGCGTGCGCCGGCTCAGTTCACGGGAAGCCTCCCATTTCGCTGAACTAAACAGCTAGCGCAGGCCTCTGTGTCTCGCTGGCTGGTTGTTACCTTTCTTTGATGACACAGGGATTCACAGAAGGTGGTGTTTATTTATAGGAATAGTGGAGGGGGATCCAGTTCAGGATCAGATTGCCAGGTGGGTAGTCATGCTCTCAGCGTTATTGCTTCAGTTGGCTTTTTATTCGAAAAGATGGTTTTGGAGTAGAGGGGGAGGCAAAGAAGCAGAGCGCCCATCTGCCGGTTTACTCCCCAGAGATCTGCACTAGCCGGGGCTGGGCCGGCTGAAGCCAAGAGCTGGACACTCCATCCCAGTCTCCCACGTGGGTGGCAGGGACCCAGCCACTTGGGCCACCGCCTGCTCCCTCTCAGGGCGCGTAGCAGCAGGAAGCTGGAATCAGGAGCAGAGTCGGGCCCCAGACCTGACCGTTCCCGGATGAGATGCCTCTGTCCCAACCAGCGGCCCGGCCACTGGGCCAACCCCGCCCCTAAGAGATGGGGTTCTCTTGGGTTGCAGATCTCTAGGCTGTTGCCGCACCCTTCTTCTTTGAGGCTGAAGGCATCCTCACCTGGGAAGGGAGCGGGACCAACAGATGCCACCTCCCCTGCTGCCTCTGTAGCCCCAGTGCCCTGGGCTGAGGTGGGAACGACTTGGACCTGTACAGGAGGCAGTAGGGCCCCCCTGCAGGAGGCCCGGGGAGAGGTGAAAGTGTTGTCCGTGTGTCATGCAGAATACAGAATACCCTGGAAGGCCTGGAGAGGCCAGTGGAGCAGGCACAGCTGAGCGGACCCCGCCCTCCCTCCCTTGGCGCAAACCTGACTTGCACCTGTGCTCTTCTAAGAAGCCAGCGAAGCTTCCCGGACAGCAGGAAACAGACCCTGCTCCGGCTGACCTAAGGGGCCTGGCGGCCTTCGGTTTTGGCTTTGCTGTTTAGTGATGCCAAGTGCTCAGCTGCCAGGAGGGACAAAGGCTGGCCCAAGGAGTGTAAGGACCAGGCACAGGACTGTCCTTTGGG
Source organism: Lepus europaeus (assembly GCF_033115175.1). Classification (NCBI taxonomy): domain Eukaryota; kingdom Metazoa; phylum Chordata; class Mammalia; order Lagomorpha; family Leporidae; genus Lepus; species Lepus europaeus. Next base: position 3,531,067 of record NC_084838.1, read on the forward strand.
TCCCCTGGCGCTGACGGCCTTCCATCCCTGGGTCATCCAGCCGGAGGCTGCTTCTCCCCCGCCATGGTGGTGCTGGCGGTAGAGGGCAGGAGTCGGGCTCCGGCAGCCCCCCAGAAACGGGTGGAGTGGGGGGAATGATATCCTCAGAGGAGGAGGGGCAGGGCCAGGAAGCAGCCCCCGGCTCCCATCTCCCCACCCTCGGGCTAGGTAGCACCAGCAGTAAACCGAGGCCATTGTTTCTACCGCCTGTGCAGCCAGGAGCCTCCCAGCTCCAAGCTCTACCGCACCTCCAGAGCCCAGATCCCCCTCAGAGGGTCTCCAAGGACAGCCTGTGCAGGGGTAAAGAAGGCTTGGAGTACATTGATTCTTAAAGTGTTCATTATGGAATTTGATAGAAGTATGAATATGTGACAAGCACGTAAGTTACAAAGCACAGATAAACCCTGGACACCCCTGGCCGTGTGCTGCACCCGAGCCTGCCTCTCACCTGGGAACCCCCGGTGTGCGCGGATCCTCAAGGGTGCTCCGCCGCGGCGTGTGCCGGTGTGAGAGGGGCCCCGGCTCGGACGTGTTGGGAGTCGCGTCATCTTCATCGCTCTCTAACAGCCCGTTCTGTGGCTGCCCACACTTTCCTTGTCAAGGCCTGTCGAGGTTGTTTCTAATTTTGCTTCTTAAATAATCTCAGCCTGAGCCTTCTTGTGCACAAGTCCCAGAGCCAGCACAGACCTGTGGCGGAGCGAGGGGGTTGTTGGGAGCAGTAGGGCTGGTGGCCTTTCCCGCAGAGTTACCTGAGTCCTGGTGCCACCCTGGTGGAGAAGGGGGCCCTGAAATGTCCCCTGAGAAGTGACCTTGCTGTCCCACTTCCCACCGACCCTGCAGCATCCTAACTCCTCTGCTTCTGTTGCCTGGGTGCAGAGGCGTTTCCCTCAGGTTGTGCACAGACAACATGCGTGGGAAGACAGCACAAAGCCATCGTCTTCCCAGATGATGGGAGCCTGGCTGGTCCTCAGGAAATCCATGCCAAGCAAGTGCAGGGCACCTGGGCCACACACGGACTGCACTTGGAGCCCCCGGCTGCCCTGTTTCTGCGCAGTAGGAGGGAGGGGGCAGAGAGCCACCAAACTGACACCTGTGTGCGTTTTCCTAAGTGTGTTAAAGACACAGAGACAACACGCTCCCATCCACTGGTTCACTCCGCAGATGCCCTAATCCAGCAGGGCTGGGCTGGGGCTGAAGGAGCCAGGAACTCCACGACTGGCAGGAACCCAACTGCTGGAGTCAGGAGCCAGAGCCAAGAATCGAACCAGGTGCTCTGACGTGGAACCGAGTGCACAGCCCCAAACAGCTTCTGTTTTAGACGACGGAGGCTGCCTTGGCCCCTCTGAAGCTGCACTGCTGTGTGTGCCTGACCTGGGAGCAGACTCGGTCCTGGGCACAGGAGGTGAGAGGGAGGGCCAGCAGGCGTGGCACCGGCTTCCAGTGGATCAGCAGGTGCGCAGAGGAGCTGGGAGGAGGAGTGCTGGACTCTGAAACCGACAGCACGGGTGCCGGCCCAACTTCTGGCGTCTTTGTGAGCCTCTGGCCCAGCTCCTGTGAAATCCCGACTTCCAGCCTCTTACATAATCTTTAAATACATCGTGGCTCTCAACTCTGGGAGCTGTCTGGGCGTTGTGCAAGTTAATAACTCATGATAGAATAAATCCTGTTTCTGTTCTTTAAAGAGATGAGCTCAGTCAGCCAAAAATAAATCTAGCTATGTTGATATTTAGTTTTAGCTAATCTACCGCCTAACATCCCATTATTAATTTTCTTCAAACAGTCAAAATATTGTAAGAGCTTAACTGAGTCAGAGACTGGGACAAGCTGCTGGCTTCTCTCAGCATCTAAAATATTAATCTACAGTGTTTGATCCGCCAGGTATAAAAATGTCAGAAAAGAGAGAAGTTTCAGCCATGATGCTTCTAATACACCGTTCTGTTTTATGAATTAACCTCCCTGTAGATGCGATTTGATTTTACAGAAGATACAGGCATGCATTAGCCTTTGTGAACGCGCGTTGTAACTGACGCCGTGCCTTCGACACGTCCGGCCGTGGCTGCGGCCTGCGCATCTTGCTGCATTATTGCATCTTACGTGAGGCCGAGTTCTTGGAGGCAGGAAGGGCCGTGCCGCAGCTGCCCTACCGACCGTCTGGGCCTCTGGTTCCCCCGCTGGGTCCGGTGTTTCCCATGAATAGGCCTAAGACTCGCCGTAGCGTGTGGAAGAGGCTCACTCCTGGCAGGCTCTGGGCTGGAGGCCGGGAGCCGCACCCCGCGGGGCCAGCTGAGTGGTTCTCTGTGCGCATGTTCTGAGGATCAGAGTTCAAGTTCTGGTGAAGGCTGGCCTGAAAGCCCCAGCTCTGGGGTCACACCAGTGTGTGGGCTGTGTTGCTGGAGCCCTTGACCTTGCTCCGTGAATCCTCACGGAGCCGCAGGAGAGAGCGGCTGGTCTGGGCACGGTGTCTCGGGGCCTGCACTGGAGGGCGGGAGAGGGACAGGAGGCCAGCAGCTGCTGCAGATGTGAGGTGGGGAGGGCAGAGGGCCCTGCATCTGGCAGGGGACGGTCAGGGCAGCCCCGGAAGTGGAGACCTGAGGGAAGCGGGGCACTGGTGGCCTGCTTTTTTTTTTTTTTTTTAAGATATTTTTTAAGATTTATTTATTTGAGGCAGAGTTACAGGGAGAGGGAAAGGCAGAGAGAGAGAGAGATCTTCCATCCGCTGGTTCACTCTCCAAATGGCCACAATGGCCAGAGCTGGGCCAATCTGAAACCAGGAGCCAGGAGCTTCTTTTGGGTCTCCCATGTGGGTACAGGGGCCCAAGCACTTGGGCCATCCTCCACTGCTTTCCCAGGCCATAGCAGAGAGCTGGATCAGAGGTGGAGCGGCCAGGACTAGAACCGGAGCCCATATGGGATACCGGCACTGCGGTGTAAGCCCACTACCCCGCAGTGCCGACCCCTGGTGGTCTGCTTTTTATTCTGGAGAGTTTTGGCCAGTGCTAGAACTTCACATGCAATATACACTCTCTGTGGGGGCATTGTTCCCCTCCACCAAGGTTGGCAATGGAAGTACCAGGAATAGCTCTCTAGTTTTTCTTTTTTTCCTTTTTATTTTTGTTTCACTCATGAGTGTTTTAGAGTATGCATGTTCTTGGTCTTGTGGTTGGACCTGTGATCAGCTTTTGTACTTGTTCTTGTTTGGGGCTCTCTGGAGAGACTTTGGTGTAGGTAACTATCCATAGTGTGTCTGCTTGCCAGCATTGTCAAACATACAAGAAGAGAGATTGTTGATGCCCACAGAGATTCTAAAATGGACAAGTATTTACTGCCCTGGTTGGATCTGTCCATCCTCCCTCTGTCATTTAAAAAATACACAAGCTGTCTGCCTCTAGAAAAATACAACACTTTTATTTCATGGCTATGAGGCCATTATTAAATTCAACAAAATTACCAGCAGTTCATTGGTATCAGCTGAGTGAATGTCCTTTGCTGGACAAACAAGCAAAAAGAAGTTAAGAACCACTACCTCCAAACCAAGAAGTTCCTTCCTGGGAGTAGAGCCAAGAAAAACTGTGTCCCATGGTGAAAGTGATAAAATTATCAAATTTTCAGCCTGCATTTTTTTTTAAGGGAAAGGGTTTATTGATGGGGAAATCTGACAGGCCGGAGGGAAAGGGTCAAGGAAAAAAAAAAAGAGGGGGGTCGAGAGAGACCAGGAGAGAGAGAGTGCACGTGTGTGGGAAGCAGTGAATCTCATTAGGGTCGGGGTGGAGCTGACATCTGTGGGTGGGCCATTTGGTCACCTGACTTCTAGCAGTAGCTACAGGGACCGAAGCCTAGGATGGTGTCTGGGGCGTCGATTGTACCACAGATAATACCTATACCTGTGCCCTTTTACTAACACCCCTCCCCTTTATTCCTGGATTGTGGAAAGCTCTTGACTCTTTATTTTATATGCCCTTTGCAGCCATGGACAGAAAACAACACATTTTCCCTCACCACCTTTGAGGACAAATTCTTCATATCCCAACCTTCTTTGTCTCTTTTAACGGTTTTTGTATTAAAGTCTGTTCTGTCTGATGCTAGGATGGCTACCCCAGCTCTTTTGGTCTCTGTTAGCATGGTGTTGTGGGGCACATCAAGCAAAAGGCCACCAGAGCGAGTCAGTTAAATGAGGAGTCTATTAGCCAGCTGGCGGCTGCCCTGCTCCCAGAACAAGTCCGGAGAAGACAGCCCCGGTTTCAGTTGTGGGGCGTTTTTAAAGGCAGAAACCATATTTTGGTGGTCTTGACTGTTAGCAAGCAAGCAGAAGTACAGAAGCCAGAAATACGCCTGTTCCAGCCGGATGAGCACACCGCTATCTATAACTTGTTTGTCTCAAAGGGACAGTCCTGGCCAGCACCCTGACTCAATAGGCTAATCCTCCGCCTGCGGCACCGGCACCCCGGGTTCTAGTCCCGGTCTGGGTGCCGGGTTCTGTCCCGGTTGCCCCTCTTCCAGGCCAGCTCTCTGCTGTGGCCCGGGAGTGCAGTGGAGGATGGCCCAAGTGCTTGGGGCCTGCACTCCATGGGAGACCAGGAGAAGCACCTGGCTCCCGGCTTCGGATCAGTGCGGTGCACCGGCCGCAGTATGCTGGCCGCGGCGGCCATTGGAGGGTGAACCAACGGCAAAGGAAGACCTTTCTCTCTGTCTCTCTCTCTCACTGTCTATTCTTCCTGTCAAAAAGAAAAAAAAAATTAAAAAGGAACAGGCCTTGCTCTGAAGCAAGCAGTCAAGATCACCTATAGGCACCCGGGCGTGCTGTGTCCTGTGGGATCAGTGGGCATCCTGCCAGCCTTTCACTTTCAGTCTGTGTGCATCTCTGTTGGTGAGATGTGTGTCTTGTAGGCAGCAGATAGGTGGGTTTGTGTTCCAGTCCATTCAGCCATGCCGTGACTTTTAACTGAGTTGAGGCCATTTGCATGTCACAAAGTGACGACTGATAAGTAACGCCCTGGCCCTGCCATTTTTCCATAAATAGTCCTATTTTTTACTTTAGATTTCCTTTGTACTTTTCCTGGGAGATTTTCTTCCTTTACCTTCTTCCATAGTGACGACCATGTTTCCGTGTTTCTGTGTGCAGCACATCCTTAAGCATCTTGTGCAAGGCTGGATGGGTGGTGACAAATTCTCTCAATTTCTGTTTGTCATGGAAGGTCTTTATTTCGCCTGCATTCATAAATGAGAGCTTCGCAGGTACAGCATTCTGGGTTGACAGTTTTTTTTTTTCTCGAAAGGCTTGGAATATATTTCACCATTCTCTCCTAGCCTGTAGGGTTTCTGATGAGAAATCAGCTGTGAGATCAATTGGAAATTCTTTGAAAGTAATCTGGTGTTTCTCTCGTGCACATTTTAGAAACTTCTCTCTATGTTTTACTGTGGAGAGTTTGACTACAATGTGTCGTGGTGAAGATCTTTTCTGGTCATGTCAATTAGGAGTTCTGCGTGCTTCCTGTACTTGGATGTCCCTTTTGTTCTCCAAATTAGGGAAGTTTTCTGTTATTATTTCACTAAAAAGGCTTTCTAATCCTTTCTCTCTTTCCATGCTTCAGAAACTCCTAGAACCTATATGTGGGGTCGTTTGATACGATCCTGCAGATCCCCAACAGTGTTTTTTAGTTTTCTAATTTTCTCTTCTTGTTTTTTTATCTGTATATATTTTTTTATGTTTTTAAAGATTTTATTTATTTATTTGAGAGGTAGAGTTACAGACAGTGAGAGGGAGAGACAGAGAGAATGGTCTTCCATCCGCTGGTTCACTCCCCAGATGGCCGCAACGGCCAGAGCTGCACTGATCTGAAGCCAGGAGCTTTTTCCGGATCTCCCATGCAGGTGCAGGGGCCCAAAGATTTGGGCCATCTTCTACTGCTTTCCCAGGCCATAGCAGAGAGCAGGATTGGAAGAGGAGCAGCCGGGACTAGAACTGGCGCCCATGTGGGATGCCTGCGCCACAGGCAGAGGATTAACCTACTGCGCCATGGCGCCAGCCCCTGACTATATAATTTCCTGTGATTTGTCTTCTAAGTCAGATATTATTTCTTCTGCTTCACCAATTCTGTTGTCAAGGCTTTCCACTGCATTTTTTATTCTATTGAATTCTTCATTTCCAAGATTTCATTTTGCTTTCTCTTTAAGATCTCAATTTCATGGGAGAAATTTTCTTTCATGTCATGTACAGATTTCATTAGTTTGTGCATTTGCTTCTGATTGCTTCTATGTAATCTTTCTTTTTAAAAAAAAGATTTATTTTTTATTTATTTGAAATCAGAGTTACAGAGAGAGGTAGAAACAGAGAGGTCTTCCATCCACTGGTTCACTCCCCAGATGACCACAATGGCTGGAGCTGCACTGATCTGAAGCCAGGAGCCAGGAGCTTCTTCCAGGTCTCCCATGTGGGTGCAGGGGCCAGAGCATTTGGGCCATCTTCTACTGCTATCCCAGGCCACAGCAGAAAGCTGGATTGGAAGAAGAGCAGCCGGGACTAGAACCGGCGCCCTTATGAGAAGCCGGTGCTTCAGGCCAGGGCTTTAACCCACTGTGCCACAGCGCCACCCCACTTCTGTGTAATCTTATGATCAATTTTTTGAATTCCATTTCTTACATTTCTTCAGACTCTTCATCTTCACAGTCTAGTATTGAGGTGTTGTGTTCTTTTGGGGCATCATGTTTCCTGCTTCTTGAATTGGTGCATTTATTATTTGGCGTTTGTGGAGATACTGGTTGGTTTCTTCTTGTTGTTTTCTGTAAAGCAGGTGTTGTGTGAGATTGCATTGGCCTCGAAAAGCCAAGCGGGGTGGAGGGGCGATGGTCTATCTTCTATAGCTGCATGGGGCAGTGTCTCAAGCTGTTTCCTAGGTGGGGAGCCCAGTACACCCCTGGAGCAGCATTTGGTGGACCGCCTGGTTGGTGAAGGCTTTGGTGCATCCCACTATCACCTCCTATAAACACTTAAACAGACAAGGCAGTAGAAAAGCCAGGGTGAGAACAGCACCCAATGGTCCTAGGAGTGGCATTAACCAAGTGATGAGAGGATTTCTTTTGGAGGAGAAATGAGGAGGGTCTTTGGACCCCTGTGAAGATTGTTAGATGGGTGTGGTTAACATAATAACAACACTGGTAAGGCGCACCGGTCCCATAGTACCACACCCGTTAGGTGATTCGGCTTTGGAGACCTCGGATGGCATCAGCAGAGGTCTAATGAGGATGGACCTAATGACCTCCACTTGTAACTGTTGGGATTGTTTTGGGTTGGTTGGTCAAGATAATGTGGCCCAAAGCTGTTCCTGAGATTACTACTGAGGAGAGGGAGGCTGCGAAGCTAATCCCAACCAAGACTGGGAGAAAGGCCGCTCATCTCTTGTGGGTAGAGGGGTTTGTCTGCAGGAAAACTCTGAACAGTCATACAACGTTAAGTGGGGAGAGGACCATCAATCCACACAGGTCGGGATAGAGCCATTGATGTAAGAGTAGAGGCTATGATTACAAAGGATTGAGACCCCAAGTGGGCCAGACAGGGTCTAGAACAAGGACAGAGTCATTATTGGAGGACCTAAGAAAAACCATGAATAAGTGTTTTGATTGAGAGGCAAATGGAGACTGACAGAGAGGCTTGATGATGATCAGGTGGGCTCAGTTATGAGGCCCAGATCTGTCTGTCTCTTCATGTGGGGAACTTCCTAAGGGAGGTGTGCATCTCCTGGGGAAGGCACCCTGTTGACTTGCATTACCTGGCTGGCCTGGGAGGAGAGCTGGCCAGGTGAAGGCAGGTGGCATCTCTAACAGGAAATGTACAGTTCTGCCTGCAATGTCACTTACCCTATTTGGCCGTCCCCTCAGCAGCCGTGGTCACTTTTTAAGCTGGGCCAAGTGAAGGGCTTTTCAGCTTAGAGCCAACAAGATCTGTGGCTCTGACCTGAAATCCTTCGACTCCAGGGCAGGTCCATTTCCAGTGATCCAACTCTTGGCTGGCAGAGCAGCCAGGGCTCCTCATAGCTGACTTCTGCTGAAGCCCTGGTTTTCCACATCGAAAACCAGTGCAGTGGACTGGCCCGTTGGGTCTCCTTGAGGGCAGATCACTGCAGAGCAGCGTTAACTGGCTGCCACCTGTCTACACATTGCTGCCACTGCCTAGCTTCCTCTTCCTCCTGGTCTTGTTAAAGCAGACCAGAGGATCCAAGTCAAGGGGGTGCTCATCAGACTCAATGTTAAGATGATCAAAGAACAATAGGTTCAAGTGAAATTTAATGAAGAGAATCAAAGAAAGGCTGAAAAACTAGGGAATGACAATGATAAAAGTAGAGTAGAAAGAGTCCGAGAAAAAGTGAGTGAAATGAAACACAGCCAAAGAGAAAACAGTGCAAGTATGATTGGAGTCCAGTGAAGAAAAAACCAAAGTAATAGAAATAGTATGTAAAACCAGTCTAAGAGAAGTTTCTAGAAATTGCAGAAGGTCTGAATCTATACATTGGAAGGAACTACTGGGTAATTGGCATTATTAACCAGAAATAATCAAATCTACAATATATCCTAGTAATACAGTTATACTTAAAAGATAAAGGAAAAACACTTAAATCTTCCAAACTAAAAAAAAAAAAAATCAATTAACTTAAGTGCAAAGAATCAGACTGCTCAAAAAGATACATACAGATACAGATACCTACAGATACAGATACAGATACAGAGATCTAGATGTAGATGTAGATACAGATATAGATGTAGATATAGATGTAGATATAGATATGCCAGGCAATGATGGAGCAGCATTTTCAGACAAGTGTGAGTTATGGATCTATGGTGCTCCTCATGTGTGGGTATCTCAAGTATGCGGGCCAGCGGCAGACCGTGTTGCTAGCGAGTTCTGTGCCTGTGGGCCCGCCCTGAGGGAAGAGCTCCCCCAGCCCAGGGATGGGTGAGGAAGCCTCAGCGGCAAGGCGGGAGGTGAGCGCGTCGTGCAGGACCTGTAGCTGCGTGAGGGGCTCCAAAACACACAGGGCCTTTTTTCTTGTTCCAAAGACAGACAGACAGAGAGTGCCTGTCCTCTGATTCACTCCCCAGCTGTCCACAAGGACTGACTGAGCTGGACTGGAGCTGGGAGCCAGGAATGCAGGCCAGGCCTCCCATGAGGGTGGCAGCCATGGCCGCTCACTCCCAGGGTCTGCACTAGCAGGAATCTGGGGTCCGGGCCCAGCGCTGGGTGTCGAGCCGGGGCGCTCCAGTATGGGGCGCATGCATCTCACCCAGTGTCTGGACTGCTAGGCCAAACGCCCACCCTGCATCGTCGTTTAATTCTGCTTTCCACACGCTTTGTGAAACCCATGTATAGTTTTTGAAGACCGCTTGTATGCATGGATTTCAAATGTCTTTGTAACACAATCAACTTACCTTAAATTCCATTTTCCATGAAGTCCCCACGTATATGAGAATAAGGATACCAATAAATACTGAGCAACAAGATGCTCAAATGGCCAAATGAGAAAATGAGAGTCTCAGAGCATTAAAATGTACAGACACAAAGGTAAGCATGAAAACAAAATATCGACCTAAAAAATAAGTAAGCAAAGAAAATATCACGTAGAGAAACTCTGAAAATATAACACACACACAGTAAGATTGGGTTATCAAGTTGAGACCACACATACCAGTCATGTCAATAAATATTATTCACAATGGAGCCACACTGCCTTCTGCATCTTTAAAAGAGAAGAGACAGCCCTCTGACTCATGAAGTGATTTCCAGGATACGTTGTTGGAAGAAAGAAGCGAACTGCAAGAGTAACTCACCCGGCTTCCCTTTATTGGTGAGAGAGAAGATAGGAAACATCCAGTAGTTGCCCATGTGTAAGGGGAAAGCTCACGGGAAAGGTGAGCTTGAAGACATCAGTTCTAGGTGGGTCGATAGGAGAGGCAGGTCCCAGGTGCGGAGCTGGAGGGTGGGCGGCCAGGTGTGCGCTGGGGGCGACCCTGAGCGTATTGGTGTGGAGTTCTGACTCAGATGTTTCACGTGCTCAGAAAGGAGGATAAACCAGTAAGGACCGAGCTGTTCTTGTGTAATGTGCCCACAGCTTGGGAGGAGGCAGGGAGGGAGAGCTCACCCTAACCATCGAACCTGGCCTTGGGACTCTAGACCCATAGGCTCAGAAATGATAACTGAGCGAATAGTAAACTTCCGTTACTTGGCTGGTTTTTCACAGTGGTTTGGGTTGGTAATTCTGGAGCTCCTTTATAGGAATCTGGGATTGAACAAACATGGGAAGAGTAGGAACTGAGATTCTTCCTTTGGAAGGGGGAGGTACAGATACAGGACAGGAGAATGACAAGTCAGCCCTTGGTGTTGACCACAGTCGGAGGTGTCAGCCTGAGCGACCTGTTGGTAGTGTTTGCGGACAGACCTGGAAGTAGACATGTCCATGCAGTCGTGTGCACGGGTGTCTGGCCGCTGTCTGCCGATACACACTTGCAGCAGTGAGGCCCCAGGGGCAGTGGGCACGTGTCATCCACGTGGCAGTCTGAGTATCCTCCTGCCAGACTCCCTGGAGAAGCAGCACGTTCTAGAACTGCTGGCGAGCCGGGAGCATCAGGCTGTGCCGGCAAGTGAGGGCGGTGCTCAGAGGGGCCCAGCCAGGGACACGGAGGTGTGATTGAAGGGGCACCCTGGGCAGACCCGGGGCCATGGGGCACCAAAGTAAACAGTGTAGTGATGGTAGCAGATTGTAGCCCAGAGTCCAGTAACAATGACTAGTTCACCCTACTGTCAGTAAGTCGATGAATCAAGAATTGGGCACAGTAGGAGGACTGTAAGTGTATTGTGTATTTCTCTTTTAAAAAAAAGATTTATTTATTTGAAAGGCAGAGTTAGGCAGAGGTCTTCCATCCACTTGCAGGGACCCAAGGATTTGGGCCGTCTTCTGCTGTGGCCCCAGACCTCCACTCGCCTTCAGGGCCCAGCCCTGCACTTCCTGTTACCTGCTGAGCGCACCTGGCCCTGCCCTCTTGTTTTGTGTCCGGTCGGTTTGAACGTGGGCACTGTGTCCCCCGGTGACTCTCTGGGGGCTTCCAGGTTGCAGCCCCGTGAGCCCCACCCTTAGAGGCGATGGCCATGTCGGGAAACAGATACACCGATGCTCTGATACCGCAGTGGGGAAGCTTAACCAAATGCCTGTCAGTTTTGTGACAGCTGAAGAAAAATAAACATTTTGAGCTAAATAGTTTTTATGAGTATTTTCTGAAAAAACCACACGAAGTCAAATTGAGGGGTTTTTCTTATCAGAAATAATTTAAAGGAATAATTTATGCTTTTAAAATAAAAACCAGAAATGCTGCTTACTAGTTGTATGTTGTTTCTTTTCTTTTTTGTTTGAAAGACAGTTACAGAGAGAGAGAGAGGCAGAGAGAGAGAGAGAGAGAGAGAGAGAGAAATCTTCCATCCACTGGTTCACTCCCCCAAATAGCTGCAACAGCCAGGGTTGGGCCAGGCTGGAGCCAGGAGCTTCATCCAGGTCTCCCACACGGGTGCAGGGGCCCAAGGACTTTCCAAGGGCATAGCAGAGAGCTGGTTTGGAAATGGAGCAGCAAGGACTCGAACCGGTGCCCGTGTGAGACGCCAGCATGGCAGGCAGCAGCTTTGCTCGCAATACCAGAACACCAGCCCCTGTTGTTTCTTTTAGCTTCTTAAGTTATTAGTGCCACACACTCACTCCCAGAAGCCATGGTACACGTGATCCGTTGAATGAATGTATTCTGGGACTTAATGGTAATGGGGTGGGCACCAGTTGGGCTGCCCATACCCCCTCGCGGTGCCTGGGTTCAACACCCAGCTCCAGCTTCCTACTGTTGTTCCCAGGGAGGCAGCAGGAGATGACTCAATTGGGTGAGTCCCTGCCACCCACATGGGAGACCCCGATTGAGTTCCGGCCCCTTGGCCTTGCTCTGGCCCCACCCCAGCCATTGCAGGCATTTAGGGGTGAGCCAGGAGATGAGACCTCTGTCTGCCCCACCCCCTTCATTAACTAGTTAACTAAAAGTTTAAAATAAACTAATGATGGCTTAGTTAGGTGCCCTAGATTGCTCCCCTGCTCCAGCATGCTAATGTCAGTAATTAGCAGTCTCTTCCATTTCCAGTGATAGCCTTTTAACTCCGTAATTAAGACCTCCAGGGAGTTGGGAAACACATTCCACCAGCCCCGTCTGTATCTGTTAGATGTCCCAGTAGGTATTAGATAGATGGCATTTATAATAGTGCAGATACGTGTTGGAGAAGATGGGTCCAGCTCCAAAGGAGTTAATTTGAATTTTACTTATAAATGTTTTGAATGTTGGGGCCTACGCGGTGACGCAGCTGGTTAAAGCCACCGCCTGCCATGCCGGCATCCCATATGGGCACCAGTTCTAGTCCCAGCTGCTCCAGTCCTGATCCAGCTCTCTGCTATGGCCTGGGAAAGCAGTAGAAGATGGCCCAAGTCCTTGGGCCCTGCACCAACATGGAGACCCTGAAGAAGCTCCTGACTTCGGACCCGTGCAGCTCCGGCCATTGCGGCCATCTGGGGAGTGAACCAGCGGATGGAAGACCTATGGGGGTTAAACTTTGTATTTTCAAAGTTTGAAAAAGTGTGTTGAGCGAATGAACGCAGTACCACCACTGCCTTAACTTTTTTTTTAAGACTATCTGATTCAGTTTTGTTCAGTGAGAGTGCGGGGCCTGTTTTCAGGCTACACCACTCGCCTTACATTGGCCTCCACTTGGACACCTTTCTGTTTCCTTCCTTACCTTCCTTGTGGTAGCAAATGCTTCCTGATCAGATACGTGTGAAAGAGCCCCCCCCCCCCCCTGTAATCCCAGCGGTGGCGGCCCCAGCCGCTGTCCCCACTCCTCCTGCCGTGCTGTCCTGTCCACTTCTGTCGCCTGCTGTCTGACCCCTTGCCCTGGCCTCCTCCTTGGTTTCCTGGTCTCCCTGTTGATAGATACTCTGCTCACTGTCCATCTTCCACACGAGAGTGGTCACCCCGAAGACACCAGTCTGCTGCTCTGCTGGCTCCCTGTTGCCCGTAGGACAAAGGCCCCTCCTTGGGGCAGCTCACTTGGTCTTTATCGCTCGGCCTTGGTTTACCTTTCCCACCTCATCCCCTCCCCTGCTTGGTATCTCAGTGCTCTGCGGTGTTTCCCAGGGGAGGCACGGCTGGCATTTTGGATGGGACAGTTTGTAGCATGGAACTGGCCAGTGCATGGCAGCAGGCTCCAGCTACCCATTTGTTTTTGTTTGTTTGTTTGTTTAAAGATTTGTTTATTTATTTGAGAGGTAGAGTTACAGACAATGAGAGGGAGAGACAGAGAGAAAGGTCTTCCTTCCGTTGGTTCACTCCCCAAATGGCCACTACGGCTGGAGCCGTGCCAATCCGAAGCCAGGAGCTTCTTCTGGTCTCCCACATGGGTGCAGGGGCCCAAGGACTTGACCCATCTTCTACTAGCCGGCACTAGAACCAGCACCCGTATGGGATGCCGGCGCTGCAGGCGGAGGATTAACCTACCGCACCACCGCGCCAGCCCCTCCGGCTGCCCACTTGCGACAGTCAGCAGAACCTCCTGGTTCCCAGAGGCTGCTTAGGAACCACGGAGTCCACAAACACCTGGTACCCACTCGCATGGTGTTTGGTGCACGGTGTTCTCTGCCTCTGGCAGCCATCTCCGTCTGCTGCCTTTCCTAGCAAAACTGCTCTGCATTCTTTTCTTTAAAAAAATCCTTTTATTTGAAAGGCAGAGAGTCAGAGATCTTCTGTCGCTGGTTCTCTCCCCCCAAATGCCTGCCACAGCCAGGGCTGGACCAGGCAGAAGCCAAGAGCCAGAACTCAATCTGGGTCTCCCCTATTGCTGGCAGGAGCCCGACTACTTGGGCCATCACTTGCTGCCTCTCAGGGAGCTGCAACCAGAAGCAGAGGCAGAACTGAACCCAGACACTCAGAGAGAGGAGGCCCAGTGGCTGCCCTTGCCGTCACATTCTCTGAGATTGGGTTCTGACATTCAAAATACCTACCCGAACTGGCCCAGACAGTCAGCTCCACCCCGTCCACGTCCCTAGAGCCTTGAGCCCTGCACGCCTCTGTTGAAGAAGTGTGCTGTGTACTGAGGCGTCCTGCGTGGCTCCTCCATGGATTCCTTTGCTTTACGGTGCCCTTTGACACTGCCTGTGCCACCACGTACTGCTGTGCACAAAGCCGTCGTGAGAACCCGAAGGCGAAGAGCTGGGGTCCGGCCAGCGGCCCGTTAACATCTGTTTCATGCACTTCATTACATAGCATTGCATGGCCCTAGGTAGCAGGCACAGCAAACTTCACAAAGAGGAATGGTTCTCTTGGGGCTTAATAATTTCCATAGGACAAAGAGGCGATGTAAGTTATGGTGGTCGGGCTCCTTACCGAACAGCGGTGTTGATCAATAGACTCTTTGGATCCCATGCAACTTGTCTCAAAGTTTGTATTTGACCAAATGGAGCCATTTCTCTCAGGAGCCAGTGCAGTCGATAACGCGCAGCGAGCCGCTGTCACTGGCCTGACGCATCGTCTTTGTTCCGCAGAGTTACAGCGCAGGGGTCCACGCGGCTGTTTTCTGTGGACAGTCGGCGTCCTGCTCCATTTACACAGCAGCGGAATCTCATTAGCCCAGATATACATTGTGTGGACCAAGCGTGGAAAAAATTAAGACTTCCAGAGCTACATTAAATCTTCAGCTGATTTCAGAAGCAGTTTGTCTTGGTATTTTACTTTATTCCTTAATCCCAATCTACACAGTTGATTTCTCCTGCAGTTAACTTTTCATTGTGTCTGTGCACTGAGATAAAACTGTCACTCCAGTTTAATAAAAGCAGCGTGCATAATCCATTTCTCTTGGCGATTGAATTGAAAGATCAGTGTGAGTTTACACTGGTATGGACTGATATTATTAATTATATCAATTTATTAAATTTTAATTAAAATTAATTTAGCTAATTGTGCCATCCGTAGTTATGGGAATAGTCGTCCTTCTCATCACCATCATAATTAACCCAACTGGTAAGCAGACAGTAATGAGGGTGCAGGCTCTGGAGAGCAGGCAGCGTGGATTCAGATTCTTGGATGGCCGTTGCTGCCCGCGTGACCTTGAGTCGCCGCTTCCTCTCTGCCTCATTGCCTCCCTGAGACAGGATGGCAGCCGTCCCTCGTGAGCCCGTGCAGACGGCAGGCCTGTGGCTGCCAACTCGGGCATGCCGGCGGCCGGGGAGGGCAGTGGGGGTGGGCCGCAGCAGGCACTTGTTGAAGATACGACTGCTCTAACACTTGTGGCGCTTGGTCACCATGTCGACTGCTGACCCTAAGGGCTGGGAGAATAGCAGACCTCCTCTGTTTCTGTTCAGAAATCCCTTGTGCGCCGTGTGGGGCCCCTGACCACACTGAGGGGCAACACCTGTGTTCTTCCCCGTGTTCGAGTTTCGTTCTCAGGCTGCGTCGTGATGGTTCCTGTGGGCCCTGCTCTCCCCGCAGCACTCTGTGTTTCTGCATTTCTGTCCATCAGAGGCGTGGGAGGCTCACCAGGATTCTGGAGCCGTGGCTTTGCTAGGGTTTGCCCACGTTGTAGTCCCTGGTGACACCCTCAGCCAGGTCCCCAGGCTTCAGCCTCAGACCCCTCAGCCTGCTGGTGTCGGCACTTGACCTCCACACCTGCCGCTCGGCATTCTTCCCACGCCGAATTCTTGGAGGTGCCCTGGCCTCTTGTTAGTCTCATACTTCCCAGTCAGTCCACCAGCAGGTTCCATGGTTCTTCTGCTAGAGATGTGTCTGGAATCCATTTGCTTCTCACCCCCAGTTCAGGCGCAGCAGGATCCCCCGAGGCTGCCCCCTGCCTCGACCTGCCCAGGAGACTCCACTGCGCTGAGAGGCCCTCTCCCCGATCCAGCCCTCCCCTGTGTCCTCAGCCTCCCCACGCTGGCACGCGAGCTCTGTGAGTGCAGACTCTGGTTCCTGGCTGTGTCCCCGGTGGCTAAGGCAGGGCCTGGCACACGCTGAGTGCCCACTGGGTGTTCAGCAAGCGAGGGAAGGTGCCGGTCTGCAGGGTGATCTCTCACCAACCCTCCGGGTGGGCCCTGGAGAGAGGCAGGAGGTCGTGCCCAAGCACCTGGCAGGGAAGCTGAGATGTCACCTCGGCCAGCCTAAGAGGGTGTGTGCTCCGGCTCAGCCACACGGCCTCCCATGGAGAGGGCAGGGGCTCCCGGCTCAGCCACACGGCCTCCCATGGAGAGGGCAGGGGCTCCCGGCTCAGCCACACGGCCTCCCATGGAGAGGGCAGGGGCTCCCGGCTCAGCCACACGGCCTCCCATGGAGAGGGTGTGTGCTCCAGCTCAGCCACACCACCTCCCATGGAGAGGGCGGGGCTCCCACCTGCCACACGGCCTCCCATGGAGAGGGCAGGGGCTCCCACCTGCCACACGGCCTCCCATGGAGAGGGCAGGTGCTCCCCGCCTGCCACACGGCCTCCCATGGAGAGGGCGGGCGCTCCCACCTGCCACACGGCCTCCCATGGAGAGGGCAGGGGCTCCAGCTCAGCCACACGGCCTCCCATGGAGAGGGTGTGTGCTCCTGGCTCAGCCACACGGCCTCCCATGGAGAGGGCAGGGGCTCCAGCTCAGCCACACGGCCTCCCATGGAGAGGGCGGGGCTCCCACCTGCCACACGGCCTCCCGCGCCTGGGTGTTTCTGAACTACTGCCAGGGGCTTTACCGGGCCTTTGAAGCCTTAGCCTCTTGATTTGGTTGTTGCCATCAAACGCTTTCTGAGTGTCTGGACTGCACAGAGCTTGTTCCTGTCACAAAAGATGAAAGGGGGGGACCTGCGCTGTGGTGTAGCCATTAAAGCCGCCGCCTGCAACACCAGCATCCTGTGTGGGCACCGGTTCAAGTCCCAGCTGCTCCACTTCTGATCCCGCTCTCTGCTGTGGCCTGGGAAAGCAGTAGAAGATAGCCCAGGTCCTTGGGCCCCTGCACCCACGTAGGAGACCTGGAAGAAGCTGCTGGCTCCTGGCTTTGGATCGGCACAGCTCTGGCTGTTGCGACCATCTGGGGAGTGAACCAGCAGGTGGTGACTCTCTCTCCCTCTCTCTCCCTCTCTCTCTCTGCCTCTGCCTCTCTGTATCTGTCTTTCAAATAAATAAATAAATATTTTTAAAAAATGAAAGGAGAGCAAGTGCCTGGCGCTGCCCTTCTCGGCCTGGAGCACGCGCCCCGCGTGACCAGGAGTTCTAGGAAACCAGCCTGCACCCACTTTTTGGTTCCTCATCTGAAGGCGTAGAACCGAGCCTGGCACAAAGGAGACAGTGTTGGGAGCTGTGGGATGGGTGAAGACAAGTGGCTCGGTGCTGCGGGAATCAAAGCTCATGTTTGTTATTCAACTCGACAGAGCCCAGCTGGGTACTGCCCTGTGTCGGGCGCCAGTGGTTCAGGGGAGGCTCGGGCTGGCTCCGGTTAGATGTGTCCATTCCTCCCCAGAGCTGTGGGGAAGGGGCAGAGGGTCGGATGGGGTCCCCACCTTGAGAAGCCCATTGCCTCCAGGTGGGAAGCTGAGTGCCAGGAGAGGCCGCACAGCTGGGCCAGCAAACCCCAAAAGGGCCCTCTACGCAGGGAGAGACAACTGGATGATGGCTTTTGCCTTGGGTCCTAGAATGGCTCACCCCTGCCACCAGGAATATAACCTTGATAATGGGCGCAGCTGAGTGTGCCTGCTCTGTGCCCAGAACTCAGATGGGCCCGAGTCTCCCGCCGACGCCCCACAGGAAGGTGCTGTCACCGCTTTCCAGAAAAGAACCCAGCTGGGGAGGGGCAGTAACTCAGGCCAGGTAGAGGAGCTGGGATGTGAAGAGAGCGCCTCGAAACACCAGCGTCCTGGCCTCTTCTGCCACCTGTGCTCTTGGAAGAGGTCGCATGGGGCGCGGCATGTGGTACAGTGGGTGGAGCCGCTACCTGGGACACCAGCAGTCCACGTGGGCGCCAGTTCGCTTCCTGGCTGCTCCACTTCCGGTCCAGCTCCCTGCTGCTGGCCTGAGAAAGGCTGCAGACAGGGGCCCAAGTGCTTGGGTCCCTGCTCCCCACATGGGAGACCTGGATGGAGCTCCTGGCTTAGGCCTGGCCCAGCCCTGCCTGCTGCAGCCATCTGGGAAGTGAACCAGTAAGTGGAAGATTGATCTCTCTCTCTCTCTCTCTCCCCCTCTCCCTCTCCCTCTCCCTCTCCCTCTCCCTCCCCCTCCCCCTCCCTCCCTCCCTCCATCTCTTCTCTCTCCCTCTCACTCTCTCTCTCTCTCTCTGCCCCCATAACTCTATCAAATAAAATAAATATTAAAAAAAAAAAACACCTAGAAATGGCCACACAGACTCAGAACCATAACAAACTCCTAGTGTGTGCAGGGGACTGGGGAGAACGTACTGAAATGAGTTCAGCGTTGTTTTTTAATTTTTTTAAGCTTTCAAAAAAGAAAAATGATTTTGATAAAATTTAATTTTGGTGGGAAATGCTTTCTGAAAATATTCTGACTTTCCCAGTTCTATTTTCTTCCTGCACACAGCCCTCATCAAATGATTGTTTTGTTGATAAATTTAGCGTGCAGTTGGGACTTATATGTAGATTGTACCTACCCTCAAAGGGAGAGAGGATTTTATAGTTTCCATTCATTCTCATTAAAATCAGAACATTTGCATCTTAACTTTTACATCTTGTTCCAGGAATTTTAAGCAGTCTGATTGTATGGAAGTGGGTCGTATTAATTGCAAATGGGCTAGACATCTGCTCGCTAACATGGAGTGATTTTTTTTTAAGCTCTGTTTTGTTTTTATATATGATCTGCACAGTGATTAAGTCAGGGCTGTTGGTGATGGTGTTGCAAAGCTAGGTTTTTCAGACTGATAATGTAACCATAAAACCAGTTTAAGAGTGAATCTTTGAAAGTCCTGGGATGTCTTGGAGTTGATAGATCTTTGTCCCTGACACTCGGTCAGGGAGCCGTTTCTGCCCATGGCGCCCCTGCTGGTCTGCTGTTGTGCGTCCAGGCTCTGGGGTCAGGGAGGGACAGTGGCGCTCCTGTCCCCTGTCCACTTGCAGGGTGAGTGGGGTCAGGTATCCGACTGAGAATAGGACCCCGGCTGCTCTGACTTTTGACGCCCCTTTCTTCTTTCTAGAATTCTGGTGATGGACCAGTGTTTCCCAGAGTGGGTCTCTTGGGACCCTAGTTCTAAAGGAAGTGGAGAAGCGCAGAGACCCTGGGAGGTGCTCACTGCTTCAGCAAAGCCACGCGGGTTCCTTCGCCGCAGCCCCTGTCCAAGCCTCTGGCCCGGGCCCACACGCGCCGACTCTCCGAGGGGAAGGTTTTGAGTGCGCACTTCCTCCACTGCACCGGACCACCACAGACCCTTTGTCATGGAACACACGTTGGGAAGCGCCAGAGGACTTCCCAGAAGCGTGCTGTAAAATCAGGAGCTCGGGAACCGGCTGCTCTCTGAGTCACGTAGTCTATGGAGTCCCAGTTCCCCAAGGCAGCGGCCTCGGCCCTCTTGCCCCTCCAGTCTGTTGCGGACCTGGCTTTTCTCAGGGTTGCTGCTTGTAAGCCAGGTGCCGCTGGCGCAGCTGGGGCACAGGACGGAAGCTGGGCCCCTGCAGACCCATGCATGCCTGTGTGGCAGCGAGAGGAATGGTCCGTGGCTAGCAGCAGTGCTTAGGGGAGGACACGTCGTATCTGTGAGAGGCAGAGTGTCCTAGAGTGAGTGACGTTTTCCCCGCAGCGGCGCCTGCCTCCCAGGAACGCCTCTGTCAGCATTTGTTGAAGAATAAATTGTTAGGCACTCTGAGGTCTTTGCTAAAAGATTGTCACCAGTGTTTGCATACCATGCTATTCTACCTCAAGTTAGTTGCCAAGTGAATATGTTATTTCACACCTTCCAGAATCAAGGTTGAAACCTGAGAACATTCCTTTTGCTACAGATGTTGCTGGAAGTGGAAATGCATTTGAACCAGTTAACCTAAACCCTACTCTGCCCCTCCCGGAACCAGTGACAGAAAGCTGACAGGTGTAAGAGGTGCTGACGCCGCCACGGGACCCAGCAAAGCTAGTTGACCCACAGGCGCGGTGAGGCTGCAGTTTGAACCCATGCCCTTGACCTCGTTAACTTGAGCTTTCTGGTAATGGCGCAGTACGCAGCCTGTTGCCCGACTCCTTCTCCTGATGCTCAGAGGAACCAGGTCCCATTCGTCCACTGCTCCTGCAGGCTGTGGCTTGGTACCCAAAGGAAGGCTCACTCACTCCCCCTTAATATGGGAAAAATCATTTAGAGCACTTAATTTGTGTTGACTCTTTACTGGTGCACTATTGCAATTAAGTTAGATTAATGAAAGGTAAATTCCAGTCTATACATGAAAAAGGAAAGTCTCTTGTAAAGACCCTAATTAGGATGTGTGTTTATTTAGCCTCTCATGGTTTAATTGCATCCCATCTTGCTATTTACAAACAGGCATCATTAAAGAATAATGAGTGTGTGAAACACACTCGTACCAGCAGCAGATGCGGTAGCTGGAGGTTGGTGGAAGTGGGAGGGATGGATGGACAGCTGCTGCTTTATTATTTTCGGATGGAGAATGCAGGCCGGCAGGGCGGGGCACGGGCGGAGCAGAGGCTCTGCGAGGCGAGGCGGCAGGTTGTCCTCCGGCCGCGTTCGCCACTGCAGCTTGGTCTTGGTCTCTAAAAGAGAGCAAGCACGCTCACCCAGCTGTCCGCCAGCCGCAGCCAGCCGGGGTTGGTGGAAGCCTCCTTGGCGGCCCTGCAGTGCAGAACATCCGAGCCTCAGAGCCGTGAGGATTCCCCCAGAGAGCTCAGAGCCGTGCCACGGATGGGCCTCGCCTGGTGTAGCTCAGCGCCAGGCCTTCAGCAGAAGAATCCAAGTGTAAAATAAGCTGAGGAGTAGCTTTCTGGCACTTCACCGGCACCCGAAGATCCCGTTCCAGTTCTGCATACGTGCAGTAGTTCCTTGAAGTTACAGCGCCGTCTCGGCTCTTAGGCCGATGCATCATCATTTATGTTCCCTTCTAAACTCACTGAAGGGGGGGGAGAAGAGCTGAGTTTCCAGATGGGATGGCAGTGAGACGGGGGGGGGGGGGGGGGGGACCGCACCGAAGAGCCGAAGCAAGGGCGCGTTCCTCCCTCCTGGTGCGCGATGCTCTGGTTCTTGGTGTAAATCAGACGTTAGTGAGGAGTGTAGGTGCATTAACAAAGCTGTAGCGGTGTAGGCACTAAGTGTGAGAAGCAGGTGCCACGGAGCCCTGCTTGTGTGTTGCCTGCAGGAATGACGATGGCTCTTCAGGCCCAGTGCCTCAGTTTCCCCTTCTGTTCTGGCTGTCATTGCAAAGCATTCCATATAAATGCAAATGGCTGCTGCTCAAACTGCTAAAAACATAGATTTCTCTAGGGATTCCTGGGTGAGCTGAAGTCCAGGGTTTCTTTTTTTTTTTTTTTTTTTTTTAAGTTGGGTTATAGGAATTCACAGCTTTCAGTACATTTATTTTTTTTTTCAAACAAACTCAGTTTAATTTTAAGCTACCCTAAATAGAAGCAAAATATATCTATATATTTGGTATGCCAGCGACCGCGTGTGTGTTTGAGGACGCGGGTAGCTGCATTATCAAACACAGGAGAGCCCAGACGGCAGAGGGGCTGTCTCTTTGTAGGTGTTAACTTGCAGCTGTTCCATTTTCAGCTCACAGAACTGTGGGGTAGATTTTCCCATTCATATTAATTGGATTTTAAAGTGACCTTGTCCATGTATTGATTTGAATTAAAATTTTCTACACCAAGGTCAAGTTGGCATACATCCTACAGACAAAATATTAAAAAGCCACGGCTGCCTAACAGGGAATCGACAGAAGAGGTAGAGCCTTAACAGGGACAGCTCTGCCACCGAGGGCCCCACGGGGCCATTCTAATGCGAGCAGCAAGTGGCGGTTCTGTGGGGGGAGTCCGTGGGCCACCGCTTTGGGGGAGGAGCATCCCTGGGCACCTACAAGCCCTGACTACTGTGCCTCTGGCTGTGGGCCTGGGATGAGTCCCCAGGCCCCCTCGAGAAAGGACCTGTTCTGGTCGCTCACCAGACAGAGCTGTCTCAGCAGTGGCTCCCAGGCCCTGACCTGCCCCGTTAACGTCTCCTCACTCGGCTACTTCAAGAGCACCCTCAACTTCGTAAAGACGGGCTAGTCTCCCCGTCCCCGTCACCTCTCTCCTCATTCCGTCTCAGCAGCAGAACCGCAGGCCTGGCGCTCCAGCCCAAGGCCCGGGAGCTTCCTTCGAGCTGCCTCTTCCCGCATCTCCTCGCCGGCTCTCGGCACGTCACTTCAGTCCCCACAGCCATCAGCTGCCCGACTGCCACCGCCCGGTGAGGCTGCCACTGCGCCTCCTTCCTCTCCCTGTTCTCTGGACCCCTCCACGCGGCGTCCGGGCTGGGAGTGGTTTCTAAGCTCGCGTCCACCTGGTCGTTTCTCTGCCGAAAGCCCTGGGCAGCCGCCCCTGTCACCCATGCAGCGCTGAACTCCTCCACGGAGCGTCCGAGGCTCTCCCTGGTCTGCCTGCCTGTGCCCAGCGCGGGCCTCGCCTGTCCCTCAGACACCAGGCCTTGGTCCGTGCCGCTCTCTTGGCCTGGCTGCTCTGTCCTGGTGCTTGGTATGGGCCAGCTCGGTCCTGCTCTGTAGGCTTCAGCTTTGTGTCCTCAGAGCCTGGCTCAGGCTAAGCAGCCCTTGGCTCCCGCGCTGCCCGTCCACCCGAGAACGTCCAGGCTTGAGAGCAGACGTGACCTTGTTCTCTGGCCATCTCCAGTTCTTAGAAGAGGCATTGCATGTGCTGGGTGCCTCGTTAGGGTTTCAGTGAGTGAGTGACCAAATGAATGACAATGGTCTGACCTACGTGTCATTTTTAACACACAAGTGTTACCTACATAGTCTCTTTAAACCATCTCCTTGCCTTTCAAATAAAACAGGAAGCAGTCTAATTGCTCATCTGCTTCATTACTCTTGGCATGTTCTGTTTCTGCGTGGGTGTCTTTGTCACCTGTCTCCTAGACCGTCAGTGCCACCTAGGAGCGTCTCGTTCTCTTCCCCCTCCGGCACACGTGGGAACATGCAGCCAGCACAGCCTTGCTGGGAGCTGCAGGCCGCTGGCAGCCCGTGACGCTCTGGCTCTGTACCTCTGCCTGTCTGTCCCTCCTTCCTCCTCCCCTAGTCCGCCCCCTCCCATGGCAGCGCTGTTGTGTTCCCGGTGTGACCCGTGTTTTCCTGTCCGGATTCTGGCAGGGGACGGTGTAATCGGCCTAAGCATTGTGAGGCAGAACCAGGCCACTATCGGGGTCCTGCCCCTGGCCCCGCTGGCCCGCCGGGCGGCAGGCACTTGGTGTGCGGCGGCCTGCCTTGCCGTGCTCCACGGTGCGGGTGCGGGGAGGGGCCCCCAGCCGTCCAGGAGCCCAGTTCAGATCTGCTGGGAGAAACTCGCTGCTTTCAGTAGCTTCAAGAAAGCAGCTTCTCACCTTCCACGTAGCCTGTGTCCTGCTCTGTACCTGTAGCTCTATTTGGAGTCCGACGTCCTGTTTCATGCAGGCGCCGGCTTTAGTTCTGCCCTCCGTTTTCCCCAGAAGGGATGTGTGTTACATATTTGCATGTATGCTTTATGAATTAAGATGGACTACATTTTCTCTTGACAGTTTGGGGGAATTTTTCATACAGGTGCAAGGGCAGCCCGGAGGTAGTGTGAAGCCGGCCTCAGGAGGCATGGTTCTCTGGTCTCTGATCCGGTAGACTGGCTGCTGTGGAGGGGAGGCAGGCGAAGACGGCACAGGCTGGCGAAGAGCCGTAGCTGACGGGTGACGCGGATAGTCGCGGCAGAGCCCTTCCCTCTCGGAAGCCTCTCAGTGAAACCGGCTGCCCCAAGTGCTCCCTGGCCATCGCGGTCGTGAAGCTGGGCGAGGGGTGAGCTAGGGGATCGGCAGGTGCCCACGTCACCAAGTTTGGTGGCTCATTAGCAGGCGGCCCAGTCCTCTCCGCAGGGGAATGGGCCACCCAGGGAAAGTTAAACCTTGCCTTACTAGGCAGGGTGCTTAGTAATTATGAAAAGTGACGACAGCCGTGCCTTTAGCCCCTGCTGCCGTGCTGTGAGCCCAGCGCCAGCTGTCTGGTCCTCGTTGAAGGCTCCATTCGGGAGAAGAGTGAGCGAAGCTCAGCAGATCTCAGGCCCCCCAGCCCGGCTCTCCTGTCCCCTGTGACAAGGGCCGTGCAGGGAGCAGCCCCCGTGACTGCGGACAGAGCCCCTGCCGTGTCTCCGTCACAGTGCCGAGGCTGGCGCAGGCGGTGCCGTTCCCTGCTGAGTTGACCGGAGGGAAAGCAGGGCCTAGAGAGGGCCTGGAGGGGCGGAGCGGATCTGCTGTCCAGTCTGCCTCCCGCCAGCCCGTGGCCGGCTCTCAGCCCTCGCCTGAGGCTCACGGCTTCACGTCTCGAGTCCAGTCCCGGGCTCGCTTGGCCCCTCTCAGACCACATTTCACATCTGAGGCACAACTGGACCCCTGGCCCGGCGCCTGGCAGGACGCGAGTTCTGCCACGGCCCTTGGCGTGACCTCGGTTTCCCATTGCATAGGGACGTGGCCATTGTTCTGCACCCTGCAGCTCCAGGGGCTTTCACTTCCAAGGTGTGGCAGACACTTGATCTTCTCTGCCTGAGCCTTGCCACACTCACAGGCCCTGGGCTAGAAAGCAGCAGTTGGGGCCGGCGCTTTGGTGTAGCAGACAGAGCCGCCGCCTGCAGTGCCAGCATCCCATATGGGCGCTGGTTCAAGTCCTGGCTATTCCACTTCTGATCCAGCTCTCTGCCGTGGCCTGGAAAAGCAGTAGAAGATGGCCCAAGTCCTTGGGCCCCTGCACCCGCGTTTGAGACCTGGAGGAGGCTCCTGGCTCCTGGCTTTGGATCAGAGCAGCTTCAGACATTGAGGCCATTTGGGGAGTGAACCAGTGGATGGAAGACCTCTCTCTCTCTCTCTCGCTCTCTCTCTCGCTCTGCCTCTCCTTCTCTTTCTGTGTACTCTGACTTTCAAATAAATAAATAAATTTTTTTTTTCAAAAGATTTTATACAGAGAGAGGAAAGGCAGAGAGAGAGAGGTCTTCCATCCGCTGGTTCACTCCCCAGATGGCCGCAACAGCTGGAGCTGTGCTGATCTGAAGCCAGGAGCCAGGAGCTTCCTCCAGGTCTCCCACGTGGGTGCAGGGGCCCAAGCACTTGGGCCATCTTCCACTGCTTTCCCAGGCCATAGCAGAGAGCTGGATCAGAAGAGGAGCAGCCAGGACTAGAACCGGCGCCCATATGGGATGCCAGCGCTTCAGGCCAGGGCATTAACCCGTTGCGCCACAGCGCCAGCCCAATCAAATAAATCTTTAAAAAAACAAAAGCGGCAGCACCCCGCCCCCACAGTGCTCGCAGCCCCCCCAGCCTGCCCCGGGAGAGCAGCTTCTTGCTCACGTCCACCAGCGCCCCCAGCCTGCCCCGGGAGAGCAGCTTCTCGCTCACGTCCACCAGCGCCGCACTTAGCCGGCAGCCGTGCAGGTTGCAGAGCAGGGCTCCTATGAGGCGCTCAGATGAGACACAGCAAGGACTTCCTGGCGTCTTAGCAGGGCCGGCAGCATGCGTGTGAGCTCGTTGGTGAGGGAGCCCGGAGCACCGGCGGAGGCTGCTCAGTGGGGAGAGGATGAGGCGGTGTCGGGCTCCGGGGTCGCTCATGGGCCGCGCTGAAGACAGGAAAACAGCGAGAGGCAGCTCTGGCCCTGCACAAAGCAACAACCTTTGGCCTCAAAGCTTTGGAAACTTCAATTTCTTTCTGTTAAGCAGGGAAATCCAGCAGCCGCCTGGGCCGCGTGTTCGGGGCTTGTAGAGAACGCTTCAGCCCCATGTGCCCGCAGTCAGCCCTGGGTGGCAGAGGCCAAAGCTGTATCATGCAAATACCTCCGCACCCCCAGCAAAAGCCAGGTGGTGCCAGTGCTCTTCCAGGCCACGTCCAGGACGAGTCTTGGGCGAGGGTTCCTAGAAGACCTCTGGCCTCCACCATCAACTCAGCCCAGAACCAAGCGTTCCCTGATGGAGCCGGAGCCCAGGGATACAGCGCCTCCTCCCCCAGACCCCTCAACTACACTGGGCCCCGTGGGACATAGCACCCGGGTCCCTGCCATTACTCAGGCCTGCGTCAGCTCTACCTCCCTCAAGGTGGGAGGCCTTCCTTGACACTTTGGAAGCCTCAGGGCCTCAGCTCCCTCCTTTAGATGAGACAGAAGCCCCTGGTTCGAACCCCAGCTCTCCTTCCCATCCAGCTTCCTGCTAACGCACTTCCTGGCAAGCAGCCAGTGATGTTCAGGTAGCTGGGCCCTGCCGCCCACACGAGCCGATGCCCGGATGGAGTTCAGACTGCTGGCTTCGGCCTGGCCCAGGCTTAGCTGTTGAGGGAGTGAGCTAGTGGATGGAAGAGATGCCTGCCTGCCTTCCCACCTCGTCCCTCTCTCTCTGTCCCTCCCTTCCCCCTTCTCTGCCTCGAAAGTAAAGTGAAGATCAATCGATTGATTTCTAAATGGGAGAGTTGGAGAAGATGATACTGTGACTGCTTCCCAGCTCTGGTTCTGTGATTCTCCAAGGCCACGTCCTGGCCCAGTGTCTCGTCGTCCTCGTACCTACTCCTCCGTCAGGACCTCAGGCCTTATCCCGTTCCTTCCTCGGAACCGGGACAAACAGGACCCTTAGCGCTGTACTGCACCTCCTGTGAGTCTGCCTCCCCCAAACCCCACGTAAGTTACCCCTCGGGGAGACCTGGGTATCAGGCTTCTACCTTGTTTGCCCTGCAGGATAGCACCGTGGCCTGGCGGGGTTTTGTATAACACCCCTCTCCTAAGGCGGGGCAGACAGTCCTGAGGGACAGGCCCGGGGCCAGCTCCTGTTGCGAACACCCAGGCGTCAGGCCAGGTTGGGTGCCCTGGTCCTGGTCAGCCCAGCTTCCTTGAACCCTGGGCCCAGAGCCTGCTCAGCACCCAGTGCTCCCCCCTCCCCAGCGCGGGAGGAGTGGGGTTGTGAGGGATCGCCTGCCTTGGTCTGCCAGTGGAGACGACACTCCTGCCACCAGATTCCTCGGGTTTCTCTGGGGCAGAGCTGAACCAAGTATTTTTTTCTGTTATTTTCAACTTTCCTCTTCTTGTGACTTGACGTGACACTTGAACTAGATATGCTCTAAGTGCCACACAGCTTGGCAGACAACTGCTGGAAGGTCACACAGGAAAGGCCACTAACCACGGCGGAGCGCTGCCCGCGCTGACGGGGGCGGGGCTGGGCGGCCTCCCTCCCAGGTGCACAGGGGCCCCTCCTCTGCCTGTCTTTGCAGTGTGCCGCTTGGACGCTCACTGGACCGACGTGGACCGAGTAGGGAGCGAGCTCTTTGGAGCCGCGCTGCTCCACATAGAAGAGGGTTACCGTGGTAACCGCAAGCCCGCTTCATCACCAGATGGCGTGAGCTCTTATCGGTGGCGTCCGTCGCAGTTGCCAACAAGCAGCCTGGAGCCCTGGCAGTGGGTGCTTTGCTTCTGACTGTGGCCAGCGTTGGCTAGTTTGTGGAAGGATGTCCAGTGGCCCGCGTGTGGCACATTGCCCTATCGGTCCATCAGAAGTCCAGGGTCACTCCAGATGGGGTGGGAACACATAGGTGTGGGAATCTGAACCTCCGTGGGGGACGTGGGAAAAGGCGTGCTGAGCTCCGCCGTGATGGCCGAGTTGTCAGAACTCCTGGTGCCGTGACCCCTCTGGGGTGGCCGCTCCCCAGCCACGCCTCTTACGTCGCCCTCCCTTTCTGAGCTCCCCAGCTGGCCTTTCCGCTGAACAAACAGGCTTGAGCAGGTGTCTGCCTTGCCCTGGGCAGGGGCGCCGCCCTCCACCCGCACATCTGATGGCCGCCTCGGGGTCAGCGACGTGCCGGCCTCACACCCTGCCCTCACACCCTGCCCTCGGCTGTCCAACCCCGAGGCTCTCACACTTTCTGTTCCACAGTCACTCCCGGTCTTCAGGGCCCAGCGGCACCGTCACCCACGCTCAGCCGTGCTGCCAGCCAGAGTAGCAGGTCCACCGGCCCGCTGGCTGCAGCAGTTCTGGCTTGAGGTGTGACGTGGGTCTGAGCCCAGTCACGATAGCGGCCACACTGTGCTGTCGCCTTCCATGGGCACGTCCTGGCCACGTAGGGGTGGGAGAGGAGGAGACCGTGGCTAAGCTTCCCAGCCACGAGGTGAGACGCAAGTCCCAAGGCAGCTGTCTGCAAAGCCTCGGGGCTTTAGAACTGTGGCTCGCGTGTGGTCGTGACCCAGCAAAGACTGGAGAAAACCGTCGTTTCCGGCTGTCCACGCTGAGCGAGCGCCAGGGTCCTGTGGCTCTGCATTGTCAAACCTCACAGAGCTTTACCGATTTGAAAGATATTAAAAGTAAACCAGGGGCTGGTGCTGTGGTGTAGCAGCAAAGCCACTGCCTCTAACGCCGGCATCCCATGTGGGCGCTGGTTCACGTCCCGGCTGCTCCAGTTCCGATCCATCTCTCTGCTGTGGCCTGGGAAAGCAGTAGAAGATGGTGCAAGTCCTTGGGCCCCTGCACCCGCGTGGGAGACCTGAAAGAAGCTCCTGGCTCCTGGCTTTGGATCGGCGCAGCTCAGGCCATTGTAGCCTTCTGGGGAGTGAACCAGCCGATGGAAGACCTCTCTCTCTCTCTCTCTCTGCCTCTGCCTCTCTGTAACTCTGCCTTTCTTTAAATAACAAACAAACCGGAGCAAGACTTCACCACCCTGGCTATGAACTGCTACAGCCCCCAGTGTAGTCTTTCCAAAAGTGTCGAACCTGAACACCTCACATGACGAGTGTGTGAGGGGGAAGCAGGCTACCCTGCACCACGGGCGCCTGCGGCAGAGTCCAGCCTGGGGGGCTCACAGGTAGCCCGGCTCCCTGCACAGAGGAGGTAGGAGACGGCTTATGAGACCAGCCAGGCACACTGTGTGGCTCGTTTGAGTTCTGAAACAAGCAAACTTTTGTGGTACTTAGGAGACTCAGATGAGCGGGGTCTTGGTAGCGCTGCACAGGGATTGCTTGAGCGGGGGCTCTGTTTCCCAGGTCTTCATCTCAGAGATGTACCCTGCAGTGTTTACAGGTGAGGTGACCGACCCGTGCCTTCGCGCGTTCACATCACTCGGGGGTAGAGGTGCAGGTGGCCAGCTCGGCCGCAGTGGCCGGCAGGGAGGGGTCCTCGCTGCAGGTGTCTCCACCCCACCTCGCTCAGGTTTGTGTGCGGTTTTACGTCTCCGTGGTGAAAGTCTTGTTCCAAAGCCAGCTCAGTGGGCTACTTGCAGGCAGTGGGTTTTAATTTATCTTGTTTCCATCTAGCAGCTTCCATTGCTGATGGCAGAGACATCGGTGTGCTCGTGCCATCCTGGTTAGCACAACCCTATGGTTAGCAGCTTGGCAAATCCTTCCAAAAGCCTGTCCTGTCGGCGCCGTCGTTACATTTTGGAAGGTCTCTCCTAAGGAAGGAACCTCAAATGTGGTGAGAGCTTTGTGGAGACTTGGACACGCATGTGCCTGAGGCAGTGTGGGATCCGAGCGCTCAGGCACGCACAGCGGCTGACCCTGGCCTGGAAGGTGCGTGGAGGGTGGCACGGTGCTTATGTCCTAACAGGAATTACATAGACAAATGTGATCTCAGTTATAAGCTTGTTAGTTTAAAAACCGTGAATCTCTGGTAATACAAGTAATGAGGGAAACCTACCCTAAAACAGTGATGGTGATTACGTTTGGATGGGAAGACTGGGAACAAGGTAGGACCCCTGAGTGGTACGTGGTGGGACCGTATTTAAAAGTATTTCATGGAATAAGGTGCTTGTGTGAGCATCCCCTTCAATGGAAGCACGCGTGTCCTGTCCCTGGCTGGCCTGTTTATTTTCCCTGCCATTTTAGACGTACAAATAGACATCAACCGAGCAGTGCAGTTGCCAAGGGAAGAAGATGGGGGGGGGGAGTGGGCACTGGTGCCCAGAGCTAGTCCGGGGGAGGGGGTCCAGGTCAGACTGGGGGCTGGGGTTGCTGTCAGAGGCCGAGGCTCTGGTCTTATGCAGACCAGCAGGGCTCTCCCTCACCTGGTTCTGTGATGTCCACACCCTGGTGGGCCTGGGCCAGGGGCCTCCTGGGTCTCTCTTCTCTAATTTATTTGTTTATTTGAAAGTCAGAGTTACACAGAGAGGAAGAGACAGAAATATCTCCCCTCCTCTGGTTGACTCCCCAAATAGCCACAGCGGCCAGGGCTGGGCCAGACCAATGGGTCATCATCCACTAATTTCCCAGGTGCACTAACAGGGAGCTGAATTGGAAGTGCAGCAGCCAGGACTCCATCCCCTATGGGCTGACCGCTTTACCTGCTGTGCCACCACACCGGCCCCGTACCAGGCCTCTTCTCTGAAGGGAAGACAGGGCCCCATGAGCGGGGCAGGTGCCGAGTCTGTTCCAGCGAGCACAGCAGGTCCCTTTTCCTGCTGTCTGAAACTGCACTTTCTTCTCCTTTTCAATCCATAACACGTGCTCCGGTTCTGAGAGACCAGAAGCGCCTGCCTGCACACCAGGGTCGTGTTTCTTCAGTGGAGATAAAGCTCGGCCACTTCCCTTTTACCTCCAGACTTCCTCTGGTAGGACTGGCTCCGCTGTGAGGAGTGCGGCGCCCGCCTTTACTCTCTGTTGGGCTGCTCTGTACTCCGCGGCTGTGCAGGGGCCGCGGCAGGACGAAGACAAATGTGCTCCCTAACCCCTGCATCCAGAACCCCAGGACTGTGGCCTGGAAGAGGGCCGTCTCCAGTGGGCGGGTTGTGAGCACAGGAAACCTGTCCTGAGCGTCCAAGCCAAACCGGATGAAGGGCTGCAGGGCGGGGCGCTGACCTGGTGGCCGGAGGGTCTGTTCTGCAGTGCCACAGGGTGCTAGTAGTGGGCCGAGCGTCGCGAGCGTCGCGCCGGGGCTCCAAGGAGTCCTCCCAGCCCCGCCCCGTGTGATGTGCACATCCCAGTAAGCCGTGCTGTCTGTGTGTTTGCGCCCTGACAGGTGACCTTGGGGAAGGTGTTGAAGGTCGTCGTGGTCATGCGGAGCCTCTTCATCGACCGCACCATCGTGAAGGGCTACCACGAGGACGTCTACACGGAGGATGGCAAGGTACGCGCCCGCCGCTCTCTGTGTCCCGGCACGGGTGGCCCAGGGCCCCCAGTGAATGCCCTGCATATGAAGATGAGCACTGCGTGCGCCCTGCCCGGGGTTTTCCCCAAGCCGCCACCACCCTCGCTGCATCTGTCACTCAGCCCCTAGACCCCGGCCGCCTCCCTAACATCTCTTCTGAGGACGGAGCTCTTCCTCCCCCAAGGCAGCACATCCGTAGCCCAGGGGTCAGCACTTTGCTTTTCCTAGAAGCACGAGGAGGGTTGGAGTTAGGGAGACACAGCCTGGTGACGCCCGTTTTCCACGAAAGGAGCAGGTAGCCCCCAGAAAGCCGCGGTGCGTGATGGCACAGCGAATGCGACCCGCAGCCCGTGGGCGAGTAGAGATCCCGCTGGTTACAGCCGGTGTGCAGCAGGCTGAGCGATGGCCGGGCCGGTGTCCCGGGGGCGCGAGGCGGCCGCGAGCTCCGAGTGAGGACAGGAGACTCGGCACCCTGCCTTGTGCTGGCCTCCGGGTTTGTCTTATTCAACTGCCCCGTACTGAGGGTCCCAAACAATACATAGCGGGCACGCGCTTAGCGCTGTGCCGCCTGGTAAGCCCCCGCGGCAGACGGCTAGGATCTTACAATGCGCTGAAGGGAAGCGGGAAATGGCCTGCTAGGGAGCCCTCTCTTCCCTGTGTCACCCCCGCTCGGCCGTTCCCAAGTCCCCCACCCCCAGGTCCCTCGGGGCTCTCTTGTCCTCCGTCCACTCCCATGCAGCGACCACTTGCGACTGCTTCCTCGTCAGCCCCTCCCTGGGGTCCCTCCAGTCCAGCCTGGCCCCGCCCCGTCGTCCTGCTCCCGGCTGACCTTTGCTCGCCTCCCTGTACGAGCCTTCCTAGCCAGGTCTCGGCTGTCAGCAGGTGCTGGCAGGCCTCCCTCTCAGCTCTGCAGCGGGCCCAGCCGTCTCCTGGGCACTCAGTTCCTGCTGTTTCCAAACCAAGTAACCGCGTAGTAGCTCCCATAGTCCTCAGCCACACTTCCCTCCGCCGTCCGGCCCTCCTGGCTTCCAGGGCCATCTTCCTGAGAGGCACACCACGCGCCCAGGCCTCTGGCTGCGTACCCCCTCCCTGTTGCTCAAAGCTTGGGAGTAGGTGATGTAGCAAGCGTGGCGGACACGGTGTGGAGCACGGCCTGCAGGCTGCTTAGCCGCGGAGACCCTTGGAGCCCGTCGTCGCCTCTGCCGTGGAACTCCATCAGCAAGAATGCGCCCTGGGCAGGGCTTTCCCCGCCTGGCTGACCACCAGGCTCTTTTGTTTGCTCCTTTATTCTCGGGTCATGCTGTGATGCTGGTGTCTTGCGGAACATGCTTCTGAAATCCCAGCAAAACCCTGGAAAATGACCCAGACCCACAGAAGTGCCTGATGGCTGGGCCCTGCCCGCCCCCCTGGCCTCGCCTGCATCGGCCTCTCTGCGTCGCCCTCTCTGCGTCGCATCTCACGTTCCAGTCTTACGTGCAAACTGTGCCTTGCAGCTGCCTGTCGCGTGCCCTTTGCCCCCTGCCCTGGAAGGGCTACCCTCCTCGCCCTCACGACCCTCACCCTTCCCTCGACAGGGACGTCACGCCGTCCCCGTTCGCCCGGCGGCCTCACTCCGGCGCCGTGCTCACGAGTGGGTTCCTGAAGCAGCCCGCCTGGCTCTGCCTCTGCTTGTGCCGGAGCCGCCGTCGCTGCGCTCTGCAGGTCCTCCCAGTAACAGAAATGCCGGCAGTGCTGGTGGGCGTGGTCAGGGCCGTGTGCTGGGCGTTTCCTAATGGCGTCCTCCCGACAATATCATGACCTGGGTGCTGCTGTGAGTCTCATTTTACAGCTGAAGAAACTGCCCACGGCCACCGGGGCAGAGCTGTAACCTGCACTGGCCGGGAGCTCTTCGAGGGCGCGGTCCCCAGGCTGTCCCTCCGTGCCCGGAGCACAGACGAGGCCCCGTGGAGCCTGAGAGGGCGCCGGGGAAAAGCAGAGCACTGGAAGTGGAGAAGGGAGAGACGGAGAGCAGGGGAAGTGGGGGTGTTGGTGTTCTGAAGGAGTCAGAGGATAAAGGACACTCACACTCACACTCACACACACATACACACACATACACACTCACACACACACACACACTCTGCTGATGAGAAAACAGCTTGGCGTCTCCATCCGTCAGGAAGAAGGGGGTGTGTGTCGGGAGCCATGTGGCCTCAGAAGTCTGGTGGGACAGGAAGCGCTTCTCCAGCCGCAGGCCTGCCGAGCGGTGAGCAGGGACCCTGAAGCCAGAAGTAGCCAGGCTGCTGTCGGGGACTGTGTGCCCAGAACCTGGTCCACGCCAGGCTCGTTCGTTTGTTTTGCTTCAGAGCACTTTACAACGGATAAAAATAAAACCACACAGGCACAAGTGATCTATTTTGAGTGCTGATGTGGGGTGTGTGTCTGCGTGCTTACATGTACTTATCTGCATACAGGCAGGTGCACTGGTGTTGAGGTGTCTGGCACACGCCAAATGGAACTGCACGTCTGGAGGAGCCCCGGAGCCGAGGGCGTGGCCTGCGGGCGCAGATGGTTGGAGCAGCCCTGCGTCTGCCGCGTTGTCCCGGGTGGCTGCAGGGGTGTTTGCTGCAGTCTCCTGGAGAGTGGCCTCAGATGCCCCGCGTGCGGCTGGAGAGCTCCTGCGGCTGCACTCTGCCTGTGCCGCGGCTGTCCCCAGGCCCAAGGCCCGGTGCCTTCTAGCAGGCTCTGTTCCCCCTGTGGCTGCAGCCGTGGCCCAGCACCGCCCCAGCCCCCAGCCCCCAGCCCCGGCAGGATCTCTCCCCATCAGAATCCGTCACTTGCAGGGACCCCCAGCGCCATCCTGACGTGCTGTCTCCTTACCTGGGAGGCGCAGTCTTGATGCCAAGCAGTAGTGGCCCGAGTCTTCAGACTTAGCAGCGGCTGGGCAGGGCACCCGGGGCACAGCGAGTGCCGTGACTCAGCACGTTAGACAGCAGAATTTAAGATGAGCACCTGGCCATTGTCCTGATCTTATAGCAGTCAGCCTTCGCGGGAAAAAATACAAGTGTCTCGGGTGAATTTATCTTATTAGGGGATTTGGGTTATGTTAATGCCATAGCTTCATTAATTACCCCATATCAATAAGAAAGGCAGCTGTTAGCCTCCCAGTGTAAGAGAGGAATAGAAATGGTGGTATCAAAGGAAACCTTCAAAGACAGCCCGAGCTGTCTCCAGGGTAATTTCTGATCCCTGCATTCTTCCCACTTCAAAGTTGGGGTGTGAGTGTGTGTGTGTGTGGGTCGAGCGGGTTGGGGGAAGCTGGAATCTGATTTCTCTAATAAGTGTTGGCATCAGCCCCGTTTGATATTAGATGCAGGGAACATTTTGATTTGTTATAGCCTTTGAAATTGTTCAGACGACCTTCAGAAAAATGGCCTCTTGTTACTTCTGGGGAGAAGGGCAAGAGCCGGGAAGGGGAATCCGGTTTAATTCACATGCAGAGGGTGCCCTAAAATTGTGCTTTCAGCAGTTTTTTAGTAACAAATGCATGTCCTGATTGAAAGTGAAAAGTTGAAGAATAATAGACCCGTGGCCCTGCGTGGCTGGGCGAGACTTGTCCACTCCACGTCACCCGGAAGGGCGGGAGCCTGTGACTGCCTGCAGGGGTCGCAGTCAGGAAAACTTGGTGACCCCGGGGGTGACCCCTCAGCATGCTGGTTTGTAGCACCCTCGACAGCCAGGCGTGACGCACCTGTCGACCTTGCCAGCTGTCAGTAAAAGCTTTCAAAGTTGAAACCGTCACTCAGCCCGAGAGCTCCGCTTGGAAGTGTCCTCTCAGATCATCTAAAATTCATCGTGCAGTTTTTTTGAGATGAAATAAAGAATTGATAACCTTCTGATACGCTGCCAGCATTTTCACTGCTGCTAAGTGAATTTCCGTGGCGATGATTGTCGCAGCAGCAGGCCTCAAAGCAGACGGCGGTGTTGAACGCGGCAGGAGCGCCAGCGCTCGGCACCGCCCCTCCCAGCCCGGAGCCAGGCCTGGGGACCGGGACCTGTGATGCCGGACGAGTCGGGGCCCCCGCTGAGCCTCGGTTTCCTCCTCGGGGCTGGGAGATGATTGGTCTCGTGCCCGTGCCAGCGCCGACAGGATGTGAAGAGTGAGTGCCCGCCCCGTGGCTGGGCTGCAGCTGACAGCGTGGTCATCCTCAGAGTCCGAACGGCCTCGCCTGCCTGCTGGTGTCCAGACCTTCTGGTTGTTGCTTTTGGTGACTAATTTGGATTTGTCGCCATCCTCACCTGTTCCTCCTGTGCCGAGGGGTCTGGATGTTTGTCCTGAGAGCAGGCGTGTGTCTGGCCGGCACAGTGGTCCCCTGAGAGCAGACCATAGTCCCACCCTCGAATCTCATGCCGGGCCCCTCTTCTGGAAGCTTCACCGGAGACAGCAGGTGCAGCCCCACCTGCCAGGATTTCACAGCCTTCCAGGTCCCACAGCTTTCTGACGCTGCCCGCACCAGGGTGCTCCTCGCCTCCTTCCTGCACCCTGGTTCTGAATAATTTCCAGTTCATTGTGTTGAAGGTCGCAGCTTCCAGAATGTTCTTTTTTTGAGCACTGCGGTCAGTGGAAACTTGGTAGCCATGCCCACCCTTTCAGTGAATGACTGGAGGAAGTAGACACCGGCTCAGATCAGTCCTGGCTCCCTGGAATGAATTTCTAAGATCTTCTTGGCCCCGGAGTAGGGCAGGGCACCGACTCCAGACGCTCCGTTAAGTGGCTTTCTTTGGCATAAATCTAGCAGAAAAATCGAGCCTGTACCACCTGCCGTGCATTCGCAGCTAAAGGGGAGCCCATTGTTCTCAGATCCCCCTTCTTAGCAGGGACGGGCATGCCGGCAGGTAAGCGGCCGCGGCTGTCTAAGGTCCCTCCGTCCCAGATGGCAGGAGCTGTTCCCTGGGGCCCTGAACAATATATTCAAGCCTCCTTTCAAAAGGAGCAGCTCCCTCCCTCGGAATAAGCAGCGTGTGTTTTGCGAATCCACAATTAGGCTGGAGAGTCCATCTCTTAATTAAACCTGCGCCTGCTTCTCTCCAGACGATTTTTCATTAAAACATTTTGCAATACTGGGGGCTTCTTAACGTGATTCTCTCCTGCAAGTGAAAACTCAAACTTCTTAGTCCTCGGAGTCTTTGTTCTTTTTTCCCGTTTTCCGTGGATCTGTGTGTGTGTGTGTGTGTGTCAGGGTCTGCTTCTGTGTGATGTGAGAGGGCAGGAAGGAGAATCCCCAGAGAACCTCGGAGGCGGCAGCTGTGAGCCTGCACCGTGAGGACAGCTCTGTCGGTTCCAGGTTCAGACCGGATGTTACTCGCCCTAAGATTTAGAACCTTCGGCATCTCCGTGCCGTCCTGGCCGTGCGCAAAGTTGTGCTCGTGCCGTGCCTGAACGTTTTAGCAGGCGCAGAGGGAGGAGCTGGGACCCAGGAAGGAGACCATGCGAGCAGTGGGGAGGGGGGGTGTGGATGGATTTGGGCCCCGTCTTCCGTCGTGTGCCCCGGAGCCGGGCTGACTGAGCCTCCGCCAGGAGTCCTGCAGAGGCCTCCTCCCCCTGGCCTCTGTCCCGGGGTCTTCGCAGGGCGTTTCTGAGGGAGGGGTGTGAGCAGGAAGACGCCCTGGGAACCAGTTCACAGCCCAGCCTTTTCCTTTCCAAAAGCCAGGTTTGGGTGTTGTCCTCGGTCAAAGGCAGCCCCGTCCACTGGCTTCTCCGGCCCCAACAGCCACGGCTCGGCTTCAGCCCGGCCACCAGCCAACCCCAAAGCCCGGTCCCGGGAGGTTCATGGCCAGGTGTTGCAGTTCCCTCACCTCGTGACCTCTTGATTCAAGTCGACTTTTTTAGCACCTGTGGGGCTCACTGAGGGCTCCTCATTGACCCAGCACTGTGTCGGGGCTGTTCCGCTTTTTGCCACCCTCCGCTTGTTCTCAAATCTTGAAGCGGTGGGAAGACATTGATTGGGTTTGTCATGCAAACCCGTAAAAGCGTGACCAGGTTCCTCCTTGGCCTGCAGCCTCTGGGTTTGTGAAGTAGGGGCGCCTGAGACCAGGGTTTCTGACCGGTCAGACATCACGTTAGCTCTGCTAAAAGAAAGAAAAGGCTCTTGAACCCACTCCAGACACATCAGGGGTCCGTATACTAAAAAACCATAATAATAACCACAACCATCCCCCTAGGGGCTCCCGATGCCCGGCCAGTTTGGGCAGAGCCGGTGAGACCATCTGGAGGAGGCCTCTCCAGGTGACCCTGGGCCGCTGAGTGCCTCTGAACCCTGCCACACCATCCGCAAAGACAGATTGTGAACGGACCTGAGTATGGAGGGCCCAGGGCAGGGTCCGGCACGGAACAGACGCTGGGCAGACACTGGGCAGCCGGCTCCCTCCTGTCTGCAGAGGCTGCTGGGGCCCGCTGAGGACCCGGGGGCAGGCAGTGGAGGGAAGATTAGCCCCCTGTCCCAGTTGAGCTCTCCTGCCTGTGGGCAAGAGAGACAGTAAACTAAGAAACACTGTGCTGGTTTTACAAATTTTTTTTTGAAAAATGGTAGCAGTTTGGACAGTTCTTAAGTGTTACAAAAATTGAAGGTTTTGAAAGGGTGAAGACAATGGGGACAGTGGGTGTTGGGAATAACATGTTGGTAGGGTGGCTGGGTGATACTTCACTGGGAAGTGACCTTTGAACTAAGGGAAGTGCCGGAGGTGCCGTGTTCGGGAACTGGGGGGAGGAAACCAGGCCAGGGGCAGAGCCGGGCGAGAAAGCAACAGGTGCCTGCAGCCGACGCCTCTGTGTTCCCTCCTATGGTTGTCTTAAGTCACCAGCAGATGAGGCCGGCAGTCCTGAAACAGCACTCATGAGTCTTCCCTCTTCTCCCCGCAGCTTGATATATGGTCCAAGTCCAACTACCAGGTGTTCCAGAAGGTGAGTGTTCTCCCGCTGCTGCTCGGGGCCCAGCCAGGCAGTGCGTGAAGAGCTGGGGTCGCGGAGGCACAGACCAGCATGGGGCCGCTGGCTGGGGTATTCCAGCTAGACGGTGATTGGCGGCTGTGGTGTGGGGGTGGGAGCAGGGGACGGCCCTGGGGCACATGCGGAACATGCAGGGTGCATGTGTGTGTCTGTCAGAGTGCACAGTGCTGTGCCTGCAGTGCCCTGTCCCTGCACCAGAGCTTAGAAGTCAGGTTACGTCGGCCCCAGAGCCCTGTGGTCCACACAGGCACCCTGGGGATCCCGGCTGCCTGCTGAGGTCTGGTGAGGGGTTGTGAGGAAAAGTGGGAAGTGACCAGCTCCTGCTGAGGGGCCCCGCCCCTCCCACAGCGGGGCAGCAGCGGCGCCGGCTGTCCTTGTCCTCGGGCAGCGAGATCACACCAGTTTGGTTTCGCCCAGCCGCTCCTGGAGTCCCCCACACTGTACCCGAGCCCAGGGTTGCATGCGTGCCCTGTGCTCAGTGCTGGGAATACAGGGGCCGGCGGCGCAGGTGAGGCAGGTGAGGCAGCTCGCACCTGTCCTGGGGCCCCTCATGTTAGGGTGGGCAGCTTGGGTGGGGGGAGCCAGCTCCTGAGATGCCTCGGGGGCAGGGCACGCGGGCACAAGGAGGGCCCAGGCCAGGCAGCTGCCTGGACACCCGCGTATGGATTCTCTTTCAGTCCATGGGAAACCCTTGCTGGCCCTGGAGCCGAGGAGGGGTGACAGTGCGTGTCCCAGGCGAGTCCTACACTGAGTGGTAGCTGTTGCCCACCTGTGCCCGGGAGCGTGACGCCTTTTTCTTGCCAAGCTGAAATTCACTTACCACAGGACTGGCACTGGAGTAGAAACTCCCTGGCTTTTAGCACGTCCACCGCGGTGTGCCGGCACCACCTGTGTCTCTCCTGAAAGGAGACCCCGAGCCCACGAGTGCTGAGCTCCGGGTTTTCTCATCCAGGGGTGTAGTGGCCGTCCTGCTAGCGGTCCCGAGTGCAGGCCAGCTCGCTCTCGCCCTGACCGCCGCAGGACGGGGGTCCCAGCTGCCTTCCGGCCGGCATCCATGCTCACGCCGCAGCCAGCTGCCCTGGGGCGGATCCTGAGACAGAAGAGGGTGTGAATGGACAGTCCAGTGGGGCTGGGGCTAGTTACCGCTGAGTCGCGGCGTGGGCGCCCCGTGGGAACGCGGGGCTGGCAGGAGCCTAGTGAGGGGGTAACAGCTGTGTGCCACTTCTGCAGCTCTCCGGCAATCTAAAGCTTGAAAATGAAATGTGTGTTCAACAGAGAATCCTCACCTGGAGTCTCCCAACAGCCCTCTGCTACCCTGAGCGCTGGAGAGGCCGGGCGGGGCCCCCTGCCTGGGCCCTGCCCACCAGAGACTCCTGTGGCTGTGTGTGGGCAGTGTGGGCCCTGGCGTGGGGCGGCCTCACCAACCTCGGGGCTCTTATCTAAGTCCCCGGGCCCCAGGGACTTCCTCGTAGAGCACGCACGGTCTCAGCCATCAGTGCCAGCTTGTCCCCTGCCTGTCCCCTGGTCTTGTCATTTCCCCAGCAGCTGCCTTCGCCGCGCGGAGGAGAGCTAGCACGGCTCCCGGTCTGTTCGGCTCTAAGAGTGAAGTTGTATTTTTTACTTTGCCCTGGTTCTTATCTCGTGTCCTCTGTGCTACCTTCCTCTGGCTCCACAGAAGGCTGGGACCGCTGCAGCCCAGACCCTGGTGTCTAACAATGGCCCCATTGCCACTCCAGTCTCCCTTGGGGGAGGGGCCTGCACCTGCTGGCCCGCGCATATCTCTTTTTTCTTGAATGTTGTATGTGGCATTAAGTGGTCTGAATGCAAGTTAGAAATGTGCGAAGCACAGATTCGGCGAAGCCTGCACTCGGAGAGCCCGTGCTCGCGTTCGTTGTGCCCCCGCCGAACACAGCCTGTCAGACAGGCTTTGTGTTGGCTGAAAACTACAGACACACACTGAGGCCGCCTTGAAAGCTTGACATGCGCCGGGAACACCCGCCGGTTCCTGCCTCGTGGTTTATGGAGCAGGTCTGAAGCGGTGGAAATGGACGCACTCTGTGGCCAGGGAGTGGCAGGCCCTCCGTGCTGGCAGGGCTGTCCCCGAGGTGCCTTTGTCCTCTCTGCCTGGTTTTCACTGAGCGGCCTTGACCCCTGACACCGATCTGCAGTAGGTGAAAGGGCCATGACCGGGGCAGGCGACAGAGCTCTCGGATCAGAACTAAGGGCAGGGAGCACAGCCGCGCTTTTTCTCACTCCCTCCTGAAACGCCGGGGGCCTGCTGTCCCGTGGGCGGGAACGGGGAGGAATGGGCTACAGAATCCAGCCGCGCCCTCTCGGCAGAGCCCTTACCTCGTCCCGTGGCATGGGCGTGGGGTTTATCAGAAAGACCACTCCGCTTTCATCCTTGGCAGGAGCTGGT
This sequence comes from Lepus europaeus, assembly GCF_033115175.1. NCBI lineage: Eukaryota > Metazoa > Chordata > Mammalia > Lagomorpha > Leporidae > Lepus > Lepus europaeus. The sequence goes on from NC_084838.1 coordinate 3,571,838, forward strand.
GGGGAGAGCGGGAGGGGTGTGCCGTGCGGGACCCTGAGGGCAGGGGCTGTGCTCGTGTGTTTCCCTGTGTTCAGCTCCGGCCAGCACAGTCACACAGCCCAGCTCCATACACAGCGCAGGGCTCGGGCCTGGCGTTGGGCCGTTCACACGCAACAGACCGCAGAGGAGGGCGAGACGGCAGCCAGTCTCGGCCACTTTTCGAGATCAGCCGTTCTCCAAACTTCTCTCCCTGCCTGCCTTCACAAACTTAGGGTGTCCTGACCCATGTGCTTGTAGCGTTTCCCCAAGGTGCTGTCTCACGGCACCCCCAGCCAGGGTGGGGCTGCTTACCAAGAGCAGGCAGGAGCCCCAGACACCGCAGCTGCACCCGCACGGTGTCCTGGGAGCCAGGCTCTCCCTCGCTGCTCTGGGTGACGAGTAGCAGCAGTGGCCACCGCAGAGCAGGGCCTGCTGGGAAGCGGGAAGCCCCCAGGGTGTTCCCCTGGGGGACGAGGGGCGGGCACTGCCTTGTGGAGCTGAGCCCAGCTTACCTCACCTCACTGCCAGGAAGTGACGCGAGGAGCGAAGAAAATGGAAGCAGAGCCGCCGAGGGCCCCGGAGCCCCCGCCACTGGCGGAGCTGGGCCTGCCTTTTGTCTGCGGGCGCTGGCCATGCCCGCGGGCCCTCATTAGTCCCCGGGCCTGCGGGAGGGGAAGCCGCACACGCCAGGGACAGCTTGCTGTGGGCCCACGGCTGCTCACAGGTGCCCGTCATTTGCGAGGAGCCCCGGAGGCGCCGTGCGCTCCGTCCCAGGGCGAAGCGGCTTTGTGCAGCGCCGGTCTCCAGCAGGGTGGACTCGGAGAATAGGACTTAGAAACGGGGCCCAGCTGAAAGGGCAGCCCACAGAGCCGGGGGCGGCCCAGGCCCGCGCGTGCTTCTGACATTTACACTCTGCAGGGGCAGTCGCTGTTTTGATCTTTAACCCCCTCGTTTCAAAACAGTGTGCGTTCTCATCCAGAAACGTGGGAGGGGTGAGAGCTACTGCGTGGCCGCCGGCTGTGTTGCATCTTGGCAGGAAGGGGGTGGGGGTGTGCACGGCCCCAGGTGGGCAGGGGGACCCGGGGAGCCACAGAGGGGCCAGCTGTGCCGCTCTTCACTCGGCCTTGAAGGACAAAGCATGGCAGTGGTGGCCGTGAGTGTCCAGCCCTCAGGCATAGTGCCCAGCTGAGGACGGGGGGCGGCATTGTGCGGTGGGGAGAAAGCGCCCGATGGGCTGCACGTACCCGTTCATGCCTCCCTCCTTCCCGCTGCTGTGGAAGGCGGGGCCTCTCTCCATGTGCGCTCACCCAGGGGCCTCCAGGTGCTTCCCAGTCGAAGGGGTGGAGTCAGCCCTGGAGGGCCCCACTCTGAAACGCTGGTAGCTGGGGGGCTTCACAGAGCCCCTGCCTAAGCTGAGCACCTCCACGAAAACAGCCTGTCCAGCTAATCCTGGGTCCAAGGAAAGGCAGCAAGCCAGGCCACTCCCCAGAGCAGGAGCCACCGCCCCCGGGGAACTGGCTGCGCAGCGCCTCGCCTCCCCAGGCTCAGCTTGGTTTAAATCCACAGCTTCTTCCTGCAGCCTCATCAGTGTTTCTTTCAAAACCCTCTGTGGCAACGCCGCGGAAGACGGCTGGGAAGGGGGCTGAGGTTGTGACGAGGTTCTGAGACCTTGGGCCACATCTCGCCCCTTCCCCTGCTCAGCACCCTGCACAGCTGAGGCTCCGCCCTCCAGGGACCCTGGTGTCAGGGGCAGCTTCCAAAGCCGGCGCAGGGCCGCGCGCTGTCCCGGTCCTGCGCCTCTCCCGGTCCACTTGTCTCTTGGGTGCTCATGCACCTTCTCCCACCAGGGAAAACCTAGGTGTAAAGGTGAAACGTGCGGTCGTTTGCGTCGGGTGCCGTGCGTCCTGTTGCTGCCTCTCAGATGCGTCCAGGTGGGTAGCAGTGAGGGGCAGGCGAGCGGCCAGCACAGGGAGACAGAGCCCGACCGCCTGGGCTCTGCAAGGGGCCCGGGCGGGAGCCAGCTGCTGGGCTGAGCAGGGCAGCCCCTTCCTCGGCTGCCAGTGGACTTCCTGGCCACGCCAGATAGGAGAAGCTGCAGATGGCGCGAGGGCCGCGCGCTCACCCGACGGCCACGAGGCCTTGGCCGCCACCTCCTGCAGGTGCTTGTATGAGTGCTCAGAGGCAGAGTCCACGGGCCGTTTGTCTCCCTCCTGTGATAGCCCTGCCCCTGCCCTCTGGAGTCTCCACGGCCACGGCCACGGCCACGGCGCGAGGGGAGCGGGAGAGCAGGCCTGCCCTGGAAGTGGTCTGCGGTCTCGCCGTCAGAGGTCGCGGAGCCGCCGCCCGGCATCTCCTTCGCTGGCTTCTTCCTGGAAGGTTGCCCAGGACGCAGCCTGCGCCACTCGGAGTGTGCTGACGGCTCCTGGGAGCCTGTGCGCTCCATCTGTGGGTGGGGGGACGGCAGCACCTCTCTGTTGGGGGGGGCGGGCTGTGCGGGTGCTGGAGCACTCAGAGGCCGCCCAGAGCCACGGCTCAGGACACGCCGCCATGGCCGCCACTGTCTCGGGGATCAGGGATGTAGATCTGCTAGGGGCTGTGGCACAGGCACTGCACCCCTTCGCAGGCCAACGGTGAGCTCCAGCCGGAGGAGGACGCCACATGCCGGGGCCCTTCAGGCAGCCCCGATGGCCTCTGTGGCACCTGGTTCTGGGACTCGAACGCTCCCTACAAAGCAGCAGAGGAAGAGGTGGGGCCCTGAGTCCCCGTGTCCTCCAGCAGAGCAGGGCTGGGCGGGCAGACGCTGTGGACAGAGCCGCCTGGCACCCGGGGCTGGCTCCCGGGGTTCCAGTCCTCAGCCTGCGTGAGTTTGACGGAGAAGTGGGCGGTACTGCGGTGCTTCCCCGGGAGCCCGGCTGTCTTTGGAGCCTCCAACTGCATGGCTGCCCTTGCAGGAAGTGACAGCTCACCAAGTGGGCACGCGCAGTGCAGGTGTCTGGGCCTGGACCTTCCTGGCAGCCGCTGGCAGAACTGGCGTTCTACCATCTGGAAAGCCTTGTGCTGGCCTGCTTTTCATCGCAGTGAGGAGCTTTAATTCCTTAATCCTACGAAATGGCGAGGACCCTTTGTGTGCGTCCCCTCGGCCCTGCACAAAAGCAGAAGCTGGTCGGACCCCGAGGAGGTCCCTAGCACCCACCCTGGGCTCCCTGCTGGCCAGGCCCACCTCCCCGGAAGTGCCCCCTCCCCCAGCTGGCGGAAAGTAGACGCCTGCCCGCTTCCTGTCTCGTTCACCTCCGTCCTGCCAGCTGAGAACCCCCGGGGTGGAGCCGCACCCCTCAGAGGGCCCTGCACCGCGAGGTGGGAACGAGGCAGGAGCCAGAGTCGCCCAGCCCCAAGGAGAGCGCAGCCTGGGCGCAGAGGCGTCTGGTCCCGGGTCCGGGCATCTGGAGAGTGCTGCTGGGGGCACAGGCAAGGAGCTTGCGCCCAGCCCAGGGGACGGTGACAGGTGGGACAGGGAAGACCCCTGAGCTGAGTGCTGACGGTGACAGGAGCCTCCCGGGGAGGAACACTGCGGGCAGAGGGGCCGCCAAGCACAGCCCTGAGTCAGGCGGTACGGCAGGTGGCCAGGGTCACTGCAGTGTGGCACGGGCTGACGGGAGCCGGGGCTGCGACCTGGGTTCCTGGGGCTTTACGGTGGGGTGGGGGCAGGCGTAGGGCCTAACGGGGTTAGGGCTCTGGTTAGGACGCCTGCATCCCACTTCAGAGTGACCGGGTCTGAGTCTCGGCTGCGCTCCTGATTGGAGCATCCTGACCGCGCAGACCCTGGAAACCAGCAGCAACGACTCAGGTAGCCGAGTCCACACAGAAAGACCCGGATCGAGTTCGTGGCTCCCAGCTGTGGCTGCTGTGGGCATCTGGGGAGTGAGCCAGCAGATGAGCGTTCTCTGGTTCTCTGCCTCTCAAAACAATAAATAAAAGCAGGGTGAGCACCTCCACGCCAAAACCACGCCTCCGCTCAGGCAGGGAAGTGCCCTGTACACGGGCGCGTCCCTCTGAGCCGAGCTGTACCTCACGTGCGGGCAGGGCTTTCGGGCGCAGTGGAGCAGCTCGGTCTGCCTCCTCCTCTCCGCTGCTGGTCTCGGCTGGGGCAGCGAGACGGCCCCGGGGGGCAGCTGCATCCTCCCGAGCCCTGCAGACGGCTCCTGCAGCCAGCAAGGCTGGACACCCCGAGTAGTCCCCCAGGCCCTGTGGGCGCCAGTGCTTCCTCCTGGGCCTCCAGGCCTGCTGAGCCCGTGGCCTCCAAACCAAGGTTCAGACCAGAGAGAGGGCTGCACGGTAAGAAGGAAGTCGCTGCTGCCGCTCCATCTGAGCGTCTTCCCCCACTCCCCGCCAGCAGCACTCCCAGGGCCGACCTCACAGCCTCCTGATTTGGAAGTAGCGATGGCTCCTCTTTCCAGGAAACGAGGACTTCCGGCGTCCCATGATGAAACCCATGCACGTCCCTGCGGCCGCGTGGTCCGCGTGATCGCTGCCCCCGTCTTTGACTCCAGGGGCCTTGAAGAATTGGCTGCTTCCCAGGGACCCCCAGTGCTGCGCCTCAAGGAGGGCTGCTTGGCTGGTCTCCGCGCCTGACCTTGAAGTGTGCCCCTCCCCCAGCGGAAGTCCGCGTTACTCTCCCTGAGTGCCAGGAGCAGCATGGGCAGCACCTGGCGGCTTGGCGGCCCGTGGTCTGGGAGCCACGCTACTGGTGGCACCTTGCTTCCCAGCCCATCTCACAAAGTTCCCCGACGCTGAGGACCAGGCAGCCTGGAGGGGGCAGGAACCTGGCCCCCTGAAGACTCAGACCCAGAGGGTTCCTTAGGAGCACGCGGCCCTGACCCCAGCCTCACTCTCTCTTACCGGAGGCCAGTGTAGGCGGAGCAGCCAAGGTCCTCCACGCAATAGAGACCAACCCAGGATTGGCCCCGGCCTCCCAAGGGTTCCCGCTGTGCAGACACAGGAAGTGACTGGGTGGAAGCCAAAGTCTGGTCCCCTCCTAATAAGCAACTTCGCCCTCGAGTCCTTAGCTCTCCTGTGTGTTAGGTGGGGCGGGGGCTTGGGCTCCGGGGCTGGACGCTGGTGGGTAACGCATCTCCCACTCCATGCCGACAGCCCCTGCTTCAGGACGCACGTCCGCTGGAGCTTGTTCCCACTCGGCTGCAGTCCTGGCCCTGGTGGTGGGCGGCAGGCAGAGACCACAGTGGCCTGTTCCTAGCCGGGCCGCCCCTCAGAGTCCGTCCCCTGGGGAGCTTTGCGGCAGCACCGCCCAGGTCCCCGGCCTCCATGTGCCTCTGGAAGCTGGGGAAGATTCCAGCAAGCCGCCTGCGGAGGCCGCCCTGGCCTGCGTGCGCACTGCCAGCTCTCCCCGTTCTTCGGCCCAGAAGCAAGGAGAGGTGGCGCGGTGCCGGGGGCCTCGGGGGTCCCCGGCTCACTAAGCGATGCAGGGAATCGAGTCAAGTCTGAGCCGAAGGCGCCTGGGACGTGCTGGGAAGAGAGTGCAAGGTCGTCCTGGACACAGCAGGGGTCTTGCTGTGGGCACCGGGAGCCCAGCAGACCCCCCAAAAGAGCAAGCGGCAGGGGAGTTGCGCTGCCCGGAGAGGCCCCTCCTCCTGTGTCTCCCCGACCATTCTGAGTCTGCACCGCGTGCTTCGCCCTTCCCTTCCGCTACCGTGAGACCTGGGCTCCAGGGGAGGCCTTGAGCAGACAGTAGTCTTGCTGGACCCAAGCCTGTTCTCTCCATGCCCACAGCCAGAGGAGGGCAGGGGCAAGCTGGGCGAGAGCTGGGCTCTGCACCACATCCACCTGATGGTAGGGCCTCCCCTGCAACGCCCGCCACCCCTCCCTCGCCCACTCTACTCCCCTGCTGCTGGATGAGCATGTGGCTGCCCTGTCCCCCATTCACTGTGCACTCTGGAGGGCTTCTTGGGGCCATCGGTGCCTGTCAGGCCCTTTGGGGTGCGGTTACTGCCACGTGGCCGCACCAGGAGAGGACCTGGCTATGGCACACCTCTGCAGCCCCTGCCGCCCGCAGCGGCCTGGAGTCTGGGCACCCACGCGTGGGCCCTGAGGATCTGGGCAATCTCTGCCCAGCAGGGAGCCTCCTGACCTCGCGCTCTGGCTGCAGGGATGCACGCTGGGCCTCCCCGGGGCTCAGAGCTCCCACTGAGCAGCCGAGCCCACACAGCCGCGCCTCTCCCTAAATGTGGGCTCGGCTCACTGCTGTCCCTGCAGGCAGCGCAGCAAAAATAGCTCACGGTCTCCTTTGAAGCACCCTCGGCGCCCAGACTCGGGGAGGGACGGCCGCCGGGGCCCGCGCAGTCTGCCGGGGAGCTGGGGAGAGCGAGCAGACTGGCAGGCAGCCCCTCCCGCTGGTGACTGGCAGCTCTTTCAAGGTCTCTTGAAGGAGTCCCCACCCACCCCCAGCTTAGTCCTGCGTGGGTTTGGGTGTACGAAGGCCTCCTCCTGTGCTCCAAGCTCAGGAGGAACTTGGCCCGTTGGTGCCTGGGACAGAACTAAGTACAGTTCAGAAGCCGGAGTGGGTCTGCAGCCAGCGCCAGAGGCCTTCCTGTCTGTGGTCTCCCAGCACAGCGCCCGCCCTCCGGCCTGCCCCGCTCCTGCCTTCCCCGTTACTCTGTCTCTCCCCGCCCTTGGGGTCCCCATCCCCTTTGATCTCTTTTCTAACAGCACTAGAGGCGGATGGACGGCCAGGGGCCTCCCTCTCCCTCACGGGAGGACTAGGACAGCTTTTATCTCCCAGTGGAATCTCATTAGCTCCACGGCACAATGGGGCCAACCCCAGCCGCTGCCACTCGGTTAGTTAATGGCAGGGGTTTTTCTTTCTTTCGTGGTTTTTTTTTTTTTTTTTTTTTTTTTTTTGCCCCAGGCCTGTTTTTTCCACATCTCAGATACTGAGGAAAAAACAACTTTATTGTTGAAAAGTGTAAAACAAAATACTGAAGGCGAGGGAAAGGAGGATCCTTGTAGATGAATCTCTCACGTGGCGGCCTTGTGAAAGGGGCCGGGTCTGGCCAGGCTGCCGAGCAGCCCCTGGCCTGGGAGCCAGGTGCCAGGGCAGAGCTTGGGGGCAGCTCCAGCCGAGGGCCAGCCGCGCACCAGACACAGGCTCTGTCCGTCGGAGCTCAGTCCGAGAGAAGAGGAGGCCGAGCCCCGTCCAGGAAGCCTGGCTTTCGCCCGGGCTCAGAGAGAGGGTCAGGACTGGAGCGGGAGGGAGGGAGAGGCCAGGACCAGTTCCCAGCCGGGCTCCCAGGGCCTCCTGAGCGTGGGAGGATTTAGGCTTACTGATAACCAGGATGCTCCCCGGCCTTTGTCCTCACGCTGTGGTTCGTGGCAGTTCATGATAGGGGCGGTCCTCGTCTCTGGGGAGCGCCAGAGTGGGCTCTGCTCTGCTCTTCCCGCAGGAAAAGGCGCAGCTGAGGCTGTGGCGTGGGAGTGGGAGGACTCCGGTTGAGGAACGTGGGACTCCGTGGCTGCATGTGGATAGGGACGTGGACAGGCCCAGCGCCACACAGCAGCTGTCCGTGCGTGGCCATTCATGGAGAACGTGGAAGAAGGAGCGGGACTGGGAGAGCTCTCCAGGGGCCTCATGGACACCTGGAGGAGCTGGAAGGGGTCAAGTGCAGGGGAGCCCAAGGTGGGCACAGGGCTGCGGCAGGGTCAGGGGGTCGGGACAGCCACGCCTTTGAGCAGGGGCCCTGCGGATGTCCTGATGCAGCAGCCTGGGCCGGCGGCAGGTGCACCCTCTTGGAAAGCTCCTGTCTGGGAGGGGGGAGGGGCTTATCCTCACGGCCACCTGTGAGGCTGGCCTGGCTCTGATCACAGCTTCGAGAGAAGCAGGGGCCCAAGTTCCATGAACTTCCCCAAACTGTAAATGTGGGTCATTTGAATCAAAAATCGTGAAAGAAGAGAAACGCAGTGTGCAGCGGGGCCAGCACCCGGTCCCCCTCTGAAGAAGGAGCCAGGCCCCAGGCCAGTGCTGGCCACTAGATGGGCACATCAGTCCCACCCCAGGGCCCACCTGGGGCTGGTGCAGCCAGACAGTCCCAGCTTGAGAAAAGAGATGGTAAGGACCCAGAATAGCAGGGTGCAGAGCAAACAAGGCTGGCCCGGCCTGCTCTGCCACGGCGGCCGGCCCCGTCGGGGCATTTTAAAAAATAAGCCCTAGCGTCAGGAATTCTCCAGAAGTTTCGTCCCTCTTGTAATCGGCAAGCACGGTTGCCGCGAGTGTCTTGCCACGCACAGAGCGTAGTGGGGAACTGGGTGGGCAAGAACCGAGGCCCTGAGGGCAGGTCCTGGGTGGGCCCTGCTGGCCGTGCTGTGTTTTGCAGTCGCTCGGCCCACCTGCACCCCCCTCCCCGAGCCCCCTCACGCCGCCACCCATTTGTAAAGTGATCGTTACTACTGCATCAAAAAAAAAAACCTTTGCTCATTTTAGAAAGCTGTCTGTCAAAGCTGCTTAAAATAAAAGCAGTCTTGGCACTGGAAGGCACGCGTCCCGTTTATCTCAAAGTCACTTGGGTGAGGAGAGCCGGGCCAGGCACTTCCGGCCGTGGCCTCTGGCGAGTGGACGTTGTGCGGCTTCCTCGATCCAACAAGTGACGTGCTGGCCACGCGCTGGCTGCTGTGTGGTCTTCCTGGGAACATGGCGCGGAGCCCACCCCAGGCTGACCGCTCTGTCACGTCACCAGGCAGACGGCAGAAACCCACCGAGAAAGGGAGCAGAGAAAGGGGCGGGAGGGGTGGCTGCATTGCCAGAGAGCTCGGAGTTCTGGCCTAGGCGTCTGATGACACCCTCTGTGGGGGCAGGGGGAGCCGAGGCTCAGAGCCCCGTAAGGAGCCAAAGATCACGTCTGGAAACCGGGAGCCGGGACCAGCTCGGCTGGCCGCAGAGCCTGGGTCCTCACACTCAGGCTACAGGTGTGCACAGCAGCTGGGCCCGCCACGGGCTCGTTCCCACCTGGGTGCCTCACCTGCTGCTCAGGCCCGTGGGGGAGGGGAGGGGATGGGAGGGGCGGAAATGGACAGATCCATGCAGGCAGCACCTTGTTCTCAGAGCTAATGATGTTATCGGGTTTTGGTTTTGTTTTGTAACCACAGCATTTGTAATGCCAAGAACCCCTAATGAGAACAATCAAGACAAGCATTAGTGAGCACACGACCATCAGATTAGGGGTAATCTATGAGCCTGCTGATGGGTAACGGGCATTAGCGATTCATGGGGTCATCACGTTGCAGAGTGCAGGGGGGAGGGAGCTGGACACGCAGAGCGGATGAGGAGCCGTGGCCATCGGGGTGGTGCAGGGTTTGAACCCAGTGCTCTGTCCTCGGTCACCTGGCGGCCCCCGCAGGCTCCCACTGGGGTTTGGGAAACAGAGCCCCCGGGGGAGAGCTGGTGAGAGCATCCCGCCCGAGGTCAGCTCCTGGAGGAGTTGGAGGCTCCTGAACATCAGACCTGTGCGAGGACACAGAGCAGGCATCCGAGGAAGCAGGGCGAGCAGGCGGCCACTCTCCGAGGACGCCTGCTCCTTTGCATGCGTGCCGTGTGCTCGGGGTCTGGCCCTCTCTGGCGTGTGCAGGCTTTTAACTGCTGGAATGTCCCAGTCTCCAGCAGCCTCCAGGCCCGTGTCTTTCCTGCCTGTGACCCCCTGCCCCCAGCCCTGCGTTAGAGTTTGTCTGGGGGCGGCTCTGTGTGCACACCGGGCAGAGCCAGCCAGCCGCCTCCTGGCTCTCGCTGCCGCTTGCAGTGGCCACTGGCCCCAGCGTTGTCCTTTGTCCCCAGGTGACCGACCACGCCACCACAGCCCTGCTGCACTACCAGCTGCCCCAGATGCCGGACGTCGTGGTCAGATCCTTCATGGTGAGTGGCCCCTGGGGCCAGGCCTCCCGGCGGGCTTTGAAAACTGGCAGCTCGGCTCCGTGGCTCCAGCCCCACGGCCTCCCACAGGAGGTGGGCTGAGGTAGGCTGCAGGGCGCTGGGCCCCCTCGCCCACCAGCTGCTGCTTTGTGCCACTGCCGGGCGGCGAGGTTTCAGAGGCCATCTGCACAGTCCCCGTCGCTACTTGGTCGCCAGGTGCCGCCTTGGGCTCCTGGGCTGTTCAGGGGTCACTGGCCGGGCTCCTGGCCTGCCACGTGCGGTCAGGAGTTGAACCCAGCCCAGCCGGGCCCTCAGCAGAGCTGGGCCGAGAACCGTGTAGCTCCAGTCCTTAGCAACAGAGGCGGAGAGTCGGCTCCCCGCCGGCTTCCCTTTGGAAGGAATTTGGCCTCCTGGTGTTTATGGCTTCGGGGCGTGAGCCCTGCGCTGGTTCCTGGTTCGGGAGCATGACAAGGGTCACGTGCCCCTGTGGCAGTGAGCACCGGCCTGCCTGTCACCGGGCCTGGTTTACGGGGCAGGGGAGGGGGCGTTGTCGGAGTGTTTTCTCCGCGGTCAGCGAATCTCCGTGAGGAAGAGAATCGAGTTACGTGAGCCTTGTTCTTAGAATGATGCCGGAGAGCTGCACGCTGAGCCCCTCGGTGTGTGCCCGCCACTCGTTAGGTTTGGTGGCAGCAGGGCTGTCCCCACCCGCCCCCACTATGTCAGGCCACGGAATGACAGTGAGTGAGGGCCTCAGATCAGATGCACTCCAAGGTGTGTGGCCCTCGGCGGCGGGCGGGCTCTCGTCCACGTCCCCCTTGGCCCGCAGCTGTGACCGCTGCCCCTCTCTGCACCACGGCAGATCCCCCGGGGTCCAGGCCGAGCCAGGCGCTCTGCACGCGGGCATCGGATCAGGAGGCGCCGGCCCCTCACGTCCTCCTTGCTTGCCTCACAGACCTGGCTGAGAAGCTACATCAAGCTGTTCCAGGCCCCGTGCCAGCGCTGCGGGAAGTTCCTGCAGGACGGCCTGCCCCCGACCTGGAGGGACTTCCGGACCCTCGAAGCCTTCCACGACACCTGCCGGCAGTGAGCCCCGCCCGTGCTGCCCGCACCTGTCTGCCCTGCCCCCACCAGGCATGGAGCGCAGGGCCGAGCCTCCACGAGCAGACCCATCTCTGGCCACTGCGGGGGCCAGGAGGATGCTCCAGGGACGCCGTCCGAGCGAGCCGAGCAGCGCTGGGGACCGCTCCACCCCCGTCCGTCTGTGAAGCCCTTGCCTTGACTGTTACTGGGATGAGCCATGTGGCTGTGTTGCTTTTCTGTAACTTATTTTTGTAAACAATAAACCTTTTGTACCCAGGACAAGGCGCTGTCCGCTGTTCCTTATGTCGCCTTTGGTGCTCAGGGCAGTGAACGCGCCTTTTAAAGGACAGCTTAGCGATGCCCGCTTTTTTTTTTTTTAAGATTTTTTATTTGAAAGTCAGTTACACAGAGAGAGGCAGAGAGAAAGAGGTCTTCCTTCCGCTGGTTCACTCCCCAGGTGACCACAACGACCGGAGCTGAGCTGATCCAAAGCCAGGAGCCAGGAGCTTCTTCCGGGTCTCCCACGTGGGTGCAGGGACCCAAGGACTTGGGCCATCTTCCACTGCTTTCCCAGGCCACAGCAGAGAGCTGGATGGGAAGTGGAGCAGCTGGGTCTTGAACCGGCGCCCCTATGGGATGCCGGCACTGCAGGCCAGGGCGTTAACCCGCTGCGCCACAGCGCCGGCCCCAGTGATGCCTGCTTTTAAAATCTGTGCACACTGGGTTAAGCCAGCAGCTTGAGACGCCAGCATCCCTTGGAGCACCCATTCCCGTCCCGGCTGCTCTGCTTCCAACCCAGCTCCCTGCTGATGGCCAGGGACGGCAGCAGAAAGTGGCCCAAGTGCCTGGGCCCCTGCCGCTCCTGTGGGAGACCCAGATGGACCTTCCGGGCTCCCGGCTTAAGCTCAGCCCAGCCCTGGCCCCTTGCAGCCATTTTGGCATGATGGATGCAGATGGAAGATCTCTCTGTCTCTCCCTGTCATTCTCAAAGTAAATCTTTTTGTTTTGTTTTGTTTTGTTTTGTTTTGGACAAGCAGAGTTAGTGAGAGAGAGAGACAGAGAGAAAGGTCTTCCTTCTGCTGGTTCACCCCCCAAATGGCCGCTACGGCCGGCGCTGCGCTGATCCGAAGCCAGGAGCCAGGTGCTTCTCCTGGTCTCCCATGGGGTGCAGGGCCCAAGCACTTGGGCCATCCTCCACTGCCCTCCCGGGCCACAGCAGAGAGCTGGCCTGGAAGAGGAGCAACCGGGACAGAATCCAGCGCCCCGACCGGGACAGAATCTGGTGCCCCGACCGGGACTAGAACCTGGGATGCCAGTGCCGCAGGCGGAGGATTAGCCTAGTGAGCTGCGCCAGCCCAAAGGAAATCTTTGAAAGCGTCCCCACCCCTTGCTCTCCAGGGAGCGGGCAGCGTCGGCACGACCTCCCTTGCAGGGTGGCTGGGCCCTGGGAAGCGGACCTGCAGCTGAGGGCTCAGCTGTCTGCACACACGCTCGGAGGGGGGGGACCCGACCCCCTCCAAGGAGCGCCCACTTCTGTGGAGGCGAGGAGGGGCGTGGGGCAGGACCAGGAGCACAGGCTGGCTCCCTCCTGGGATCTGGTGCTCGGTCCCTCCCTCTTCCGGGGGGGGGGGGGGGGGGCGGGTTAGTGACTGACAGGGACCTGGGAGAGCCCCTGGATCACATGCTGGGGGTGTGGCCTCTGGCTGCCCCAGCTGGGAGGCATGGTGAGAGGCAGCAGGGCAGAGGGGACGAGCAGTGGCCACAGTTCCACGGTTCCACGCAGAGCGCGAGCGCCCCTGAGCTACGCGGTCATCTCACGAACCGCTCAGAAAGACCTCGGTGCCAGCCCGAGCCCCGTGTGGCCTTGGTGGTGACCCGGACGGCGAAGCCGCCGGCCAGCCCTCCCCTGCTCCACGGTTGCTCCCACCCGTGTGCCGGCACGGCGGCTTCCCAGGGCACCCATATCTCCTCCGAGGCTGTGACGGGCGACCCCTCTGCTCGAACACCCGTCTCGGCCACATCTCCTAACCCCGTGAGATGCCAGCAGGCCACGTGGCCGGGCTGCGACGACAGCATGGACCGGTGCCAGCTGGCAGGCCGCGCTCCGCCTGGGGCTGGAGCCCCGATGGAATGACAGCAAGGGCGGGTCGCACTGTGAGGCTGCGGGTTTTCAGGGTTCTCACCGTTTGCCTCTTGCTGGTGAGGGACCCCGAGCTCGGCCCCGGCTCCCCGGCCTCCTGGGTGGAGCGAGCGAGGCCTGTGCGCTGCGGGGCTGGGCGGCCGGTGGTTTCCTCTTAGAGTTCAGGGGCAGCGTCCTGGGAGATGCCGCCTGCTTACAGGGAGCCACGCGTGTGTCCCGCCCACGGGAGCGGTGGAAAGTTTCCATTTAAACTGGATTTCCCCAGGGGGAACAGTGTGACCGTGAAGGAAAGCCAGTGGGCAAGCGACACCTGGGCGGTGGCAGGGGCGCAGAGGCCGCGGGCAGGTGACGGGGTGGGGGTGCGGACCCCTGAGCGCCTGGCTCCAACGCCACGTGAGCCATCTCAGGTGGCCGATGAGGCTTCTGTGAGATACAGCGGTGACTGCTGGGGACACAGGGGGACAAGGACTGGGCCTGCGACTATGTTGTCCCTTTTTCTAATAATTCCCTGACGAGGGGGCTGGGGGCACCGGTTACCCCTCCAAGCCTTTCTCCTCCTGCCGTGGGGGCTGTGTTTGGAGTTCAGGGAGGTGGGAGGGGCTGGGCTTGTCGCCCAGATCCCCAGGTCCCCAGACCTCGGGAGCGTCAGGCTGGGCGTGTCCACCGTGGAAATGAGCGTGTCTGTTGCCCTGGGTGTGCACCGGCGTCCATCCCAGTGGTGGGCCGTGAGGACGCTGGCCGGCTTCCAGAACCATCCTCGGTGCCTCTCCCAACAGGAGCGTGGCCGAGGTGGGGTGCTCCGTGGGCAGGGTCCAACCCTCAGCACCTGCTCTGTGCCGGGCACGTGATAGATGTGGTCTGATTTAATCCCGGGTGGCCGATGAGGAGCCCGGGAGGGGCCACGAGTTCCCCCAGCAGAGATACCGCCTCCCGAGGCCCCTCCGTCCTGCAGGTCTCCCTGGACTGCACACCCCGACCCTCCCCTCCTGCTCTGAACCACCAGACGCCCGTGGGGGTGGACAGGATGGAACCGGCAGGCCCTTGAAAGGTTGTCCATATTTCTCCCCTCCGAACTAAAATGGGAATCGGCCTTTGGGAACCGCGTGAGGCTCTCAAGACTTCACACCACTGACAGTGTGAGCGGTGATCTTTCGGCGTGAACGTGCAAGCCGCCGCTGCATCTGGAGTGCCAGTGTGTGGGCCTCGTGCTAAACCCAGAGCCTTCTCGGGTCACCCGACAGGAGCCGGGGCCCCTGCACACCTGGCCTGGCTCGGGGGACGGTGGCCTCTGCAGTGTCACCAGCCGGCTGAGGAGGGCCCCGGGGGTGACCCCAAGGGGCAGACAGTCCCGTTGCACCTGCTCATGCTGTGCTAATGCCGGCCATGCTGTTCTGCATCTGGCCCCAGGCACACAGGGGCGGGGCCTAACGGGCCTTCACTCTCCAGGACAAGCCGGCCCTTTCCTCCCACCCACATCCCTCCCCACCCCAGCTCCTTAAATCCGGGAAAGGAGCCACGGAAACCCACTTTCCAGCTGAGTGTTGACAGATCAGCCGGGAAGTTCACGGGCACATCCAGGCGCAGCCCCGTGCCAGTGGCTTGGTGAGGCCCCAGTACTCAGCCTAACATCTCAGCCAGGGACCCGCTGCCCCCGGGGACCATGGGAGCCGGGACTTGGTGCACACGGAACAGGCAGGGGAGGCCGCAGCGGACTGCACCCGTGCAAACAGTGACTGCCCCCCAGGGGAAGGGGGCGAGGGGGACAGCGCGAGCGTGGCTCTGGGGGGCAGGTGGTTGCTGCACACATGCCTCACCGCAGCCCCGGCTTCAGCCCCGCTCTCAATTACAAAAGGAACCCATGGGTGCCTTCTGCAGGGAACCGGGTGACGTGAGCGAGCAGGGGCGGGGGACAGGGCACGCCGCTTGTCCCGTCCCATGGGTGAAAGCCAAGTCACAGACGCCCCCCCAGTTGGCGGGGGAGGAGGCGCGGGGCCCATGTGCCGTGTGCGGGCCTCTGCAGCCCAGGGTTCTGCTGCCCTCTGTCCAGCGCGCGCTGCCTGCACCACTTGGCCTCGGGTGGGCGTGGCCCTGGGGCTTGTGTCACCCTGTGTTCCACCGTTTGGTGGCCGTAATTGACGGGATGAGTCTCCCCCCAGATTCTTTCTGTAGCTTTTCATCTTGGATAATTCAGATTCCCAGGAAGACACAGAAAAGTGTGCAGGGAGCCCATGGAGCTGTCCCCAGCCTCCTCCCAGGTCAGCGAACCGCATAATGGAACGCGGGGTCCACACCGGGGCTGCCCAGGTCTTGCCGGCCACACCACACTCATCTGTGTGTGTCCGCGTGTCACGGCGTGTCTGCGTGTGTCGCCATTTGTCCACGTGTGTCACTGTGTGTCACCGTGTGTGTCCACGTGTGTTGCCATGTGTGCCTGTGTCGCTGTGTGTGTGCATGTGTGTCGCTGTGTGCATGCTCTGACCATTTGTGCAGCTTTGGGAGCCACGCCCACAGTCTAGATGTTTTCCTGAACCCTCGACTCCCAGGCCAGGGCAGCAAGGGGCCGGGGAGCCGTCGGGGCAGCTGCCACGGCCCAACCTGGCACAGGTGCCACGTCAGTCCCCACAGGCCCTTAGGGCAGGACTGGCCACCCCCCTCCTCCACCTGCCCACAGGCCAGGTCCCAGGGACAAGCAGGGGTTGACCGCACAGGCTGCCGGGCACCCACAGTGTTCGGCAGCCTCCCCGTAGGCCAGAAAGGAGCAGGTCGGCTCCCAACTGGCCGTGGCCACCTCTCGGCTGCAACCCGAGCATTCCCCCTGCAAAATCGCCGCCTCCAGGGGGTCCCCCAAAGCCACAGGGGTGAGCCCACCCATGGCCTCGCTGCTCATCCCGCCGCCAGCTCCCGGGGCAGCCGTGGGCCCTCACAGACCGGCTGGAATTTGCTCAAACCGGCAGCTCCTTTAAATAGCACTCCCTGCTCCCCTTCCCCGCCGCGTCCTTTCTCGCCGTCACTAAATACCAAGATATTCCCGGCCGGCCCGGCTGCAGCTCCCCAGCCCTGAGTCACGGGCGCGAGGCGGTGGCGCTGCCCGTGAACTTGGGCACGTGGCGCCACCAACCGTCGCGCCCGGCAGGCTCTGGCATCACCAACAGGAACAGCTCAGCTTCCCAAAGGCCTCCTCCGGCCCGAGCGCGTGCCGATGCCAATGCCGCCGCCTCTGGCTTCCCACCTCTGGTTTTTCACTTCCTCCCGGTTTCGGATCCACCTGACCCTGCACTTGCGGTGGGTCAGGCTTGGCAACAACAACGACGGCAGCAGTAACAGTAACGCAGCACTGAGCCCTTGCGGGAGCCGGAAGCAGTCTGGAGACTGGGGAGCCCCGGGGAAGGCCCCCATCCTCAGCGAACCCCCTACTGCCCTCCCCTGTTTGATGATTTCGGAGGCCACGGGGAGGGGGGTTCTGACAGCGTCCGGAGAGGCCCCCTCCTCCACGCCGCCCGCTGAGCCTCTCCTGGGAGCCTCGTTCCTGCCAGCGCAGGGAACCAGGCTGGGCCAGGCTGGCAGGGCAAGGTGACCCCGGCTGCTGCCGCTGCTCCCAGCCCCGCCCTCGGGGGCCGCTTTCCCCCTCAGCTCCTCGCGGGCGACGGGCGCTGGGTGAGCTGGTCGTGGCCTCAGCGGACGAATGGACGGATTGATGAATGGAGCCTCGGGAACTGGCTGAGCCCAGCAGGTGAGACTGTTTCTCCCTTTTACTGGTGGGGAAACTGAGGCAGAGAGCAGGTGAGGGGCTTGCCCAAGGTCACAGGTGAAAAGCAGAGGGGGCAGGGTTCCACCCAGGGTGGGGGCTGCAAGGCTACGCCCCTTCCTGTGGGCCCTGCCTCCTGCCAGGGGCATCACGGGCACCCCAGGGAGGGCAGCCACAGGGAGTTCAGAAAACGGAGAGGGTCGAGGGTGCCCTGGCCAGGACATCAAGGGGGGCTTCCTGGAGGGGGTGGCATTGAAATGAGCCTGGAAGTTCAGGAAGGGTTTGACCTGAGGAGCTGGGGTGGAGAGCATCCAGAGGTCACGGCAGCTGTAAGAGAGCAGCCCCCCAATGCAAGTACTCCAGGCTCCCCGCAGCCCCCCGCACAGTCCCCACCCCCACAGCAGAGGAGCCAGAAGTCCAACTCCTCCCCAGAGGGTGGGGGCCATCTGACTCCCAGCCCATGGGCTTGAGTCTCTCGCCGCTCCCAGCATCCTTTGCAAACATGTGTGGCTCTGGAGGGCAGGTCCAGGACCCAGCAAGTCTGCACCCAGGGAACCCGGGCCGCCTGCAGCCACAGGGAAGACGCGGCTGTCCCTGGCGAGGTCTCCTCCACACTTCTGGAGCTTTGGCAAGGTGGGAGGCGGGCGCCGGGCGCCGTCCACGCCTCCCTCTCACGTCCCATCGGGTCCCCGCGGCAGCCCACGCCGGCGAGGTGGCTTCGCAAGCCTCCCCCTTTCCCAGGAGCCTGGGTCCTCCCCTGGCTGCCTCCCCCAAAGGCACTCTCTCGGGGTATCCCCCGACAAGTCCACCTCCACCCTGCGCCACGCAGAGGGCACAGGTGACGGCTTTCACCCCCGCCCGGCCTCTGGGCCCGCAGTGGTCGGTGGCAGTGCCGACCGATCAGTCCGGTGACAAGAGGCTGCAGGAAGGGCCGAGGGCAGGAGCCGGGAGCCGGGCTCTGAGCGGCGCTGCTGGGGGCTCCAGGCCCCCCGGCCCAGCTGGGCTTGGCAGCTCACCTGCCCCAGTGAGACAAGAAGGAATGGGTAAGGGACAGAAGGGCCCTGGGGGGAACCTGGCTGAGGCCTCAGCTTCCTGTCCTGCCCCCGCTGAGCCTCCTGCGAGCCCCTGGCCCCGGGGCCCCAGTGCCTGCCCCCCGCAGGGTGGCCAGACCCCTCCTGTGACCGCTCAACGCTCCCAGAGACAGAAGGGCCGGGCAATGGGCGCCGGGTCCTGGGGGCGGAGTCAGGAGCAAGCCTGCTTCCCAAAGTCGAGGGCTAATGCTTAGGGGAGTAGCAGGGCCCCTGGAGGTGACTGGGTTGCCGTGAGCCCCCGCGGTGCAGCCCCATCAGTGAATCGTGGTGGCTTTGTCCAGACAGCCGTGGGGATGGCTGGGCCCTCCCACCCCACCTTGCCTGGCCTTGTCGCACTCCGGATGAACGGGCCTGTCCGATCGTCTCCTGTGAACCTCCCAAACCGTGAGCCCAGAGGGGACTTCTTCCTTCCAAGCAGCTCTCATCACAGCCAGGACGGGTGACTCGCAGGCCGGCCGGAGCCGGTGGCCGTCTTTGCCCGGCCACACTCACAAAAGGCACAAGTAACAGCCAGGAGGGACGCGACGCCCGCAGTGACTCAGCAGCCCGGGCTCAGGGACGCTCTGCCCGCGGTGTTTCCAAGGTGACAGCAGGGACCACGCCAGGGAATTCTGTGGCCCAGGGCTGCAGGGGCCCCGATCACTTCCCTGTGCCTTCCCCAGCCTCTCCCAACTGCAAGGGAGGCTGGGAAATGTCCAGCACTGCATCTGGGGACACAGAGAGACACGGGGCCAGTCCCCCGTCCCCTGGCGTGTCGGCGCCGTGGGCCTCATGGCTCCCCCACTGGCCACGGCTCAGAAGCAAAGAGCCATGCACCCACAAAGGGAACCACCACGGGAGGGGGGC
This sequence comes from Lepus europaeus, assembly GCF_033115175.1. Classification (NCBI taxonomy): domain Eukaryota; kingdom Metazoa; phylum Chordata; class Mammalia; order Lagomorpha; family Leporidae; genus Lepus; species Lepus europaeus. The sequence continues at coordinate 3,590,665 of NC_084838.1, forward strand.
TGAAAAGACGCAGTGAGAAGCTTGGGGGGGTGCATCTGGGGAGCACGGAGGAAGCAGAAGCTGGGCGCTGGCCAGAGCGCTGTCGGGGGCAGGGCAGGGTGGGGGCAGCAGCTCCTGGCTCCTGGCTTCGGACCGGTGCAGCTCCAGCCGTGGCGGCCATCTGGGGAGTGAACCAGCGGATGGAAGACCTCTCTCTCTCTCTCTCTCTCTCTCTCTCTGCCTCTCTCTCTCTCTCTCTGCCTCTCTAGCTCTACCTTTCAAATAAATAAATCTATTTTCAAATATTCAAATATTTTCAAATATTTCAAATAAATAAATCTTGAAAATAGATTTATTTATTTACTTGAAAGGCAGAGTTAGAGAGGGAGAGACAAAGGTCTTCCAGCCACTGGTTCACTCCCCAGATGGCCGCAACAGCCAGGGCTAGGCCAGGCTGAAGCCAGGAGCCAGGAGCTTCTTCCAGGTCTCCCGTGTGAGTGCAGGGGCCCAAGCCCTTGGGCCATGGTCCACTGCTTTCCCAGGCCGTTAGTAGGGAGCTGGATGGGAAGTGGAGCAGCTTGGACACACCAGCGCCCAGATGGGATGCCGGCGCTGCAGGCTTCAGCTTAACTTTCTATGCCACAGCAGAACCATCACTCTTGACCTTGACCGGCCAGCTTTGGCAGAAAGCCCGCCGGCAGCGTTGGCGGCTGCGCAGGTCTCTGTGCACCTGCCTGGCTCCGCGTCCCTGTGCAGCAGCTGTAGACAGCAGGGAAACCCACGGCTGTGGCTGCGTGCCAATAAAACTTTATGGGCACAGAAATTGTAATGACACCAGATTGTCACCCATCTGATGACACTGTAAAAACCCCCCCAGCTCGTGGGCTGCACAGCAGCGGGCATGACTGCGCTGGCGTCGGCCTCGGTGCGTGAGGGCCACCGGGGCCTTGGGGTTTGGTCACCAAACACCCGCAGAGGCCACCGTCCACCACCAGAGCTGAGCAGGGCCCGTGTGCACGCGTGGTGAGAGGCAGGTGATGGGAGTCAGTCCTGGGGAGGGTGGCGGTGCCCTGGACGCCAGGCATGGGGACAGCGGCGGGGTGGGGCCCCCACGGCCGCCACCGCGGTTCCATGGGCTGAGGCCGTCCTGTGAGCCCCAGAGCCTGCCCGTGCTTTCCTGCCACGGTCAGCGGAGCGCCCTGCTCCCCGGCTGCGGGCAGTCCTCTCCGAGGGCTCCCCAGGGACTCCCAGGGCAGCAAAGTGCGCCGGGAAGATCTCCCCGTGAGCTTGTGTTTGAAAAATTATGACGTCAATAATACACGTTTGCTCTTCCAAGAAACTAGAAATGACGAATAATCAGAGAAGAGGTAAAATTTCTCGTCACCATAATGCCCGGGGGGGGGGCACAGTTCCTCCTCCGGGGCAGAGCCTCCCGGATGGATCCGCACACGGAAGTGCAGGGTTCTGTTCTTACAGAAGAAATGGGGGCGTCACATCACACAACATGCCCGCACATGCATGTGAGTACATGCGCAAACACATACAACATGCACACACGTGTGTACTCACATACACAGCACACCCACAGAAATCACACACATACCCTTGCAACACACATACCATACACCATGCATACATGTATACTCACACATGAAATACACCATGTGCACACAAAACCACGTATGTACTCACACACACATGGTGCACACTCAGTATTCACACACACATACCCACACACCATGCACATGTTTGCATACACACAACACACATACACACCACATACGACATACACACATGCATGCACAACATGTACACACATGTACCATACAACATGCATGTGCTCACATGCATACACAGTACACACCATGCATGCACGCACACATACAACACACACACAGAAGGAGTTGAGAAATGCACACTTGTAATTCCATTTTCCTCAAAGTTCTTGCAGTGCCCTCATACATAAACACACATGAATACAGTGCATAGCAGCCAGCTCAACATGCATGCTTGCCTCTTGTCGGACAGCTGCCTGCTCTGCCCCAGACACGCCCCCGCCCGCCGCACAGCCCCCACTGGCACAGGGGCTGCTCTCGGCGTTTCTGTACTAGGAACAGGCTTGGGTCAGTATGGGTGTGGCCTGAATTGCTGTCCCCTCGGAAGTCAGAGCTGGAGTCCCAGCCCCGGTGGGGGACCTGGAAGAAGCTCCTGGCTCCCGGCTTCCTCCTGGCCCAGCCCTGGCCATTGTGGCCACTTGGAGAGTGAACCAGCAGATGGAAGACCTCTGTCTCTCTGTAATAAAGAAATAGAGAGTGACGGATATTTCTTGCAATTTGTTGCAGTCCTGTATCGAAAGACACTGGCAGCACAGGGCTCTTCAGGGCATTGGTGGCTTCCCCCTGGTGACTGGGGCAGACTGGGAGACGCCTTCGCCGCCCCCAGCATCAGGAGACAGCCTTGGGCACATTGGGCCAGCCCACGAGAACGCCCACGCCAAAGTCAGAGCCGGGGTTTCCACTGAATGTGTGACTCTCGTGCCTGAGTGGAGTCATCTGAAGCCAGGGAGCCTCTGAGCGCGGAGATAGGATCTTTGAGGACAAAGGCAGAGTGAGGCCATTGAAGGTGGGCGACTTCCCTGGGCCGATGCTGTCTGATAAGAAAAGGCTCTTAGGATCCCGACTCCAGGGACAGAGAGCTGGCGGCATGAGGACCTCTGCAGCCAGGGCCGGAGGCCTCGGGAGAAACCAACCCTGCCCCCACCTCGGGCTTGGGCTCGCAGCCTCCAGGACCAGGAGAAAATTAATTTGGGTCGCTTAAGTCCCCCAGTTTACCAGGTTTTGCTGTGGCCACCTGGATGTGCTGCCCCTTTGTGTACATTTTCATTTTACCTTAGTCTCGTATCACAAAAATGAACTCCCTGAAATGAAGGGAATGCACTTAAAAGAAAAAAAAAAAAAAGCTTGCATTTTGAAATCATGATAGAATCAGGGGAGTCTGCAGAAATACGCAGAGAGGCGCGGTGCCTGTAACCGGCTTCCGCCATGGTAACATTTTTCCCAACTGTGGCACCAGGTAAAGGAGCATCGGGACGGTGCTGCTGTCTCCGTCCTGTTTGTTTCTGGAGGAGGAAAACGGGGTGGCCTGAACTTGTATCCAGCAGTCTCACTAAGTTCCCTTATCACTTCTGGTCACTTGTAGATTCTATTGGAGTTTCAACACACACAACTTTAGCATCGTGAGTAACGACAGCTCTGTTTCTCCTTGCAACCTTTTTTGTTTTCTCTTGCCTTACTGCATGGGCCAGCATCGCATTGTCGGTACAGGGTGACACTCCCCGGGACGCTCAGGGAAGTCCCCGTTTCCTTGTTTCACTTCCAGGTCAGACATGGGTTGTCCTCCAGTGGGTTGCGAGATGGTGGCCACCTTGGCAGGTGACCAGAGACACTGCATTAAGGAGGTGAGGGGGCGTTCAGGGGAGCACTACAACGCCTCCCACTGGCTCCACCCGGCTCCGCCATGGCGTGATGCCACCCTCACCAGAACTGAGCCAGTGCCAACACCAGGCCCTTGAACCTCCCTAAATAAACCTATTTTCTCCATAAGTAGCCTGTGTCTGGTATTTTGCAGTAGTGACAAAAGGCTGAGTAACACAGGCAGAGTTTTCTTTAATTTACCATGAAATATGCTATTCTGTGGATTTTTAGTTAAGATCACTATCAAATTAAGGAAATTTCCTTCTATTACTAGTTTTTGTTTTTGTTTTTGTTTTTGTTTTTGTTTTCATGAATGGTTTTGAGCTGCAGCAAGTAAACCTTCTTCCTCTAGGGAGGGGATTGCTTGCTGTTTCTCCTTTTGATTGATCTTTGGATGTTAAACCAACCTTGCATTCCTGAAATAAATCCTGCTTGGTTGTGATACTCTTTTATGTGGTTTGCTGATACTTTGTTAAAGACTTTTGCTTCTGTTTTACTGCAAACACTCACGCCGTCCCTGGGTTGTAATCTACCCATCAGACTTCACTGTTTCCATGGTGCCAGCCTCATGGAGCGCCTTGGGAGCCCCTCTCTGCGCTCTCCAGGAGATTGGCGTGGGCAGGGCTATTTCTTCCTTGAATGTTCGGCAGGACTTCCCAGGGATGCCAGCTGGGCCTGGCGTTTTCTTCGTCAGATACTTTCTAATTTTGGACTCAATTTCTTTAATAGACACACTCATTTCTCTTTTAAGTAAGTTGTGCTTCAAAAACCCTTGGTCTATTTCATGTACATCTTCAAATGAAGCTATTGTCTTCCTCTCTGTAACATGTGATTCGGCGTGATCACAGGAGGTCTCTGTGTCCAGACAAGGGGCAGATACCGCGGACTAGAGGCACAACCCTGCCTACCCCGCCTTCCACAATCACAGCTCTCGGCCAGTCCTGCCGTTGTCTGTGTCAGCTCCCCTAACCCCGCTGTGCTGTGAGTCCCCCAGGAATAGCTGGGCAGATGGAACTCACCGCCAGGCGGGACATCAGAAGTGAGTTGAACAGGGGTCAGCATTCCGAGGCAGCCTCCCCCTGGCTGCTGATGGCCGTGGAGGGGACTACAGTCACTTTGAAATGGAGCTTTCAAACCGTCGGCTCCAAAGCATCTAAGGGCTCCCCACGTCCGCCCAGCCGGAGAACGCCATTGATAGATTAGTTTGAATGAAGATTAATCAATAATGTATGCTGATGTTTTTCCACAAGCAACAGAGAGGCCTGTTTTGATGTGGCTTGACAGGGTCGGGCATACCTTGGTTTAATTAAACCTGATACAGAAAATTAAAAGAAAAAAAAAAAACATACCCACCAACCCACCGGCAATTGCTGACGGAACATGGCCTCCATCTGCGATCGATGGAGAGGGCCTGGGGAGCGGCCGGGGTTGTGGAAGCAAAGTCCAGATTCAGCAGATGCCCGAGCGAGGCGCACTTATTGGCATCTTCTCATAACGTGGCCTTTGGGAGGCCGGCCGGGTGCGCACGGTGATGGATGCGTGTGTCGGCGGGAGCCAACGCCGTGTCTGGGAGCCAGCAACATTGAGGCCTCCCTTGGAGGAGCCAGAACGCTACGCCGACGTCCTCGGAGCGGCCATCGGAGGCAGCGAGCGGCATGAGTGATCACCGTGTTCCTGGCAGAGGGGAGGCAGTCCCGGATCCAGGGGAGAAGGGCCGCCCGGGGCGGGCTCTGCCCAGACTGCAGGGCTCAGCAGGCTCCGTCTCCCTCCCGTCATTCCTTGCGGCCAGCTGGGCGGCCCCGCCACGGCCCCACCCCTGGGCCTGCCTCATTTGGTGCTGGATCACCCCCCTCCCCTCCGGACTCCTGAGGGGTCAGAGGTCGCTGAGCCCCCCCTCGAGAGCCCCTTCCCCGTGCACACACACTCGCATTGTGACAACCCCGTGCTGCCAGCCTCCCGATGGAGGCCCTTGCCCCAGCTTGGACAGGGCCTGGGATCTGGCTGCCAGGGAGACAGGGCTGGACGCCAGAGCCCTGGAGGCCCTGGTCGAGTGACAATGGCAGTCCCCCTGGAGCGTGTCACCCAGTGATGTCACAGCCGTCAGAGTTTGTGCAAAGTGCTTAATGAATGCCACGTTTCTCAGGACGTGGCCCCATCCTCCGTGACGTCACTGCAGTCCCCAGTCCTGCAGCCCAGTTACGTCCCCCAGACTGCCTCACTGACTCCCCGTCACGGATCCCAGCGGCTCCACCAGCCAGGGTACACATAGGTCCCAGGGCCAGCCCACCCGTGTCTTCCATGTTCCCCGATTCCCGAGTCTCCCCAGAGGTCCCACCTGGGCTCCCAGTGAGACCTGTCCCCTGTTCTGGGTCTGGTCCACCCCGGGTAGCGCCCAGACCTCGCCGGGGCTACCATGTCTGCACCTGCCGGATGCGCTGACTCCCACGGGGCTCGCTCCTGCCCCAGATCTGTCCACTGAGCCCCTTGAGAGCCGGGGGGACAGGACCCTGACACTCAGGCCAAACCCGAAGAGGGCAGGGGAGGGGTCCTCACACCTCTGCACCTGCTAACAAGGCCCCTCACTAGGAGCCTGCTCAGCAGCCACCTGTGGTCCCCGTGGCCAAGGACAGCTGTCTCACGACGACAACTTCCTTCCCCGTGGCCGGTGCGACCTGGCTCGCCAGCCTGGCGTTCCCACGCGCAGTCTCTGCTCCCCCTCGTGGTGCCCTCAGCCCAGTTTCTCGGGGCCCAGAGGAAAGGTGCCTGTCCCCAGGGTCCTCAGAGCTGTCGGCTCTGCCCTCTGTCGTCACTCAGGTCCTCTCCCTCCTCTAGATGAATCCTAACTCCTGCCTGGGCCACCAAGGTCTCTTGCTGGGTCGGGCTGCTCCCCTGAGAGAGGGCTCCTCAGTCCCACCCAGCCAACAGATCTGATGGACCGGGCCACACTCGGCTCTGAGCGGAAGGGGATAAGCCCCAGGGGGCAGACATCGCTAATCCATCCCTGCATGCTCTCCTGACGACGGAGAGGAAGTGACAAGCCAGAGGCCAGCCTTTCCTGCCCATGCAAACCAGAGGACGCTGCAGGTGGACAGGGAGTGGCGGGATGGAGGAAAGCAGGAGGCGAGCCGGGTGTCCCTCTGTCCCCTCCTCGGACTTGGACCCCAAGGGCTACCAGGCACGGGTAAAGGAGAGGAACCCCGGGCCGGGAGGTATCTGTCCAGGTCGTCCCGGGTGCCCCCCAGGCAGTCCCCGCCAAGCTGGGGGCGGCCTTGTGAGAGGACACCTGGCACATTTGTGGTGTTGGGCGGAGCTGGTGGGCTGCCCCGCCCCCTCCACCTGCTCCCCTGTGACCTCAGTGGGCTGCAGAGACCCCCACTTGCCTGTGAGTTGGTGGAACCCACACCCAGGTGGGGAGACCCTGCAGCTGAAGCTACAGGGGTGGTTGGAGGCCGGTGGCCAGGTTGGGGGCAAGGGGTGGGGGACACGGGAGAGCTGGGCAGGGGGCCGGCCTGGCCAGAGAGCACCCCCTGCCCTCCCTGTCCCTGCACCAGCTACTGGGGCACAAGATCTCAGGGCAGAGCAAAGCAGAGCCTCCTCTTGGTGGCTCCGGGTGGCCATCTGCCCACGGCCAGCTCGCCTGGTGGCCTGGATGTGATGGGCCATCCCATCGGTGCCGCTGGAAGCTTTGACGCTGTGGCTGATCCAAGGTGACCCCGCACGGCAAGCGAGGATGCCGGCGCTGGCATCCACTATTCACACTGAGCCTCCCAGGATGCGCTCGGAACACGCTGGGGGTCGTTACCCTCCCCTGACGTTCGAGACATTTGTCAAATCTGCAGAGAAACACAGAGCCGGGGCGGGGGGTCTCGCACCCACGGGCCTCGGTGGCCGCGCAGCCCCCTCGATGGGACCGGAGCCTGCGTCCCCACGGAACAAGCCACGGGCCGGCTGCCGGGCCCTTTGACTCCTGCCTGACGGGCGCTGACGGACGGATCTGGCGCCCGTGCATAATTCATGAGGCCCTGAGCAGCTGGGAGTTCTGAGCAGGTCTTTCCCACGGCACCGAAGGCGGCCCGGACAGCGAGCTGGGTGCGTCTGTCCTGTGCAGACCTGCGGCACGGGAGGTGGGGCGCCCCCGTCTGCTCCTTGCAGAGAATGGGGGTCCTGGCTTGGGGAGGGTGCCCCCCTTCAAGGCACACCCACTGCCCTGGTCTGTGGTCTTCGAGCAGGGCTCGGGGGTGCAGCCTGGGTGCAGATGGGACCCCCTGTGGCTGCAGCCCTGCATCTACCACCTGCTAGGTGACCCGGGGCAAAGCACTTGTTCTGCCTTAGCCCCTAATGACATCATGCAGGGAAAGGCACTTTCCTTCCACGGGCGTCCGTGCTGTGGACTGTCACTCTCACCAGATGTGGGTTCTCCCAACACTTCACACCCGTACCCATCTTTTCTTTTTGTTTTTTAAAAAATTTATTTGAAAGGCAGAGATACAGAGAGAGAAGAGACAGAGAGATCTTCCACACACTGGCTCACTCCCTAGATGGCCACAATGGCAGGGGCTGGGCCAGGCTGAAGCCAGGAGCCAGGAGCGTCTTCCGGATCTCCCACGTGGGTGCAGGGGCCCAAGGGCTTGGGCCATCTTCTGCTGCTTTCCCAGGCAGGGAGCTGGATCAGAACTGGAGCAGCCGGGACTTGAGCCGGTGCCCATATAGGTTGCCAGTGCTGTAGACGGCAGCTTAACCTGCTACTGCGCTCCAGCGCCAGCCCCGTGTCTCCGTCCTTTCTCTGGCACCCTGGGGGCGACAGCTCTATTTCTTCACCACAGGCTGGCCCTCGGGACTTTGTTCACAGTCAGGTTTTGAAGCCCAGGCCATGACCACACAAACCACTGTGAGCAGAGCTGGTATAGCGTTGAAGGAGGCTTCTCACACTCAGCTCCGTGCAGTCCGTGGCGTGGGTCCCAAGCCCGCATCCACCAGAACCACCTGGCGATTCGGAAGGACAGAGCTGGGGCTCCCCAGGGATTCAGGTCTGCGGGTCTGGAGAGGCCAGGAGCCATGCAGTGCTGCTGACCCTGAACCCGGCTACCGGCCCCTGCCGGGGACCGCCCACGTGCAGCGTGGCTGCACGCATTTTTGCCAAACACTTTGTCCTTTGTCCACCGCGTCTCTGGGGGATGACAGTGACTTTTTTTTTTATCCTCCCAGTGTTTCTTGTTGACACTGTTTTTTGAATTGCAGAAGTTATACTGATATAAAAGTTTCATTATTCTCTGAGCTTTTCTGTATTTAAATTGTTTCCAACATTAAAATACAATATATATCACATGCCAAAAAATGTGGAAAATAGCCGGCACCGAGGCTCACTAGGCTAATCCTCCGCCTGAGGCACCGGCACACGGGGTTCTAGTCCCGGTCGGGGCGCCAGATTCTGTCCCAGTTGCCCCTCTTCCAGGCCAGCTCTCTGCTGTGGCCTGGGAAGGCAGTGGAGGATGGCCCAGGTGCTTGGGCCCTGCACCCCATGGGAGACCAGGAGAAGCACCTGGCTCCTGCCTTCGGATCAGCGCGATGTGCCGGCCAAAGGAAGACCTTTCTCTCTGTCTCTCTCTCATTGTCCACTCCGCCTGTCAAAAAAAAAAAAAAAAAAAAAAGTGGAAAATAAAAAAACAGAAAGGAAGCCCCGCCCCACGATCCCTCCCCTGGGGCCATCGGCCGGGAGCCCTGTGTCTGCCCACCAAGGACCGTGGCCGTGGGAGCAGAGGCGTCGCCCCATTTTGTTTAATGAATCCTTTGTTGAGGTGAACTGCACACAATGCAAAGTTTACCGCTGTAATGATTCCACGGTGTCCAGTTCAGTGGGGTTGAGTGCATTCTTGTGGTTGTCTGACCATCACCACCATCCACCTCCGGGGGAGAGGGGGAGAGGGAGAGGGAGTGAGGGAGGGAGGGAGGGAGAGAGGGAGAGACAGGATATTAGCGAGCTCTTCCAACCACTGGTTCACCCCCCAAATGAACGAGAACAGCTCACAAGCATTTGTTCACTGTTAGGAGTTTGTTATAAAGGAAAGGACCCGGGGAGAGCCAAGGGGAAGAATACAGAGGGGACGACACCCTCCCAGCACCTGCAGGTGGGACCCAGGCCAGCAGTGTCTGTCACGGTCTGGGAAACCATCCGGGCGTCCCCCGCAGCCCATGTCAGAGGCCTGGTCCCCAACGTCCCCAGCCAACAGCTGCCGTTGTGGCTGACGGCGGGGCCTTGGAAAGGGATTGGGTGACTTGGGCTATTAGGGTGGAGCCCGTTTGCCCTGGACAGACATGTGGGGGAGAAGGAAGTCTGCCTCCTGGCTGGCCACACCCTCCGCCCTCTACCGCCCGCCCCAGACTGTGAACCTCCAGAGTTCACAGCGCGCCGGCATCCCTTGTGGTCACCGGTTCGAGTCCCAGCTGCTCCACTTCCGATCCAGCTCTCTGCTATGCCCTGGGGAAGCAGTGGAAGATGGCCCAAGTCCTTGGGCCCCTGCACCCACGTGGAAGACCTGGAAGAAGCTCCTGGTTCCTGGCTTCAGATTGGCCCAGCTCTGCCTGATGCAGCCATTTGGGGAGTGAACCAGCAGATGGAAGACCTCTCTCTCTCTCTCGCTCTTGCTCTCGCTCTCGCTCTCTCTCTCTCTGCCTCTGCCTCTCTGTAACTCTGCCCTCCAAATAAATAGTAAATAAATCTTAAAAAAAAAAAAAAAAGTAATGGAAAAATGCCGACCACAGCTTCTGGAGCTCGCTAAGTGCAGGTACAGACACACAGAGGATCAGATCCCTGGACGCGGCTCAGTGTCCAGTCATCCCCTCCCCAGAGATTGGGGCCTGAACCCTCACTGGTTCCCCTGGAACCAGGCCTCTCCCGCAGCTGTCCAGGGGCCCGGCCACCAGTGTCTCAGCAGCACCAAAGAGACACAGGTGTCACTCCAGAGATCCCAAGGGCATCAGAAGCTTGGTGCAGAGCTTGAATGCCTAGCTCGTGTTATGGCACAATTGTACTTAAAGGAAAGTAGACAAGGGGCCGGCGCTGTGGCAGAGCGGGCTAAACCTCCACTGCGGCACCAGCATCCCATATGGGCGCAGGTTCGTGTCCCGGCTGCGCCTCTTCCAACCCAGCTCTCTGCTGTGGCCTGGGAAAGCAGCAGAAGATGGCCCAAAACCTTGGGCCTCTGCACCCACGTGGGAGACCCGGAAGAAGCTCCTGGCTCCTGGCTCAGCCTGGCCATTGTGGCCAATTGGAGAGTGAACCAGCGATGGAAGACCACTCTCTCTCTCTCTCTCTCTCTCTCTCTCTCTGTAACTCTACTTCTCAAATAAAATCTTCAAATAATAATAATTTTAAAAAAAGGAAAGTAGACTAAAACATTTGGGTGGGGGCAGGGCATGGCTCTGGCTTACTGCACCCCACCAGGGCCTTCCTCCTCACTGGTCACTGGGACCCCGGGCCCTCCCTCCTCGCTGGTCACTGGGACCCCGGGCCCTCCCTCCTCGCTGGTCACTGGGACCCCGGGCCCTCCCTCCTCGCTGGTCACTGGGACCCCAGGCCCTCCCTCCTCGCTGGTCACTGGGACCCCGGGCCCTCCCTCCTCGCTGGTCACTGGGACCCCGGGGCCTCCCTCCTCGCTGGTCACTGGGACCCCTGGCCGGTGACTGCTAGGCCTGGGGAAGCGCACCTGTTCCCAGCCGCCACCGGAGCCGCGCCAGCAAGCCGGTCCGTACCGGGTTGCCAAAGGGTCAAAGTGCCCCGTGGCCCACCAGCTGCCAGAGCAAGGCGTCCTCAGCAGATTTCTGCGGGCAAAGCTAGAGCCTCCTGGAGGGGGAGGGGGAGAGGGCAACGCTCTCACCGGGGCCCACCCCGGCTCAGGGTCCCGCTCCCAGACAAGGGGTCCAGGAGGGGCCACAGGAAGGGGTTGGGCAGCCCTCGCCCCACCCCGACCCCCCGGGAGCCCCCCAGCCTTCTCTGCGGAGCCAGCGCAGCCCGAGCCCAGCACGGATGGGTGAAAGCGGGAGCCGCAGGAGCCACTGGGCCTCGGGCTGACTGCGGGACCTCAGGCCCCCTCGCTGCCCTGCCCATTTGTGGCACCGGACTAAGGGCGCCTGCGGGCGGGGTTGTTGTGGATGTCACCTGGGACATCTACAAAGGGTCACTTAGCTCAGAGCCTGGACAGCCCGGGCCCGCGGCGCCTGGCCCTGCCCCGTCGCCGTCACCATCCCTGTCCTCAGGCCCTGGCTCCTGCCGACGGGTACGTGAGCATGTCTGTCCTCAGACCCACAGGGGTCGTCCGGCAGGAGCAGAACACCCACGTCTGAGACGGACTCCCTGCCCCCGTGCCCAGGTACCACGTGGCGTGGCATTCACCCCTTCCGCGGCTACACGCACGACCACGGTCACCCCGGGGTGGCAGCCACAGCCGGGAGAGGGGGGACAGGGCACGCCGGCAGGTCCACAGGGGAGAACGGATGTCTGCGGCTTTGAGACACAGAAGTGGCCAAGGTCGCTCCAAGGCAGCTAGCTGGAGCTCGCGTCTCCTTTGGCTCCGAGGAAAACCGTGCGTGGGTTCCAAATGTCCCTCCTCCCCCGCTGCGGCTGGACTCAGGCCCCCGGGGGCTCTCCAGGCTAACAGAGACCGGCTGCGAACGGCGCGGTCTGGAAAGCTCAGACAGCTCCAGCACCCGCGCTGTGGCTCCTCTCAGACCCAGGGCAGGCAGGCCTGGGGCCGCACCGCCAGGAGCCAGTGCACGCCGGGCCCTCGTGGGGGCTGCCACGGCCACCAAGTCTCTGAGACCCCCAGGCCCCCCACTCGGGGATAAATGGGTCTGTAAGGCTGTCAGGGCAAAGCAAACCGACTTCCCATCAGCCCAGGGCCAGACATTGCTAATCCATCCCAGCCCACTGAGCCCTGCTGGGGCCTCTGAATCCTTCTTAGTCCAGAGCTCTGGGCAGCAGGCCAGCCGATGGGCCTCGGCTGGCGAAACGGTACCATCCTAGGGTGGTGAGCATCCAGGGGTGCTCAGTGAGGGCGGGTGTAATCCAGGAAGGCTCCCTGGAGGAGGTGGGGGCACTCTGCTTAGGACGTGGAGGAGTGTGGCAGTGGCCGCTGTTGACCAGGTACACGGTCACTTCTCCTATCAGGAGGGTGGCAAACCCCAGAGGGAAATGGTGTTGAGGGAGGGGAGAGGAGGCCGCGGCCTCTCGTGGGAAAAGATCTGTTCAGTGGCCGTGACAGTGTGACAACATCCACGGTGACACGGGACCTCTCCATCCCTCGCACCTCCCGGCCACGGCCAGGACACAGGCCTGCCTCCCTCCCCCTGCTCCCCTCCCCTGTCTCTGTGGCTCTTTCTCCTGCGGGCGGCAGAGTGGGCTCAGAGGTGCTGACCAGCCGGGTTCTCTCCTCGGGGCCTGCTCTGTGCCCTCTGCCTTGCAGAAGATCCACTCCCCCACCAATTCCCGGCCGCCCCCAGGCCAGGGAACCAGGACTCCAGGAGCCCTGCAGAGCCCGGGCTGGCTTCCCAGGGTCCCTGCCCAAGAGAAGCTGCCCCTGGGTCGGTGCCAGGCGCCTGCCGAATGCCAGGTTGGCCAGGGCCACGGCTCCCGCAGGCATGGAAAATTCCTACGCTCCCCTGGCCTTGGCCTTGAGATGCCGGGTGTCCAGTGAGCCCCCAGCCGCGGCCCTCCAACCCCACCTGGCACGTGGGGGCAGATGGGAGGGTGGGGGGAGGCAGCTCGGCTGGTGGAGAGGAGGCGGTTCAGGGACACGGTGACCTTGGCTGAGAGTCCTGGGCCTCCCTCCGGGTGCCCCAGCTACTCACAGGCCTAGCCAGCCCAAGGGCAACCAAGGAGGCGTGTCCTCCAAGAAGTGGGGCGGAGTCTGGGGCTGCCTGCCCCTCCCCAAGTGCGCCCTGGGCAGGGGAGATGGTACTTGGGGAAGAGGCACTTGTGGAAGGTGCTGCCCCGGCGACACTGGCAGGCCAGGCCCTACACTGAAGGCTGCGGTCCCTGGCTCAGCCTGTGCTGGCGGTCACCCCCTTTTCAGAGCACAGAGCAGTCAGGGGGCTGGGCCGGGGCCAAGCAGCCAGGCAGGGGGGCAGCCGCGGCTGCCCACTCTCCCTCCTCCCATGTCCCCTGCTTTGTTGGAAGCCGGTCATCTTGCCACAAGCGCCAGGACCTGAGATCTTACCTGGCTGGAGGCTCCTCCCACTGAGGGGGGAGGGGCAGGGCCCTTTCTGCAGGTCCAAGAGCAGCTTCTAGAATGGCAGTCGGGGGCAGTGGGGGGGGGGGGGGGACAGGAAGACTCCAGGGACCCGCGCAGCGCAGGTCCGCAAGGGGCCGGCATCTTCTGCCGCAGGGTCGTGGTCCCCAGGTGCAGATGGCCGGGTTGTATGTGACTGTTGGGTCTCACCAGGGTGTGGCAAGGGGGAGCCCTGGGTTCCTGGGGGACAACGTTGGGGCAGGCGCCTGCAGCCTGGGGACCAGGGAAGACAGGGCGCCCCAAAGGCTGTGCGGGCCGAGGACATGGAGTGGCCGGAGGGGGGTAGAGGCGGCTTCTCGCGGAGCTCACCGGGCTGGAGCAGAGCCACGGTTGCCCACCGTGCCTGCAGCCCGTGTCCTGAACGCCATCCAGGTCTCCGCAGGGCCTCGCTGCCCTGCCAGCGTGGGCGGCTGCTGCGTGGACGGCTCCAGGACAGCCAGAGAAAGTCGCTCACTGCATCCCCGCTGGGGATGGGGGCGCCCAGGCCTGGAGGAGTAGCAGACCAGATGGGGGGGGGGCACCTGTTCCCGCAGGGCCACTGGGAAGCAGGTGAGCGCAGGGTCTAGAAGCCCCGCCCCACAAATCATTGCATCCGCTGTTAGGGGGTCCGTCCCCGCCCGGCAGATGGCGTGGACCCTGCGATCAGCACCCCGCCCCGCTTCGGGGTCACTCCCATTTGAGACGGGTTTCTTGCGCTCCTCCCTGACCCCAGCCTCCCGTGAGGCTCAGGAGACAGCGGGGATGGCGGGAGACCACAGCCCCACTCCAGCCGAGCTCCTAGTCGGGTGGCCCAGAAGTGGGTGTGGCCGGGACGGAGTGGTCGGGGCAGGCTCAGGTGGACAAGGCTTTGCACCAACTCTTCCGACACCCTAAGACCCTTCTTTCCCAGCGCCAGTGACGGGCCTGGGACCCCCACACCCCACACCTCTCTGGGCAGGAGGCAGCGTGGGGCCTGGGGAGCCCAATCCCAGCAGCAAAGGTGGTGCCCCCAGCCCGTTGGAACACGCGTGTAACCAGGTCTGAAGACGACAGACGCCCACGCGTTTGTTCACCCTGCGGTCATGTCACTCCGTCCTCAGGGGGTCCCGGGGCCCCACGGGGAGGCACCGGGCTCACGCACCACGATGCACCAAGCACGGAAACCCAAGGCGGCAGCCCCCTCCCGGCGACCCCGGGACAGACGGCTATCTTTTATTTAGCCAGCGGCCCTCTCCTGCCTCTCCGCCTCCTGACGCCGGCTCAGACGCCAGCCAGGCTCTGGAGTCGTTGTCAAGACAAGGCAGAAGGGCAGGCAAGAGGCCCCTCTCCCCGCAGAGCGAAACCGAACCGTCACTAAAGCGAGAGAGGAGCGGAGTCGTGCGGAGCCAGCTCGGGTTCCTGCGTTGGCCGGAGGCCCGGAACTGTCTGGCGGGGACGCGTGGACAGATGGCATCCTATATGCAGCCACTGACTCACTCAACTTAGAAAGAGAAGCGCCCTTATTAGTCAGTGACTCGAAGGGCTGCCACTTCACGGGACGGCCTCTCAGGCCTGGCCAGCTGGGGAGCCTCGTCCCTGCCGCCCGCACCGCCCGGCCTTGCCTGGGCCTGCTGGAGGCTCCCATGTCGCCGGCGTCACCGCTGGGTGCCTGTCAGACCTGCTCTGTCTGTGCCTCAGAGCCACTGCTTCCTGGGGCCCAGGGACCTCTGTGGGTGCACCAGCAGCCTGCCCAGCGCTCATAATCCTACCCTTGGCCTGAGTGTGAGGTGCCCTCCCCCGGGAGGGCGGAATCTCACTGGGCCCCACCTCCCCAGGGGGGTCCATCCGCCCGGTCCCGTGGGTGCAGCTTGTCCACCATGGCAGGTCACCCCTCCTTCCCAGTCCTCTGTGGGCTTCACGACCACCCACAGGTCGGAGGCTCCCGCAGCCATGGCCACAGGAGGGTCTGCCATCCAGACAGCTTGAGGGGGGGTGTTGCAAAGACGTGCCTCTCTGTCTTCATCTCCAAGCCCTGGCCACGGCGTCCTAGCCTGCCGCACGGCACCTGCAGGATGCACCTGCTCACCTGCTCTCTCCTGCGCACCTGCTCTGCCCCAGGCTGGGATGAACAAGATTCCTTGGGTTTCGGGAGCTTCCAGGGTATTTGCTTCCAAAGAACACGTGGAGGAGACCAAAAAGCAGCCACGGCACAATTGCATGCCAGAGACACCGGCTTCCACCTCCCTTCCCCTCCTCTCAGACCCCCGAGCGACCTCACTGACGCCCCCCAGTGGTCATTCTCATCCCGTTCTAGAGGGGAGGGAGGCGGGGCTCAGGGAGCCGGGCAGCTTGCAGAAGGCGACGCAGCTGCTAAGCGCCTGGGCAGGACTCAGACTTGACCTTGAGCTTGTGGTTCAAGCCCTGCCAGGCTCCCTCTGAGGTTCCCTCCTGAGGACGCAGAGGGAGGCGAGCCCCACCCAGGGGCACCCACCGGAGGGGACTTCCCCGGCCTCGGGCTTTGGGGTCCTCCATGCAGCCCCTCCCAGAGCACACACATTTCCCAATTTTGCTTTCTATGAAAAAGCTGCCTTTTGCAGGCACCGAGCAGGCAGAGCCATGGCTTCCTCTCACGGTGAGGAGAGCTGGCTTACAGGCTGCTGGCTGCTCCCACGCCGCCTGCCTCTGCTCTGCCTCTGGAAGCCGCCAGGGGCGATGTCTGGCCTTTACCACCACCACCACCCCCAGCTCAGGGTCTGTGCAGACTCGGATGGAGTGGCTGGGATGCAATCAGGCAGCAAGGGTCCCCAGGCCCCTAGTAAGTGCCACGTGCAGTGGGGCCACCCCGCCCCCAGCAACAGCCCCCTCTCCCGGCGGGAGAGCTCAGCTTAGAAGCCCCCCTCCCCCTAAAGTTCTCAGCGGAGAGGGGTTCCAGGCTGGGGGCGGCAGGCCATGGCTCAACCCTCCCCACTGGGAAGACAGGAAAACTGGTGTCCACTGCTCCCAACCGGAGGTCCAGGCTGGGCAGGTGGGAGGCTGGGTAGTCCCTGTCCCCCAGGGGCTCACAGCCAGGCCGGGCCAGCGCCCCATCTCACGAGTTCCCATTCCAAGCTCCCGCTCCCCCACCCCGATTCAGGTCAGTCGGGTTTCAGGCCACGCAGAAGGGTCACCACTAACTCGATGCTAATGGCAGGCCTGTCAGTCTCCCCTAACCAAGCAATCAATGCACACCGCAGGTGTGTCCTGTCCTAGCTGGAGACCCAGTGAGGTCAGTGGAAGGGGGCGGGGGGGGGGGAGAGGGAGAGGAGGAGGGAGAGACAAGGAGGAGGAGGGAGCAGGTGGGGGAGGGGGAGGGGCCGCACCAGGCCCCTGCCCCCCTCTAAGTTTGGCACAGGCTGCACTGCCCCCCCACCCCCCGCCTCTCCACCCCAGGGAGAGCCAACTGCAAATTGAAATCACTGCTCCCGGAAAGAACCAGGGGAAAAGAGAAAAAAAAAAAAAAAAAAAGACGGCATCTTTTTAATCAACGCTCAGAGCCATAGCCGCTAATGAATTCAAGGTGCTCAGGAGCCCAGGGCGAGTCTGGGTGGAAAGACGCCAAAGACTGCCTCTTCCCCTCACCGCCCTGCAGCTCTCATTAGCAGGGAAGGGGCTGCAGGCCCCTCCAGGCTGGCTAGGCTGCCCCTGCAGCTCTGGGAACGGTGTCCAAGGTCACGGCCAGGGCCCGGCTTCTTCCTCAGGCACCCTGTCAGCTTAGGGGGTACTCTTTTTTAAAATTTTTATTTGAGGGATAGAGTTATAGACAGAGAGAGGGAGAGACAGACAGGGAGGTCTTCCATCCACTGGCTCACTCCCCAAATGGTGCAACCCCCAGAGCTGAACCTATCCAGAGCCAGGAGCCAGGAGCTTCCTCCAGGTCTCCCACATGGGTGCAGGGGCCCAAGGACTTGGGCCATCTTCCACTGCTTTCCCAGGCCATTAGCAGGGAGCTGGATTGGAAGTGGAGCAGCCAGGACTCGAACTGGCGCCCATATGGGATGCAGCACTGCAGGCAGAGGCTTAGCCCCCTACGCCACAGCACCAGTCCCTTTTCGGGGTGCCTTTGAAAGAGGCCTGGAGGGCTCCGGGTCTGGTCCCTTCTCTGAACAGCCCTCCTCCGCTCCTGCTGGCCCCCAGCACGCTGAGCTCTCCCACTGCCCTGTGTGAACCACCAACCATCATCACCACTAACCCTAACCCTAACCCTACCCCTACCCCTACCCATTTTACAGCTGAGAAAACCAGGGCTCAGGCACGATCCAGAAATCTGCCAACCTCTCACCCAGGCTGAGGTTGTGGGGGTGGGGAACATGACCTCTTGCCTCCCAGCCTCTTCCCAGGAGCCCCACGGCGGCTCTGGCTCAAGGTCCTGGTTCAGGCCTGGGGTCCACGCCAGGTGCCCAGGTCCTCTGTTCCCCTCCCCACCTGCTACTCTGCTTTCCCCTCTTCTGGGTCAGCTTTGGCTTCAGATCGCACTTGCTGGGGGAGCTCCTTCCTTTTCCCAGGGTCTGGCAGCCGGGCGAGCTCTGTGCCCCTCACCAGGGCTGTGGCTAGGAGCCTGCTGCCCGCCCCGTGTGGACCCAGCAGGCGTGAACGCGTGTGCTCCGTCCGCCCTTTGCCATGCTCACTTATCCCCCTCAGCTGAGACCCAGAGGTGCGCTACCTCACCCGAGGACAGGCAGCGAACCGGACTCGGCAGGCACTCGGGCCGGCGAGCCTCCGCCGTGCTCAGGTATCTCCGCTGCCGGCCGCGGTGCCGGGAGCCCTGCGGGAGCCGGGAAAAGCCTCCTCGTGCGCCTGCTCTCTGTGCCACCTCTGGAGCTGCCGGACCGGGAAGCAACACGCAAAGCTGGTCGGAGCAGGAGCAGGGCAGATGATACTGGTTAAGGAATTCATGGCCTGGGCAGCGAACTCCCCAACAGCTCCTTTTACAAGCTCCGCTGTGAGAGCTCCCTGGGGTGGGAGGTGCAAGGCCACACCCACCACGGGGAAAACCTGGGTCTCGGCTTCTCCGCTGTGCCTGCATGGCCCTCTCCCACCCCCCCTCCCACCCCACGCACACCTGCACACACATAAACACACACGAACACACGCCTGCCCACACGTATGCATGCATGTGTCTGTGTGGGTTTGCGCCTATACACGCCCACACATGTACAGTCACGTGTGTGTCTGCCCACATGTGTGTACTGCCCGTGCACCCAAATACACACCTGTACACATGTGTGCACACATGGGCGTCCACACATACAAAACCAGAGCCTCCAAGATCCCAGGAAAAACCCCACTTGGGGTAGCTTGAGTCCAACGGGGCGAGAGAGCTCCTGGTGCCCACGTGTGTACTGAGGGCCTTGTGGGAGGGGCAGGCGGCGAGACCCTGGAGCCACACAGTGCAACATGACAGCCACTTAGCACTGACGTTAATTACGTCCAATTTAAATTTATTCCAATTCAATAAAGCCTCATTTCCAGTTTCCAGTGCTCAGCAGCCCATGTTTAAGCCACGGCCGAGTGCCCGAGAGCTGTGGGTCCAGGGCTCAGCGGCCTCGCAGGAACGTGGGCCTCCTCTCCCCGGGCCTGCCTAGCACTGCTCCCCGCCGGACCCTTCTCTGTGCTCCTCCAGCACGCCACCCCCCCACGGCCACCCGCTTCGGCACTACATGGCGCCCTCTCAGCCCACCCACCGCCTCGATCCCTCGCGGGTCCTGATCTCCCAGTCTGCAGGCGAGCTCTCTGTTGTGGGGTGCAGGCAGCTGCATCGTGTCGGGCTGTGCCTGGGAGGCCAGGGCCGAGGTAGGGGCAGGTCCCAGGAAGGGCTCCGGGGCCCAGAGCATTGAGAACAAGAGCAGGCGACAGAGACAGACACTTGGCTGTTAGGACGCCACTTGGGACACCTGCATCTCACACCAGAGCGCCTGGGTTTGAGTCCCCGTCCCACTTCCACTTCCAGCTTCCTGCTAACGCGTACCCCGGGAGGGATCACGGCTCAAGTAATTGGACCTGCCACCTGCTGGGGAGACCTGGGCTGAGTTCCGGGCTTCTGACTTTGGCCCGGCCCAGCCCCAGCTGCTGCAGACGTTTGGGGAGTGAATCGATGAATGGAAGAGTTTTCTTTCTCTGCCTCTGTCTCGGCCTTTCCAATAAACGTGAAGATAAGTCATTTTTGAAAGGCGTGAGCTCTGTGTGCGGGAGTCCCCGGAGGGCAGGGAGGCAGCTCTCCGCTGAAGATTCTGCTGCCCACAGCAACTCTTGCATCCCGGCTCCCCGGGTCACATTTCACTGATAGGGAAGCGGAAGCCAGAGGGGGAAGAGACAAGCAGCTCAGCTGGGATGGCAGCGCCTGTCATCCGCCAGCCCCGGAGCTCTGGTTCCCCAAAGTGATCAGCCGGAGAGCGCGGCTGCCTTCCCGAGACCAGCGGGCTGGCACCAGCACGGACGTGGTCCCGCTCTGCTTCCCTGCCTGCCATCCTGCGGGGGTGACCTCGCCCGGACCGTAGTTCAAGGTCCCCAACTAGAGCTAAGGACTCACATCCCCTCTGCTGTTGTCTCCTCAGTGGTCCTGGAAGGCAGGTAGGGTCTAATGGAGGTGGGGGAGGACTGCAGCTCCAGCCCGGCCTGCGTCTGCACCTGCCACCATGTGACTGTCTCATTGCACCGTCACTCTGGACTCCACCAAGAGTGAGCTCGCTGGGATGTTAGCCACAAAGCAACCCGGGGCTCTCCCGTGATTCACCGAGGGGGGCTTCTCACTCTCGCACCTCTGGCATCACCAGGAGAGCCCACAGGAGCCCCTCACCCGCACCCAGGGATAGCAAAAGACAAGTCACCCAGGGCACCCCAGCCAGCCGCCAGCCGCCCCAGATGTGGGGCTGAGCCCTGCTGAGGCCTGCAAAGCTGCAGGACCCTGCCCCCCCCCCCACCAGCTGACTCCAGATGCGTGGAGTCAGATGCGGGGGTCGTTTGTTATGCAGTATTACTGTAGCAATAGCTAACTAATACAGTCTGGTCCTCTCCCATTTTGAAGATGGAAAAAGTGAGGCTAGGAGACATTGGCTAATTTGTTCACGGCCTTACAGCAGGGCTCGGATCTGCCCCGGTATCCCTCCAACCACAGCGCACCCCACCAGGTTGCAAGCTCCCTGCAGGCTGAGCTTTGCCTAAAGATTTGACAGCTGCTGCCGGCGCTCTGGCGGTGTCCGGCTGTGCACAGGTGCCAGTGCTGCTAAGTAGGTGAAAAGATCCCACCACTGAGCAGACACGGGGACTTAGCCCCTGCAGCAGGGAGCAGAGGAAGCCGCTAAGCCCGCAGCCAGAACCCCTCCAGCGGCAGGAGCCTGGGAGCGGGGCAGACGCCAGGGATGCGTTACCACTCAATCATGCGCTTTGTTCTCCGGCAGGCCCAGGGGAGACGGGGCAGAATCAAAGGACAAGGCCCCTCACAAATCATGGGGCTTTTGGACGTGATGACAGCCCCTTTGGGAAAGAGGTAGGGGCGAGGACGCAGGGTGCGGCTCGGGCGGGGGTCTCAGAGCAGGTCGGCTGCTGCACGGCGCAGGCCGAGATGGAGAAATGCCCAGGGGGGGCGGCCCAGGGGAGAGTGGCAGAAGAGGCATCAGCAGACCCCTTCTGGAAGCATCACCCCAACCTCGAGACACAAGAGCTGCCCTGGGAGCCGCTGCTCTGCCCAGCGGGAGTCCCGGGAGCTGCTGAGAGGAAGCAGCACCTTCTTGCTGGATGGAGTTGTACGCACGCACATGCACACACACGGGCACACAGAGCCGGGGGAGAATCGATTTTCACTTATCTCATTTTCCCCACCACGCACCCATGCTCCAGCAACCGTATCATTGCATCATGTCCCCACTCCTGTTCCTTGTCAGCGTGAATCTATTGCTAATCGAAAAGCAATGCAGAAGAGAGCAGGCGGGTGTGTGCACCGTCACCACACAAAGCCAGCACAGGAAAGTTCTCCCGATGGGCCGGCCGACCCGGCGAAGCAGCCACCAAGCCAAGGATGTGGAAGCCTCACTAGCTCCCGAGAACCCCAGAGCCCCAGCCTCCCCTCGACTGTTTCGCCTCTCTGGGAGTGCGTGCCTTTTGCAGAACATGCCAGGGTCTCTGAAAGCATAGAGCTGGTGCCACCTATTGGCTGTGCCCTGGGAATCGGACTGAGCCCTGGAGTATATGTCTGCTTCCCCAGACGCTTCTCTCACGGTTGATTTGCAGGCGTGTGTTGTATTTAAGAGGGTCTAATCCAGGACTCATCGCGATGCATGGGCTGCGGCATACAGTGGGTATTGAATAAGTGTTTGTAGAAACGCACGCAGCTCCTAAGTGATGGGAATGTTCGCAGAGGCGGGTGGAGGAGGCAGCCCTCTCTGCTTCGTCCCGGTAGAAACCCTCACTGTCCCCAGCTCTTTGAGCCTCTGTGTTCTGGGGGCGTGGTTTCTCCATAAGTTATCAGTGGTGCTGGGCTGGCTGCGGTGTGTCTCTGTGAGCGGCCACTACTAGGCGACAGATGGGCTGGGGAGCTAGGGATTAGGGTCAGACACGCCTTGGCTCAACCCCTGGCTCTCATGCGTGTTTGGCTTTGGGTGAGTGGCTCAATCCCTCCGAGGCCCCACATGACGGTGGTGACAGCAGGACCTGTTTGGGGAGGGAGGGGTCCTTTCACGTCTTCAGTGACACAAAGCACGGGGAGCGCCTGCCTGCGTTAGTGTTCATTCTCAGTGTGGGGGTGTGGGCTGCTGCTGCTGCTAACATCCTGCGTGTTCAGACTCGGCTCTGCCGGGAGGCACTGGAGACAGCAGGAGCCAGGTCCCCTGAGAGGTCACAGCTGGGCAGAGAGAAAAAGAAAGGTCCCAGGCGATATTTCAAAAGCTCCACTACTAACCACTGCTCCAAGGTCAGTAGGAGGTCAGGGGAGGGAGAGGCCACAGTGGGCTGCTGTGGCTAGGAAAGGCTTCCTGGAGGAGGGGGCACCGGAATGGGCCTCAAAGGACGGGTCGGATGATGGAGCGTGGGGAGATGCAAAAGGCCTGGGGCTGGGAGGAGCAGACAGTGCCCGGTGGCCAGCAAAGAGCTTCCGGACCAGACATGGAGTGTGAGCACAGAGCACGACATGGATTGGCGTGGGTGGGAGGGGGAGTGTTTTGCACCGTGTGGAGACTACAGTAAAGTCTCCAGCACCCCCTCCCAGAGCCTGGCCCACCAGCCTTCTCGGGTGACCACCCGCCACTCTGCTCCCCTGCACAGTTCCTGAAGGAAGGTGGACAGCCTCCCACTGAGCCCAGGCACAAGCAGGACGTGTGCCGGTCAGCACCACGGACAGCATCCAAGGCCCTGGGCCTCCCTGCTAGCCCAAGCTCAAAACGCGTGCCCCAGGAGCTGGTGAGCGCCCTCCCGCTGCACCCTCGCCAACCCCACCCTTGCCCTTGTTTGTTGTACCCCACGCTTCCAAGAGATCAGCTGATGGCACCTGCCGCACGTTGAGTGGCCCGGCTGTGCCAGGCTCTGTGCTTTGTCCTCCAGGAACAGGGGGCCACAGGGGGCCTCTCTGACACCAGCCAATGTGTGCCACCCCTGGGGTCTCCTGGAACTCCCTGAGCTCCCTCTCCAGAGAAGCAAATCCGAAGACGTCAAATGGGCTCCTTGAAAGCCGGCCTGTGGCTGTCCAGTGCTGGACAGCTGCTGCTGAGTGTGCAAGCCTTTGCCCACCACGGGGCAGACCCTCAGAGACCACGCCCTCCTTGCACGGCAGTGCTGGGGTAGGCCTGGAGTGTGAGGCTGCAACCCCCAGGCCATCAGCCTCCGATGGCCGCGTTGCATTGAGCTGCCTTTCTCACGTGCCCACAAACGGCTGGAGATCAGAAATGTCATGTTTCCTCTAAGAGCTTCCTCCCTGCCAGGCTCCTGGCCCCTCCCACTGGCTCTGGGCCGGCAGTGCCCTTCCCCACCCTGGGCAGGCTGGGAAGAGCTTCTGTCTGGGGGAACTGCCTGCTCCGTGTGGCCCTGCCGCACCAGCCCAGACTGTGTGACCCTCGCAGCGGCTGGTGAGCACAGGTCACAAAGAGAAAAGCACCTTTAGAAATAATCCTTGCTGCCGGAGGCTGCCCGGCGTCCTCAGAACTTTGAGGAGGGAATTATTAATCAGGAGGCTCGGTGGAGTTGCCAGCGGTGGGGAGGGCAGGGGAAAGTGGCAGGGTTTGGGGGAGGGGTTCTCTGTCTTGGTAATCAATGCTGGAAAGTTCTCTGTGAGTGCCAACAGTCTAAAGGCAGCCAGTGGGCTGAGGCGGGCCCCAGAACGCAGGAAGGCCCGGCTGAGTGACAGGCGTGCAGCCCAATAGGCATGAGCCTGTGCAGCCATGGGAAGCAGAGCCCGCCAGTGTGTGTTCACCGGGTCATTCGTTCCTGCACGCCCTCGGCAGTGGGGGCCCCCAATGGGCCAGAGCCTGGGCCGGGTGTTCGGGCCGGGGCAGTAGCAACAGCACCGCCATGACCTGCGTTCATGGGCTGCACTGCGAAGGTGTCTGGAGTCGAGCCTGGGGACTTCGAGGCTCACGACCCCCTGAATTCCCCCATCTCCCCAACCTCACATCGCCGGGAGCAGTCACTGAGCCCAGACACAGCACTCTGCCCTGATGACAGAGCTTGGAGGGGACACAGGGTTGTGACAGTGCAGAGGCGAAGGGACATTACTGTGACAGTACACAGGGGGAGGGGACACTGGCTGTGGCAGAGGGGGAGGGACTTACCCAAGGTCCTGCAGACAGCAAAGGCGATCCGGGTTTCCCTGGCAGGTCAGAGGTCAGAGCCCCTGCCTCTGCCCCTCCGACCAACACTGCTGTCTGTCTCTGAGGAGCAGGGCTCGCCGGGTTCACGGTCCCCCAGGGCAGCTGGCGCAGCCTGGAGCGAGCACCTTCTGCCCTTCACAATCGCGCCCTCTCCCTCGCTGTTCAGCCACAGGAAAGTGAGCAAATCTGAAGGAAAACCGCAATTCTTCGAAGACACGGGAAGAAGCCTCTTGGCTGAGCATGTGGGCGTGGCTCCGGCCATGGGCACCCCATTCCTGGTACCTTGGGGCCCCCCCTGCGGCCTCACTGTCCTGCCCTCAGGGCTACCTCTCCATTTCAGATTGGCAGGACTGGGCGGGGACACAGGCTAAGGGACCGGAAGAGAGAGCACAGGGCTGCAATGTGGACATGCAGTGACCTTCCACGAGGGTCTTGTCCCGAGTCTCGCTCGCCCCTGCTGTAAACACGGTGGCCAGGCCAGCTACCCCATGGGAGCCCCCGGCTCTGGATGTCTGGGAAGGGCCTGCTGGTGCCGAAAGGGGCAGCCCCAGGCCGAAGGGCCCCTCCTCCTGCCAGGCTTCCCAAGGGCCCACCAGCCCCAGCGTCCACCCTGCACTGAGCCACCACGCACAGGTGGTGGCCCTTGAAGCAGCAGATCTGCAAGTGGCCCCCGCAGCTGTGCCCACCTGGAACTCCAGAAGGTGACTCGTGTGCCATTAGGCTCTTTGCAGAAGGACCCCACGATGACATCATCCACCCCAGGCTGGGGCGGGGCGGGGCAGGCCTTGGGTTCAGTGATGGTATCTTCAAGGAGGCTGAAAAGGAGGAGCAGGCATTTGGCACAGTGGTTAAGACACTGCTTAGGGTACCCACAACCCACATGGGAGGGCCTGGGTTCAAGCCCCGGCTCCTCCACTTCCCATCCAGCTTACACCCTGGGAGGCAGCAGGTGTCGGCTCAGGTACCTGGGTCTCTGCTACCCACACCGGAAACTCAGACTGAGCTCTGGGCTCCCAGCTTCGGGCCAGCCCAGCCCTGACTCTTGTGGGCATCTGGGGAGTGAACCCATAGATAGAACTCTGACTGTCTGTCTGTCTGTCTCTGTCTCCTTCCCTCTCTCTATCTCTCTGCTTTTCAAATAAATAAGTAAATTTCTGAAAAGGAGGAGACAGACCCACTGGGTAGAAGGCGGCGTGGGAACAAAGGCAGAGATGGGGTGATGCAAAGGTCTACTACAGGCAGGGCCAGCGCTGTGGCATAGCTCGTAAGGCCTCTGCCTGCAGCGCCAGCACCCCCTATGGGCGCTGGTTCAAGTCCCAGCTGCTCCACTTCCGATCCATCTCTCTGCTAATGGCCTGGGAAAGCAGTAGAAGATGGCCCAAGTGCCTGGGCCCCTGCATCCATGGGGGAGACCTGGAAGAAGCTCCTGGCTCCTGGCTTTGGATCAGCCCAGCTCCAGCTGTTGCAGCCTTCTGGGGAGTGAACCAGCGGATGGAAGACCTCTCTCTCTCTCTCTCTCTCTCCCCCTCTCTCTGTAACTCTGCCTCTCAAATAAATAAATAAGTCTTTAAATTAGAAAAAAAGTTCAACTACAGACGCCGCCTGGAGCTGGGAGGAGGCCCAGAACCCGTTCTCTCAGAGCCTGCAGAAGGGTCCAGCTCTGTGATGCCTTGAGCGTGGAGGATCAGCGTCTGTTGCTGCGAGTAACCCAGTGTGTGGTCCTTTGTCCCAGAAGCCCTGCAACACAGGTGGCATTGGATCCCAGGGCTGAAACTGAAGGGTGTGTGGGAGCTGGCAGCAGAGGGCATTCTGGACAGGGCGACAGCTGTGCAAAGGCCCTGAGGCGGCAGAGGAGCTGAGGGACGAGGGGGTCGAGGGCCAGTGCCCTGGGGGTGGAGGAGGAGAGACCAGATGTGTCTCAGGAGTTAGGCCAGGGAAGACCCCACGGGAGCGAGCCCCTCTGGCCTCTGACCCCGCACCCTGAGAGATGCCGGATGTCATCGGTTGGTGGGCTTTGTTGTGCGTGCACTTGGGGTGCTCACTGCCTGCCGGGACAGCACGGCTCACCCTCCCTGACCCTGCGTCCGTCCTGGGTCCTTTGTTCCACAACCATCCCCCTCAAGCTCCTGTCACACACACACACACACACGCACGCGTTTCGAATTCCTGTCCCCCACGCTCTGCGTCTTAACGGGCGACTTTCTCTCCTTTGGTCACCCTCAGACTGAATTAAAATAGCATTGCCAGGGAGCTTGTCAGCTGCACCCAACGAATCCCGAGTCTCCGGTGACTTCATTAGCGCCAGTGCCTTGAGCCCCGAGCCCGCGCCCGGCTGCTTTCCTGTCCCATCCCCTGCCCGCCACGGAGGGGGCCTCATTAGCCGGGAGATGGGAACCACTTAGCCGGTCCATTAGCGCGCGGCATTCATCTCGGCCTCTCTTTCTGCTCTGGCCTTTCCCCCGTCTCTCTGCCTCTCACTCATTAGCCGGAGGTGCCTCGCACAACCACTCACTCGCCCGTGCGCCATCTCCCCCGCCTCTTCCCTTCCCAGTCCCCTCCCCGCCCCCCGTCAGCCTCAGAATCCTCCTTCAGTGACTGCAGAACGAGTCCCAGCCCAGCCTCCCCCGACAGGCTGCGGACTCACAAAGTGGGCACCACACAGCCCCCGTGGTGGTGTCAGCCACGGCCACCACACCGCCTCCTGGTCCGCTCTCTGCTGTCCGGGCTCCTGCCTGCACACCTGCCCCAGGACACTTGCACTGCAGTGTTCCTGCCCAGGTATCCTGTTTCCCAGGGAAGCTCTCTTCACGGCAGCACGGCAAGGGGGTGCAGAGGTGACCAGCTGACCCCAGCCACCCTGCCTCCCGCTGCCCTCCCTCTGAGGGACTCAGCACCTGCCCCAGGGCCACCACCCTGCTCCTTCGTGGAGCCGCGGACAGGATGTCACAGACTCCCAGGTGTGGGGAGGAGGCCATTGTCACACAGGTGTTGACAGCCAGAGGCCCTCACGGGGTGACTGGTGTTTCGGAAAACAGGCAGACAGAGCTGGAGGGTGGAGGGTTTT
This sequence comes from Lepus europaeus, assembly GCF_033115175.1. NCBI lineage: Eukaryota > Metazoa > Chordata > Mammalia > Lagomorpha > Leporidae > Lepus > Lepus europaeus. The sequence goes on from NC_084838.1 coordinate 3,618,251, forward strand.
TTTTTTTTTTTAAGATTTATTTGTTTATTTGAAAGGCAGATTTACACAGAGAGGGAGATAGAGATCTTCCATCCTCTGGTTCACTCCCCAGATGGCGCGATGGCCGGAGCTGCACCGATCTGAAGCCAGGAGCCAGGAGCCTCTTCCAGGTCTCCCACGTGGGTGCAGGGGCCAAGCACTTGGGCCATCTTCCACTGCTTTCCCAGGTCATAGCAGGGAGCTGGATCAGACGTGGAGCAGCCGGGATTTGAACCGGCGCCCATTGGGAGAACTGGCAGGCATTGCAGGTGGCAGCTTTACCCGCTACACCACAGCAGGGGCTTCTTGGTGAGCAAAACGCTGACAGCGAGCTCACAGAGATGACAAGGGCAGACCGAGGGAAACCTCCTGCCGGGAGCCTTGGTCCCCCAACACTGCGTGGCCTCTGCTGTCGGGGAGCTGTGTGCTGAGTTCGGGAGGGCGGGGTCCAACTACCTCCTCTTCCCCAGGGAGCTCCAGAGGGACTCACGGGCACCACATCCCCCACCAGGGGCCCAGCCAGGGCCAAGGTGGGGCGGCATGTCTGCACCAGGAGGGCCCAGGCTGGCGTCTTTCTCCTGCCGCTCACCCGCTGTGGGAGGATTGCTTCTCTCCCCAGGGCCATAGCACTGTCCCTGTACATTGGGAATAATAACAGTGCCCCCACACACCCCCAGCAGCCGCCTGCACCGTGCTGGGGTGAAGATGAGCTGAAATGAATGGTTTAGGGCCCGGCTCACCGCACAGGTTCTCGGAGATAGACCCAGCACGTGGCGCCAGGGGGGATGGGGCAGCAGGCTGCCTGTGGCCCTGGGGGAGGAGTGGACGTTGTCACCAAAGCTCCAGCACTGAGCAGGCACCGGCTGGCTCTGCTGGCTTGGCAAGGTCGGGAAGTTTCCAGGGAGAGCCGGTGGAGACTTGGCAAGGCTGAGCATGGCGGCCAGGTGCTGCCGAGGTGCTGAGTCCAAGGGGTGCCACTCACGCAGAAGCTGAGGTGAAGGGAGCCCCTGGGAGCTGCCAGGCAGCACCCCTGCCTGGGCCTGGACAGGCAGGGCCCTGGGGACACCGTGAGGCACGTGGCAGCCCCTGTGCTCCCGAGCGGAAAGAAGGTGGGCGATCCACGGCCAGGGAACCCCGCTCGTGGCTCTTCAAGACCAGGTAAACCGCATGCCCAGTCACCACCACGGTCCGCGGCGCAGAGCGGAACCAGGCCCTCGGTCCGGCTCACACACACGTGCCTTCTGGAACGTTTGCTTGTCAGGAACGCGGGCGGCCGGACCTCACGCAGAGGCAGCCGAGGGCGAGTACCCATCCATCCGTTCATTGATTCACTCACTCAGCAGATGCTGAGGGAGGAGCCCCTCTGCCCCAGGTGCTGGGGACCAGCAGGGACAAGGACACCGGCCTGGGCACCGGCTCACTTCCAGAGGAAGGCAGCCGTGAGCCAAAGACAGAAAGCACTAGAAGGGAGAGGAAGAAGGCAGGGTGGTGGGCGTTGCGGTTGGAGGAGGGAGGCCCATGTGACCCCTCTGAGGAGCGAGGGCCCAGTGGCGGCATCAGGCGCGTGTCCTGGGGCTGTGGTCCCAAATCACCACAAACACGGCTCGGGAGCCGGAAGTTCGCACCCGGGGCCCTCTGTTCCGGGCCTCTCCCCGCCCCGGGTGGCTCCCGGACCTGGTAGGGGCAGCTTCTCTCCGCGTCTACTTCCGCCCCTGGCTAGCCTGCCCACGCGTCTGTGTCCCTTGTCCCCTCTTCCGTCGTAAGAACACTGGTCGTTGGATTTGGGGTCCACTCTTACCCAAGAAGACCTCGTCTTTTTCCTTTTTAATGCTGTTGTTTGTTTGAGAGGCAGGTGGAGTAAGAGAGGGAGAGTTCCAGTCTTCTCGTCCCCTCCCCAAACGCCCATAATGGCCGGGGCCGGGCCGGGGCCAGAGCCAGGTGCCAGGGACTCAGCCCGGATCTCCCCCATGAGTGGCAGGGACTCGGCCACTGCAGCCGTCGCCGTGGCCTTCTGGGCTTTGCGTTGGCAGGAAGCTGGAGTCAGGAGGTGGAGCTGGGACTGGAACCCAGGCCGCTGGGGTGAGAGGAGGGCACCTCCACCACTAAGCTAAGCGCCCACTCCCCCCACCTCATTGCCACTACAGCAGCAGAGACCCCACTTCCAAACGAGGCCCCATCCACGGGGGCGGGGTTAGGCCTGGAACTCGGCTCTGGGGGCCACAGTTCAACCTGCAGCACAGGCATTTTCTTTCTTTTGTTTTTTTAAAGATTTGTTTATTTATTTATTTGAAAGTCAGAGTTGAGAGAGAGAGAGGGAGAGAGATCTTCCATCCACTGCTTCACTCTCCAAATGGCCACAACAGCCTGGGCTGGGCCAGGCTAAAGCCAGGAGCTTCTTCCAGGTCTCCCACGTGGGTGCAGGGGCCCAAGCTCCTGGGCCATCCTCTGCTGTTTTCCCAGGCCATCAGCAGGGAGCTGGACCGGAAGTGGAGCAGCCAGGATTCAAACTGGTGCTCATATGAGACGCTGGTGCCACAGGCAGCCGAGCTACCCACCATGCCATGATGCCGGCCCCTGGATTTTCTCCAGTGTGGGCTCAGCCCAAGTCTGTCCCTGAGGGAGCTGAGCGCCCTGAGCCCCTGGTCACCGCCCAGACACGAGGGGATGGTGAGGATGAGGACCATGGCCCAAGGCCAGGCCAGGCCTGTGGGAAACTCCCCATTCCATGGGCTCGGCATTCGTGGTCATCCAGAGTGGCCGGGAGAGAGGGGTTAACCCTGTGCCCTACAACACCAGCTCCTGGGTGGGCCTATGGAAGTCACCCCCGTTAGGCCTGGGCACTGCCTTAATTACACCTCAATTATCGTGTGTACAGGTGTGTACAAGCGAGAGTGTGCGTGTGCGTAGTGACCCCGACAGGCCCCACCCCTCCCAGGAGCCCCTCCCACAGCCCCGCACTGAACCCCTGGCTCCTTTGTCGCTCTTCCCACACCTGCCCTATAGGACACGCCTGTCTGGGAGCTCAGCATGCCCGGCCCGAAGGGCGCCCCTTGCGGCCACGGTGTGTGCTGCGTGTTCTCCACCCTGGCTCCCCAGGCCTCTGAACGGACAAATGACATCTTTGTAGCTACAGTCTGGGGCGGTGCTTGTCTGAACTCCGTTCCCACATCCCCTGTGTCTGCATCTCGATTTCTAATGTGTCCCTGTCGCTGTCTCTGTAAAGTGTCCTGAGCTCCCAAGAGGTAAGCACCACCCACTCAGGGTCCCCGTGGGGTGACCCCCGCCAGCCTGGCCCATTCCCACTGTGTGTGCCTCTCAAGCAGCACAGGGCACCTGGCGGTGAGGGGAGGCCACAGCCCAGACTCTGAGCTCAGACAGACCTGCTGTGTGACCTGGGGCACCTTCGCTGTCCCACTCCAGGCCTCAGTTCATTCTTCAGTGAAATGGGCTGGCATGAGTGCCTTCCCCTAGGGGAGGTTTTGTGTGTGTGAAGCCCTGAGCCTGGTGCTTAAGGGAGACCTGCCAGCCCCACGGACCCTGTGTGCCCCTGGAGGTTTTGCAAGTTGGGGGAGGGGTCTTCAAGCCTCAGCATCAGTCCTGACTCCCCCTGCACCCTGCACCCAGGCAGCGGCCAGGGGCCTCCCAGCAGCAAAGAGCAGGGCCAGCTCAGAGGCGGGAGGGGATCCAGGGCGGACTGATCGGAGGGCAGGAGCCGGAGCTTTGACAAGAAGCGGCCAGTGCAGAGCGCGGTCCTGGGGGCACCCAGGCCAGCTCTCTCTCCCAGCACAGGCGGCAACCTGGAGCCCGTTACCTTTCCAGGGGCCCCGCCCTCAGCCTGGCCCCAGCATCCCGGCCGCCTGGCACAGAGGTGCTGTCCTCAGGCCTCTGGGCCTCACCCTCAAGGTCAAGGCTGTGACCTTGAGGAAGGCACTAAACTCTAGGGCTCAGCTCCTCCCTGGGAAAGGGCCCACCCCTCCCCCAGCTCCGAGTCCCTGAGCAGCATCCTGGGGGGTCTTCTCGCCCCTCTGACTCCCAGCGCCCCCTGCCTCCACGCACCTCTCCCTGCCTGCCTGAGACCGACATGGAAGAAACTGGGAAATCTCAGAGCAGCCAAAGAAGCGTGACAGCCCGCCTGCATCCCACCACCCAGAGACCCCAGGCAGCGAGACTAACATGCAGGCCTTCCGTCCACAGCCCCGTGAATCTGACGTAACTGGGATCACGAACCCCCAGGTCTGGACCCGGTGTCGTCCACACAGTAGCACAGTGGACGTCTACATTAATAAACCACACCCCGGGGGGCTGGCGTTCAGTCTGTGGTGGAGAAACAAGTTGGGGTGCTGGCATTATGGCGTAGCAGGTTAAGCCATCACCTGCAGTGCCGGCATCCCATGTGGGCACTGATTCAGGTCCCTGCTAAGGCACCGAGGAAAGCAGTGGAAGATGGCCCAAGTGCTTGGGTCCTTGCACCCACATGGGAGACCCGGATGGAGTTCCGGGCTCCTGGCTTCCACCTGGCCCAGCCCTGGGCATTGCAGCCATTTGGGGAGTGAAGCAGTAGATGGAAGATTCTCCCTCCCTCTCTCTCTCTCTCTCTCTCCTCTCTCCCCCCCTCTAACTCTGCCTTTCAAATAAATAAAATAAGTCTTTTTTGTATTTTTTTTTTGATAGGCAGAGTTAGATAGTGAGAGAGAGACAGAGAGAAAGGTCTTCCTTCCGCTGGTTCACCCCCCAAATGGCTGCTATGTCCAGCGCGGCACCGCTCCGAAGCCAGGAGCCAGGTGCTTCTCCTGGTCTCCCATGCGGATGCAGGGCCCAAGCACTTGGGCCATCCTCCACTGCCTTCCCGGGCCACAGCAGAGAGCTAGACTAGAAGAGGAGCAACTGGGACAGAATCTGGCGCCCTGACTGGGACTAGAACCCAGGGTGCTGGCGCCGCAGGCAGAGGATTAGCCAAGTGAGCTGCGGTGCCAGCCAATAAATCTTAAAAAAAGAAAAAAAAAAAAAAAAGAAGCAAGAAAGGGAGCTGGGCCGCTCACAGCCCATGTCGAGTGCCCGGGTTCGTATCCGGGCTCTGCAAGGCGCACCTCGGGAGGCAGCAGGTGAGGGCCCACACACCTGGGGTGCTGGCACCCACATGGGAGGTCGGGGCTGGGTTCCGGCTGCTGGTTCCAGCCTGACCCAGCCCTGGCTGCTGCAGACATTCGGGAAAGGAGCCAGCAGATGGGAACTCTACTTCCCCCTTCTCAAAGTAAACATACACGCACATCGCACATGGCTGCTTGTTGGCTGTGTGACGATCCACTGTGTGATGGATTCTCACTGGATCAATAAGCCCCCAGGTGGGGCAGAGGGCCCCTGAGTGGCGTTTTCCCACAAGGAGCAGGTGGCCCCGGCAGGCAGAGCCCGACTCCTCTGAAATGCTCCTGGTAGCAGCTGCCTACGGTGCAGGGGGCAGCGACACCCCTTCCCCGAGTGGCTTAAGGGTCAGGCAATCCTTCCCAAGGTCAAGTCCGAATCTGCCTCCCGCGAGCTGCCCCACACTGGTGTCAATCACATAGACCATCCACCCCTTGGCTCCCGTCTGCTGGTTTTCATCCCCTGGTTCGAGAGAAAGGTGCCTCTCGGGAGCTGCGAGGGGATGTGAGGTTCAAGATCTAGAAACCAAGAGCCTTGGCTTCGGGGCCACTCCGACCTGGGTTCAAATCCCAGCTCGCTGTCTCCTGGCTCAAAGGCGCTGGACGTCACTGAGCCTCAGTCTCTCGTCTGTGGAATAGGTTTGATGACAGTGCCAGCTTCGTGGGGCTGCCGCCATGAGAGTCCCTTGGTGGAGGACCAGCCCCTGGAATAGAGAAGGGCACTGCGGAGTGCAGGGAGCTGTCAGAAGCCGGCAAGCAGGAGGGAGGAGCAGTGCCGGGAGGAGGGAGAGCTAAAGACTTAGAGCGCGATCAATACATTATTTAACAGCAAGAATGCAAATGAGGAGAAATTAACGAAGGCGAGCCCTCCGCCTCCCCAGCTCCGCTCCGTGCGATTGCTGACAAATTCTCCAGAAAATATCAAAACAGCCTCGGGCAGGAACCCGCCACTGGGCTGCGCCGTTATCTATTATTGATGCAAACCTTGACAAGTCCTCCTTTTGAGGAAGGCGCGCGCGAGAAATCTGCTAATCTGTGCTAAAGGGGAAGCCTCGCTCCCTGTCCCCAGGGCTGGCGGCCGCTGGAGCCCCTTCTGCCTGCTCTGCTGTGCGGTGCAGCCGGAGGAACCGTATCCCAGCCACAAAGGGGATGGAATCCTGGAGAGAGCAACGAGGCGAGGGGCCCGTGTTTCTCATCAACTTCCCCCGCCTGGGGCGTGCCTCAGTTTCCCCCTGGGTGCACGTTCCAAGGCCACCTTGGCTTGGGCAAGGCGGGAGTCGGCAGAGTGGACAGTGAGAGAGAGAGACAGAGAGAAAGGTCTTCCTTTGCCGTTGGTTCACCCTCCAATGGCCGCCGCGGCCAGCGCACTGCAGCCAGTGCACCACGCTGATCTTAAGCGGGGAGCCAGGTGCTTCTTCTGGTCTCCCATACGGGTGCAGGGCCCAAGCACTTGGGCCATCCCCCACTGCACTCCCGGGCCACAGCAGAGAGCTGGCCTGGAAGAGGGGCAACTGGGACAGAATCTGGTGCCCCGACCAGGATTAGAACCCGGTGTGCCAGCGCCGCAAGGCGGAGGATTAGCCTATTGAGCTGCAGCGCTGGCTGGAAGCAGAGATCTTTGAGCCCTGCCCTGGTCACTGCAGGGCAGGGACACGCCCCTGGGCAGCACCAGGAGGCTGGCTGCTCGCTGCTGTGGTACACCTGGCCCCTGGTGCGTCCGGCACCCAAAAGGCACCCCAACCAGTTTGAGTGTGGGTGAGGATGAGGTGTGGGTCCTCCTGACGCACGCCCCACTCGGGCAGGAGGTGCTGATACAGAGGGGCTGAGCTGGGGAGAGCAGGTGGGAGTGGCCAGGAATCTCTGCACCTGCCACTCAGTTTTGCTGGGAACTTACAGCTGCTCCCAGAATAGTTTATTGGTGGCTTTGGGCATGGCGGCTAAGACCCCTGTGGGACTCCTGCGTCTCGTATCAGAGGGCCTGGGTTCCGGCACCTGGTTCCAACTTCCTGCTAATGTAAACCCTGGGTGGCAGCAAGTGACAGTGGCTCAAGCAGCTGGGTCCCCGCTCTCTCTGTGGGAGTCGTGGGTTGAGTCCTCACGTCAGACTTTGGCCTGGCCCAACCCTGGGCATTGTAGGCAATCGGGAGTAAACCAATAGTGGAAGACTCTCTCTCTCCCTCTCCCCCTCCCCTCTCCCTCTCCCTCTCCCCTCTCCCCTCTCTCCTCTCCCCTCTCCCCTCTCCCCCCTCCCGCCTCCCCCTTCTCTCTCCCCTCTCTGCTCTCCCCTCTCTTCTCTCATTTCAAATTTTTAAAAACTTGATTTAAAAAGTCTATTAAAATTAAGCAGCCCCCTGCAGGAGACATTTCAGCGTTGCACGTTTCCTGCACCTGGCCACGGGTCAGCTCCCCGGGGCTGTTACCCTCAGGTGCGGCTCCTTCCTGAAAAGCCTGGGTTGTTTTCTTCCAGGTTGTTTCCTCCCCTGCTGATAGCTGGGGAGGGTGAGAGGGACCCTGGGGAGACCCAGGCTCTGCAGAGGGCGTGACTAGGCAAGAGGCCACCCACCAGGGAGCAGGGCGGAGGGTGTGTGGAAGGAGCTGCCGGAACTGAAGCAGCAGGGCCCCCAGGGCCACTCGGTGTAGGGAACAACGGCCTTCTGGGATCAGACAGTATGCAAGTTGGACTTCCTTATGTTTAAGGTAATTACGGGAAGCACTCCAGAGACATGGCCTGTTGCAGGAATGCAAGATCCCCAATGCAAAGATGGAGAATCTGAGAGCACAGAACCCCACTCACAAGCTTCACCCCAAAGCAGGCAGCCCAGCTCATGCAAATAAGAGAAACAGGAGGGGTGGGTGATAGGGAGTGGTGGGGACTGTGGCAAACTGGAGGCCAGTCCCACTCTGAAAAGGCAGCTGCTCCTGAGTGCCATCTGCCTGCAGGGGAGGAACTGGGCCCACTGTGGTCCAATTCTCCCACTTGCTGAGAAAAAGGCGCAAACTGGATTTTTTTTAAAGATTTATTTTTTTTATTATTATTTTTGACAGGCAGAGTGGACAGTGAGAGAGAGACAGAGAGAAAGGTCTTCCTTTTTGCCGTTGGTTCACCCTCCAATGGCTGCCGTGGCCGGCGCACCGCGCTGTTCCGATGGCAGGAGCCAGGTGCTTCTCCTGGTCTCCCATGGGGTGCAGGGCCCAAGCACTTGGGCCATCCTCCACTGCCTTCCCGGGCCACAGCAGAGAGCTGGCCTGGAAGAGGGGCAACCGGGACAGGATCGGTGCCCCGACCGGGACTAGAACCCGGTGTGCCGGCGCCGCAGGCGGAGGATTAGCCTAGTGAGCTGTGGCACCGGCCTATTTGTTTATTTGAAAGTCAGGGTTACACAGAGAGAGGAGAGGCAGAGCAAGGTCTTCGATCCGCTGGTTCACTCCCCAATTGACTGCAATGGCCGGAGCTGCACTGATCAGAAGCCAGGAGCCAGGAGCTTCTTCTGGGTCTCCCACGTGGGTGAAGAGGCCCAAGGACTTGGGCCATCTTCCACTGCTTTCCCAGGCCACAGCAGAGAGCTGGATCAGATGTGGAGCAGCCGGGTCTCAAACCGGTGCCCATATGGGATGCCGGCACTGCAGGTGCTGGCTTTACCTGCTACACCACAGCACTGGCCCCAGGCTCGGTCCTTATAGTGAGCTAGGTGTGCCCTACACCCTCTGTGGCTCGTACAACCACAAGGGCTCCAGGTGGCCGGTGCTCTTCCCCCCAGTCGGTGAGGAAATGGGGCTTAGAGGCACGAGGCGGTGTCCCGGCGCCGGGCTGGGCTCTCCTGTGAAGGCAGGGGGATCCACGGCAGGACCCTATAAAACGTAAGTAAAGGGAAGGTAGCAAATGCAGAAAAGGTCTGACCTCTGCCCCTACCGCTACTGTGACAGAGCGGCCGCAGCTGGGGGCTTCAATCAATGCAAATGTGGAGATCAGAAGCCCCCAGGGCAAGGTATGGAGAGGGGCCTCACCTTCTCCAGCTTCTAGAACCCCCTGCATTCCTCTGCCCCCACAGACCCCAGGAAAAGCTCAAACTAGCTGGGGCAGAGGGGTGGGCACCCCAGCATCTGGGCTATGTTATCAGCTTTGTCTCCCACCAGCCCAGAGGGGGTTGCTCCCCTAGGAGTGTTGTAATGGCCGCCCTAGGTCGGAGGCCTCCCCTTGCTAGGGGGGCTCCGAGAGCTTCCGGAGCTCGGGCCCCCAGCTGCCTTCTGGGGCTGCTGTACCACCTCATCGGCTCACTCTTGAATTCAAGAGCCCCCTGCTCAAGCACCGCTTCTGGGCCAGGCCCCGGGCGGGAGAGAGGCAGACGCAGCCCATGTCCTTGTCGCACAGCTGGTGTGGCAGAAGAGATGGGTAACAAGGGCACAACCACGCCAGGGTGGGTGGGAACAGTGCCCCTGGGACAAGGGAGAGGCCTCACGGGGGGTGTGTCCCAGACAACCAGAGGCGGCTCCTGGAAGGGACGGAGACCAGGGAGTGGCAGGCAGGAAGCAGAGGAGGAGGGGGCATCCACTTGTGCCATGGCCCAGCCTTTGGCCTCCGATTCCTTCTTGTTCGAGGCTGTGAGGGGCTGACTCCTCCTTTTGTTTTGGTCTCTGTCCAGTTTTGGGGGTCCATCTCTTTTCCCATAGTCTGGCCACGGCTACTACTTTTCCCGGGGGAAGGGGCCTGGCTCTTGGAGGGTCAGCCCCACGGTTCTATGGCTGCACTGGTGCCCAGTGGGCAGGGGGCGGGGGCAGGGACTGAGCACACGATTCGTCAGGAACCCAGGCCTCAAATGGATAAGGGCAGGGTCCTGGGAGCTGTCCGTGGTCCTGCCCTGCACAGGACCTGGCGGACGGTGGAGAGTGGTCCTGGGCCACCCCATCTCAAAGGCCAGGGGTCTCCATGTGCACACGGGCAGCATGGATGGGATGGGCTCACAAGCCTCTGCTGGGCCACCTCATCAGAGCTCCCGGGTTCTAAAAGGGCCGTTGTGCGTCTTGGGCTGGATTTGCAGGCACTCCAAGGACGAGGGTCAGCACCAAAGCCTATCGGGCACAGAGTGGATGTGCCACAAGAAGACTGGCACAGAGAGCCTGCGAGGCAGCTTCAGGGAGTGCAGGCTTTGCCGACATTCTCAAATGATGCCCGCAGTGAGGCTGGCACGGGCCCAGTGGCTGAGGCCCAAGGCTGCAGGCACCCCCACAGCCGTATGCCATCTTGCTGCTCCACGGGGAACTGCGGGCACTCTCTGACCTTGTCCAGGGAGGGGAGGGAGCTGAGGCCAGCTTGGGATCCCAGGGCTGGCACCTTCGTGGATGCCGACTGGGCTCTCACACTGGGCACCTGCTTGCTCCCAGTCCAGAAGGCTGGGTAGGGCAGCCTTCAGGAATGGCTTGCCTGAATCTAACAGCCTTGGGTTCTGGTCCTGCTCTCTCTCTCTCTCTGGCTCTCACTACCCAGTGACCTTGGGAAATTGACACAACCTCTAAGAGCCTTGGTTTTCTCACCTGCACCAGGAGAGCACCCACTTTGTGGGGTCATTATGATAAGGGGGACCACAGGACCCAGTGGGATGCCTGGAGCTCAAGCACTCTGCAAGGATACAGCAGCTCAACTCTGCGACTGACGAATTAGTCCCCCGCTACCCACCCACTTGGCGGCCTTGGAGAGCCCCTTTCTCTGGGAAGTGGGGGAGACGGGGTCCTCGTGGCCCCCTGAGCCCTTGCAGGCTCACAGTCTATGACCTACATGAGCTGGCACCCCCCTTCCCATCTCCTTCCAGCACCAGACTGTGGCTTCCTGGAAGGCCAGGGACACTCTGCCCCTGGTTGCAGCAAACAGGAAGCTCCCCTAGGGACGGAGCTGCAGAGGTGAGCAGAGCGGCAGGCAGGGCAGGTGAGTGGGGCTGAGCTGGTAAGGGAGGACGGGAGCCCCACAGCCCCCAGGTCAGAGGTTGTCTGCGCCTCAAGGTCGAGGACAGAGCTCAACTTTCAATGAGCCAGGAAAGCTCCCCGGATTTAGGAGCTTAGGTGGAGTTTAATTAAAGAACCTCGTTACTTTTGAAAAAAATCCCTCTCCCTGCATTGATCCTCCTTTGAAAGGTGGTTTGCTCCAACCAAGCATCAAGGGAAGGGGTAGGGAGACAGAGGGAGAGGAGGGGGAGCAGGCAGGAGGAAAGGGGGTGATAAACGGGCTGCAACGTGACAGCCATGGACAAGAGGCCTCGCTTCCCGGTTCTCTGGCCCAGCCCTGCCATCCCAGAGAGGTTTGTCACAATGATACGGGGCCAGGGACCTCCTCAGCCTACTGCAGACCCCACCGACTGGCTGTCTTCTCCTGGCTGCCATTCTGTGGATCCCCAGTCCCAGGAGGAGCCAGGGGCGGCTGGAGTGACACAGCAAACAGCGCGAGCCCCAGGCAAGGAGCTCGGGGCAGCCGGAGCTCTCTTGCCGAGTCCCCTGAGACATCAGAATCAGTGGGAGTGCTGGCTCAGCAAGGCTGGGCTCGCAGCAACGTGCTTGCTCTCCCTTGCTCTGTGGCAGGGGTGTAGCTCCCAGTTATAGCCTCTGCCCACCTCCTTCCTGGGCACCCCTTCCTCTATAGTCCCCCTGGCCCCTCTGGGGCCCCCAAGCTCTGGGGGCAAGCATTTAACCCTCTGTGTCTCAGAGCAAGGAGCTGTCTCTAAGACGGTGACTTTTGTAAAACAGTGGGGAAAGGCAGAGACGCACCAGGAGGGGCTGTTCAGGTGAAGAGCAGGCCCCTGTGGGCAGGGGGACACTGTAGGCTACTGGGGTGTCCCCCACAACCCAGCAGCTGCAGGTAGCCGGGCCTCTGGATGGGGCAGAATCCCAGGTCTCAGAACTGGCCCCTCCCTTCACCGCCTCCCTGGGAGGGGCCTCTCCATTCCTTCTGTATTTGCAAAGTCACAGCGAAAAAAGTGAGCAGTCATCAGGCAGCCCCAAGGAAATCCTCTGTCCCTTCTCGGTCCCCCTTCTAGGTACCTGAGGGAGGCAGTCCAATTGGTCCTGCTTGGGTCTCGTGCCTGCCCCATCCAATCAGTGTGAACACTTGGCTGAGAACCCAAACCCCAGAGTGAGGAAATAAGGGGGTTCCCAGGGCCCAGGGTCCTTTATCCTCAGCCAGGAAGTCAGTCCCATGAGCACCCCATAAAGTGGCCTGTTCCCCGGGCTCTGGGAGTGTGGAAGAGCTGAGTAGGGACAGGGCCAGTGGCTTAAGCTGCTCAGCACCTTGGACAGAGTCACCCCATACGCTGTGGGTTTTTTTTTTTTTTTTTTTCTTTATAAAGATTTATGTATTTATTTGAAAATCAGAGTTACGGAGAGACAGAGACAGGTACAGAGGGAGAGGGAGAGGGAGAGGGAGAGGGAGAGGGAGAGGGAGAGGGAGAGGGATCTTCCATCTACTGGCTCACTCTTCAAGCGGTCACAACAGCCAGATTTGAGCAAGGTTAAAGCCAGGAGCCAGGAACTCCATGCAGTTCTCCCACATGAGTGACAGGCCATCGCCTGCTGCCTTCCCAGGCACGTTAGCAGGGAGCTGGATCAGAAGCAGAGCGACTTAACCAGCTACACCACAACGCTGGCATATACCCTCCCCGTTTCTAACCTACCACAGGGAGTAACGCCACCTGCCCTGAGGTGCTACCATCCTCACAATGGCAGGGAGGGGCACTGAATGGCCAATGGAGGCCCCACACCCTCACACACCTTGCCCTACCTAGGCCAGGCTTTCTCCACTGCCCCACACCCGCCAGGAGCTGGTGCTTCTCCCAGCTGTCCATCCAAAGCAGGGGTGATGCAGGCCTTCACGTATATAAGTGTTCTACAGTGTAGGCTCTATTATTGCCTGGGTGTGGTGAAGCCGACAGACAGAGGTGTCTGCCATCAAAGATGATCTGTCACACCCGAGAGGAGTGGCAGCCACACCGTGCCGGGCCACAGGGGAAGGAGGCAGAGGGAGCAAGGGAGAGATGTGGACAGAGCTCTCTGGGGGGTTGCTGCAGGAAGGAGTGGGTGAGACAGTGTGGGCACATGGAGGATATCAGCTCATTCGAGCCATCTCAGCAGCTCTCAGGTACACGAGCTGTCTGTCCCTGCTTCTCTGGCGCCGGCCCCAGACTGGTTAGGGCACGGGGAGAGTGGCCCAGAGTCTGTGAGCCCAGGGAGAGATCAGGCCCTTAGCTGGGGGTGCAGGGCAAGGCAGCTCACGGAGGTGGCTTCACACAGCCTGGCCGGGGACAGCCTGGGCTGGGGCCTCAGGCTTGGGGTGGGCACCAGCCCCTCTGCTTCACAGCAGGGAGACCTGGGCGAAAGACCAAAGCCTTTCAAACCTGGGAATCCACGTTCTGTCAACTTTTTCCTGTTTCATCTTCTGCAGCCCAGAGAGGTAGAGATACGCCCAAGGCTGCACAGTGGATCTGTGCTCAGCACAGCAGAGCTCAGAGATCCGCAGTCTGACACCTGCCCCTTTCCTGTCCCCCTGCCGGTGCCCTTGGGCTTGGCTGTGGAGCAGCGGGGAGCCGAGCCTTTGCAGCCCCTCACCCCGGCCTCCTGCTTGCTGCCGGTCTTGGGAATATTGATTGCATCCCCTGCCGGCACGCCTATTCGTCGGTCACGCCTTTGTTCGGAACAGTCCTCTCTCGAGGGAGCCTGGGGTCACCTTTGCGTACTGGCTGCCCTGCTGGTGTGTGTGGGGGGGTCTCCTGGCTATAGAGAAAGGCAGGGAAGAAAGGCAGGACCCTGGAGAGACCCCAATCGATGGGGCAGCAGTGTCCCCACTGGCTTCCAGGCAGAAGTGGGAGGGGAGGCAGGAAGGGTCCATGCGTCTTTGTGCAGTGGTGGCTCTGTAGGACAGAGGGGCTGACACCATCCCAGAGGGTTGAGCGGCAGCCCGGACAGAGCTCACCGAGGCCACCTGCCAGACTGGAGGGGGACCGGGCACAGGGCAGCAGCTGACGGCGGAGTGTGCTCCCAGAGCTGTGCACCCACAGCCCCGTGCAGACTGCAGGCTCTGGGCTGAGGCGGCCTGAGCTGAGTCTGCGTGAGCTCCACCACCTCTGGACTCCGTCTGAAAAGGGCACGGCTGTGCTTCCTCCAGGCTGCAGGATGGAGGCAGGAGACCACGGGTGCCCTGACGCGTTGTAAGGGCCTGGTGATTCAGGCAGTTACGTAACATCTCAGCGGGGGCTGACATTGGGCGTGCACGTTAAGTCACCATCTACTACACAAGCAACCCGTGTTAGAGCACCAGTTCAAGTCCCGGCAGCTCTTCTTCTGATCCAGTTCCCTGCTAATGCACCTGGGAAGGCAGCAGAAGATGCCCAGATACTTGGGCCCCCGCTACCCACACAGGAGACCCGAATGGAGCTCCTGGCTTCGGCCTGACCCAGCCCAGGCTGTTGCAGCCATTTGGGGAGTGAACCAGCCAATGGAAGACCTCTCTCTCTCTCTCTCTCTCTCTCTCCCCCCACAATTGCTCTACCTTTCAAATAAATAAATAGATGTTTTTAAAATAAAGTAACATCTGGGGTGGGCACTTGGCACAATGGCTTCCCGCCAACGCACACCTGGGCAGCAGCAGGTAGTAGTTCAAGCGCTTGCAGCCCTGCCATGCACGTGGGATATGTGGACTGAGCTCCTGGCCCCAAGTTTCAGCCTGGCTTAGCCCTTGCTACTGTGGGCGTTTGGGGGATAATTGACACATGGCATTGATCTCTCTCTCTCTCTCTCTCTCTCTCTCTCACTCCCATCCCACCTTTTAAATAATTAATTATAACATTTCCAATCTTATTTCCTGTTACTCTTTTTTAAAATATTTATTTATTTATTTATTTGAAAGAGTTACAGAAAGAGGTAGAGACGGAGAGAGAGAGAGAGAGAGGTCTTCCATCTACTGTTTCACTCCCCAAATGGCCACCACAGCCAGAGCTGCACTGATCCGAAGCCAGGAGCCAGGAGCTTCTTCCAGGTCTCCCACATGGGTGCAGGGGCCCAAGGACTTGGGCCGTCTTCCACTGATTTCCCAGACCACAGCAGAGAGCTGGATCAGAAGAGAAGCAGCCAGGACTCGAACCGGCGCCCGTATGGGATGCTGGCACCACAGAGGGCGGCTTTACCCGCTGCGCCACAGCACCGGCCCCATTTCCTGTTACTCATGCTTGCACTCCACACCCCAGCCAGATTTCCTCTCTGCTTCTGAAAGCTTCCATGCCCTCTCACTCCAGCCTGTGCCTCTGCTATGCAGTACTCTCCTGCTCCTTTGCGCCTGGCTGTATCTTATCCAGCTTTTAGGTCTCAATTTCACGTCACCTCCTCCAGGAAGCTCTCCCAGGTTAGGCTGTGTGCCCTGTGACCCCTGTGCATTGTGCATCCCCGCACTCCTCCAGGTGGGGGCTCTCTGTTTAATTGTCCTGAGCTCCCTGGGGTTGGGGCCTGCACCTCTCTCGTGCACCCTGAGTCTCCAGTACCCAGTGCCTGAATGAATGAAGTCGCACCTGACAAATGAGTGAAGTTGGCCAGGGGCAGGTCCGTCCCAGGTGTCAGGGGTTATTGTTACCACACAGGCACAGACAGGGGATGAGACAAGGAGCCCCAAAGTCCTTTGCACCTGGGCAATGACGGCTTCTCTACTTGGCGTGTCCAGGGAAGGCAAGGCTCCCACCGGGCTCCAGCAGCTGCATGGTGTATAAGAAAGACCGGGTCTCCCATCCCAACTCACCCACTTCCTCCTCCAAGCCTGCTGGGCTCCTCTTTGATAAAAAATGCATAACACAGATGACTTTTCAAAGAATTAACTGTGATGTGCTAGTACCCAGCATAGGCGCTGGCACGGAGCAGGTGATCAATTTTTTAAAAGCAACAAATGTTAATTTTTAAGAAGAGACTATAAATCAAAAGCATGTTTTACATTTTCTCCCTGATTTTTTTTAGCCAATCCCCCATGCACAGTTCATAATTCCTTCCCTGTGACACGATGCTCAAAATAATGCTTTCGATTTATAATTTATTGGATTCTGCCCCCCGAGACAGACATCTTCAAGTTTGGATCTAAAGAATACAATCAACAAAATTAATTTTTGAATCTAGGAAAATCTAACTTTGGTGCCTGGTCTCAAGGGTTTGAGTTAACAGGAAGATACTTGGGCCATCCAGGCTCTGTGGGGGCTTTGTATGTCACATCGCTCCCCCGGGCTGCACAGGGCAGGGGAAGGTACCTTATCCCACCCCCCCAACCTTGGGGCCACGGTGCCCAACAGGGAGAGGGGTACTTGTAGCGATCACACTGGGATGACGGCCCTAAGCCAGGGTAGTCCCCCGAGGGGCCCTGTCCTGCTGGCTGTCGTCACCAAGGGCTCACAGCCCCCTTCCCACGGGGCTCACCTGGCCTCAGAATCTCTCCCAGGCCGCCAGCCTCACTCCAGCTTCCTGACCAGCTATGCCGGAAGCCCCTGCGCTCAGCACTGTCCGTTCTGCTCTTGGCCCAGAGCCACGCGTGGCTCCGTGGGTGCCCAGGACGTGTGTATTGAGGGAATTGAGTTGGGGTGCGCGCAGCAGCTCCTGCCAGGCCCGCTGCAGACCGTGATGAGTGTCGCTCAGCAGTCGTCGCACCTCCAGCACTCTCTCTGCTCCTCTCTGGGCTTCCCGACTTGTACCTTTCAATATGAAAGTGGGTTTTACAAACCACTTGACAGGGGCTGGTGCTGTGGCGCAGTAGGCTAAGCCTCCGCTCGCAGTGCCGGCATCCCAGCTGCTCCACTTCCAATCCAGCTCCCTGCTAATGCACTTGGAAAGCAGTGGAAGATGGTCCAAGTCCTTGGGCTCCTGCATCCCCGTAGGAGATCCGGAAGAAGCTCCTGGCTCTTGGCTTCTGATCAGTCAAGCTCTAGCCATTTTGGCCATTTAGGGAGTGAACCAGCAAATGGAAGACCTTTCTCTTTGTCTCTGTGTAACTCTGCCTTTCAAATAAATAAAATAAATCTTTAAAAAAAAAAAAAAGCCCAGTTGATACATGAAATTTATTCCCTTTATATAATTTTTTAAAAAATTAAAAGCAAGGAGGCCAGTGCTTTTACTGCAGATAAAGATTTATTTATTTATTTATTTGAAAGTCAGAGTTACATAGAGAGAGGTCTTCCATGCGCCAGTTCATTCCCCATGGCCACAACGGTCAGAGCTGCGCCAATCCAAAGCCAAAAGCCAGATTTTTCTGCATCTTCCACAAGCACTTGGGCCATCTTCTACTGCTTTCCCAGGCCATAGCAGAGAGCTGGATTGGAAGTGGAGCAGCCGGGACCTGAACCATGCCTGTATGGAATGCCGGCACTGCAGGCGTCGGCTTTACCCGCTATGCCACAGTGCCGGCCCAAATTGCAACCTTAACATTAATCTAGGCGCAGCCTATCTGTTTCAGGCTTGAGCGATCTTGCTAGGGAGTTTCTGTGCTCTGCCGAGCGGGGTGCACTGGACTGTCACCATCTGTTTCAGGTCACGGTTTCAGCCCAGAGTCTCACGTGCTTTCTCAAGATGGAGTCTTGGGTGCCCTACAATGTCAAGGTGTTACTTCCTCAGGAGCTGGACCGCGTCCTTCCGAACATCCGGACAAGGGAGTCTGGAGCCCCAGGACCTCGGAATGTGGCCGTGTTAGGAGACACGGTCTTAGCAGAGGGCGTAAGCTTAGAGGAGGCTGGTACGGCGGCTCCAGCCCAGTGTGACCAGTGTCCCCTGAAAGAGAGGAGAGGACGCAGGTGCAGACCCACATGGAGGGGAGGCAGTGGGGGGTGCGGGGGAGGCAGTGGGGGAGGCAGTGTGGGGGGTGTGGAGGAGGCAGAGGGGGGTGCGGGGGAGGCAGTGGGGGAGGCAGTGTGGGGGGTGTGGAGGAGGCAGAGGGGGGGCATGGGGGAAGCAGTGGGGGGCACGGGGGAGGCAGTGGGGGGTGTGGGGGAGGCAGTGGGGGGTGTGGGGGAGGCAGTGGGAGGGTGCGGGGGAGGCAGTGGGGGGGCGCCGGGGAGAGCCTGTGGCTGCCGGAGAGGCCCAGAGCAGGTCCTTCCCTCCCAGCCCTGCCGATGTCTCCGCCCAGGACTGTGCGAAGCCCCGTGAGGACCCAGGCAGGCGGAGCAGCCACCGCCAGGAGAGGTCGGCTCGCAGCTTCTGGGGTTTGAGGCAATGACGTCCTGGGAGGCGCGCTCACTCCCGACCTGGCTCCCTCGCTCCGTCCGCTCCTGTGACTCGCGAAGCCACAGCCGTGGCTGCTGGGTCACTTGTTTTTCTTTTGTAAAAGCTAAAAGCCGGAGAAACCCAAGTGTCCACCCCTGGCTGAACGGATGGCTCCTTGTTTCCCGTCTTCCTCTCGGGCCTGGAGGGGGCAGGGCCTTTGTTTACAGCTGTAGCCAACGCTCCCAGGAACCAGGGCCTGGCACACAGTAGGTGCTAAATAATGCCGATGGGGGGCCCGGCGCTGTGGTGTAGTAGGTCAAGCCTCTGTCTGCGGTGGCGGAATCCCATATGGGCGCTGGTTCGTGTCCTGGCTGTTCCTCTTCTGATCCAGTTTCCTGCTAATGGCCTGGGAAAGCAGTGGAAGATGGCCCGAGTCCTTGGGCCCCTGTGTTCTCCTGGGAGACCCCAAAGAAGCTCCGAGCTCTTGGCTTTGGATTGGTTCAACTCCGGCCGTTGTGGCCATGTGGGGCATGAACCAGCAGATGGAAGACCTCTCTCTCTGTCTCTCCCTCTCTGTCTGTAGCTCTGCCTCTCAAATCAAAACATAAAACTTTTTAGAAAATAAGGCCGATGGAACAGGTCACTTACAGGCCCTTGCTGTGGAAAGGCCCCTCCCTGGCCCTCCTCTTCCTCCCTGGCCCTCCTCTTCCTCCCTGGCCCTCCTCTTCCTCCCTGGCCCGCAGCCTCCGTGGCCACCCTTGAGGTGACCGGGACACGCCCCTTCCTGCCTGCCATCACTTTTCGCTTCACTCCCGCTCTGCCCCTGTGGTCCGGCTGCTCAGGGAGACTCCTTGGCTGATGCTCTCATGTACTCAACACTCACTGGGCATCTGGTGTGGGCACCACGCTGGATGCTGGGAATACTGTGGGGTGGGCAGACACGGCGCTCAGTGAGACCAGCAGAAGGCTCGTAAGAGAACTACCCGTGGGACGGGCGCTGGGGCGTAGCAGGTAAAGCCACAGCCTGCATTGCCAGCATCCCATATGGGTGCCAGTTCGAGACCCAGCTGCTCCACTTCTGATCCAGCTCTCTGCTGTGGCCTGGGAAAGCAGTAGAAGATGGCCCAAGTCCTTGGGTCTCTACACTCATGTGGGAGACCCCAAAGAAGCTCCTGGTTCCTGGCTTTCAATCAGCCCAGCTCTGGCTGTTGTGGCCAACTGGGGAGTGAACCAGCGGATGGAAAATTTCTCTCTCTCCCTCTCTCTCTCTTTCTCTGCCTCTGCTTCTCTATAACTGTGCCTTTCCAATAAATAAATAAATCTTTTTTAAAAGAGAGAGAGAATTCCCTGCTGAGATTGCGATCCCAGTCCCCAAAGGAAAAGGGGCTGGGGCTGGGTCCTGGCTTCCACTAGGAGATCTAGGGATGACCACCAGGGAGAGGCAGGGCTGAGGGGGAGCTGAGTGGTGGTGGAACTGGGGGCAAGAGGTTGGCCAAGTGGGGAGGCAGCTGCATGTTGCAGGGGAGACACTGGGGGACAAGAGGTTGGTGAGTTCAGAGCTGAGTGCCAGCTGTGTGGCCAGAGGGTCCTGTGCACAGCCTTGAGGGGACACTCTGGGTTGTTTTTGAAGTGCAGAGAGGCAGAGAGAGAGAGAGAGAGAGAGAGAGAGAGAATACTTCCATCCACTGACTTGCTCCCTAAATGCTTGAAACAGCCAGGGCGGGGTCAGGCTAAAGCCAGGAGCCATGAACTCCATCTGGGTCTCCCACATGGGTGGCAGGAGCCCAAGTGCTTGAGCCATCACCGGGTGCCCCCAGGGTGGGCACTAGCAGGAAGCAGGAATTGGGAGTATAGTTGGGACTCAAACAGGCACTCGGATATGGGATGTGGGCGCCCCAGCAGGGTTATAACTGTGCCCACTGCCCACGGCCCAGGTGTGGCCTTGAGGCCCCAGGCTTTTTCCTGCCCCCTCCTCTTCTGCCGTTGGGCCTGTCTCAGAGCAGCGCTGGGAGCTGGGCTGACTCGCCCTCAGCTGTGCTTTGTCTTGCTTATCCAGAGCTGGAGTTAGAGGCAGGTGCTTTGTTTTCCTCCACTGAAACCTCACCAAATAGATCTTTCTTTTCCTTTTAACATTCTAATAAATAAAAGCAAACTACTGGGCTCATGACCGACTACGGAGTCTGTTCAGATGGATAAATAATGCTTGCTTGTGCATTCCAGAACCTGGCCTCGAGAAAGTCAGCTGTGGCCGCAGAGCAATCTGGCCCTCCCCAGCCAGCGCGGCTGGAGGTTTAACTCTGTCATAACAAAATGCAAAGGGGGAGGCTGGCATTGTGGCACACCAGGTTAAGCCACCATCGGCAAAGCCAGCCTCCCTTATGGGTGCCGGTTTGAATCCTGGCTGCTCCACTTCCATTCCAGCTCACTGCTAGTGTGTCTGGGAGAGCAGCAGAAGATGGCCCAAGTGCTTTGGCCCCTGCTGCCCATATGGGAGACCCAAATGAAACTCCTGGCTCCCAGCTTCTGGCTGGCCCCAGCCCTGGCCATTGTGGCCATTTAGGGGCAAAACCAGCAGATGGAAGGTCTCTCTCTCTCTCTCCCTCCCTCTCTCTCTTCTTCTCTCTAACTCTGCCTTTCAAATAAATAAATCAACAAAAACAAAACCCAGGCCATCCTCACAAACCAGGATGTGGTCTTGAGCCGCAGCAGTCTGCTACCCCCTCATCTATCAACACATTAGACCTTCTCTTCCCTTTCCCCTCAGACCCTGGGCTGGTGGCTCTGACTCAGCACCACGGACAGGGACCGAGCTTTCGGTACGCTCCGAAACACTGTGAGGTCCTGGATTGATTGATTATTGATTGGCTGACGCTGACTGATTGATTATCCCATTTGTATGCAGAGGAAGGGAGGCCATGGTGGTGAAGGTGCTGGGTCTTCCAGCAGCTGGGGACACCAGCGCAGGTTCCTGTGTTCAGGTCTGGCTCGCCTTCGGAGCTGGGCTGTGGATCAGACTGGGAGAGAGTTTATTCCGGCCCCCGTGCTTCACCCCACACCGCTTTGTCCCCCAGCAGAAGAGCATGGGGGTCAACACTCCTCCCTTCTGATGCACCTTGAAAACTGCATAAAACGGGGACTTTATTAAGATAAAATGGATTGATGTCTGCTTTCAAAAGAGGAAAGCTGGGAGCTCAGAGCAGAAGACGATGAGAAAGGGCACCTTTGTTCCTTAGGCTCTTTCTCCCATCACAGAGCAGCTCTCGCCTCTCGCATTTGTTAATGACAAAATCACTTCCGCCTGACCCCAGCGACCTGGCCCCGGGACACCCTGTGGTCTTCCAGTAGCTGCTTTCTTTGAGAAATATCACAGATCTGATCTCAGAAGCAGCAGAGAGATCGTGTTAGAGGGTGGTCGCGTGCAAAGTCCCAGAGGGAGCGGTCTGGGTGCAGCGGGGAAGGCGCCAGTGCAGGAGGAACAAGCCGGCAGCCAGCAGGGTCGTAAAAGAGTGGCAGGAGCAGGTGTGAGGGAGAATGAACAGTCCATCCGGGAGTGCCAAGGCGGGGCTGGGGGCTGGGGAGCGCCTGAAACTGGAGGGAGATGGGATTAAAAAAAGAAGAAAAATGCACCCAGCAGGAAAAAGGCAAATTGAACGCACTATCTAAAAATATAAATAGGTTCAAGAAAGGTTTTCATAAAATATTTAGGACAAGGAGGGGCCTTGGGAACTATCTAGTCTGGTGGTTTTAAACTTTTTTTGGTTGTTGTTAATTTTAGCATCGTAACTGTTTTTAGGATAACCTTGCAGTCTATGGAGCTGCTGTAGCAGCACCCCCACCCCCACCCCACTGCCCTTCTGACTCCCATGACCCCCGGGGCCCCTCCTTGGGGCATTGATTGAAAATCACCAATTGTCTCCTGGCCCTCACACCCGGAAGGAGCAGCAGAAGTTGAGGGACACAAAGGAGCTGACCCTGGGCTCACCAGACCTGGGGAGACAGCCACAAGTGAGGGGGTGCATCAGAAAGTTCACAGAGACATTCGGAGCAGAGATTAGAGTGCCACCAGGGATGCCCCACCCTGCATGAGTGTCTGTGTACCAATCCCAGCTCCGCTTTCTGCTCGTGTGCTCCTGTGGGGCAGGGTTCTGGGGCAGGCGGTCAAGCTGCTCCTTGGTGTCACTCACCCCGTATCAGAGTGCAGCTCCTCCACTTCTAATGCACCTTCCTGCTGATGCGTCCTGGGAGCTGGCAGATAACGGCTCAAGTGTTGAGCCCCTGCCATCCATGTAGGGGACCCAGATAGTGCTCCTGGCTCCTGGCTTCAGCCTGGCCAAGCTCTGGCTGTTGCGGGCATTTGGGGAGTGAATCAAATGATGGAAGATCCCTGTTCTTCTCTCTCTGACTTTCAAATAAAATTTTTTTTAAAAAATTCATGGAAAACAGAATTAAAAGATGGTTAGTTGGTGTAAGATTTTTGAAATCCAGGGGCCAGCACTGTGGCGTAGTGGGTAAAGCCACAGCCTGTGGTGCCGATATCCCATATGGGCTCCAGTTCAAGTCCTGGCTGCTCCACTTCCCATCCAGCTCTCTGCTGTGGCCTGGGGAAGCAGCAGAAGATGGCCCAAGCCCTTGAGCCCCTGCACCCGACATGGGAGACCCGGAAGAAGCTCCTGGCTCCTGGCTTGGAATTGGCCCACCACCAGCTGTTGAGGCTATTTGGGGAGTGAACCAGCAGATGGAAGACCTCTCTCTCTCTCTCTGCCACCTGTAACTCTGCCTTTCAAATAAAGAAATCTTTTTTTTTTTTTTTTTGGACAGAGTGGACAGTGAGAGAGAGACAGAGAGAAAGGTCTTCCTTTTGCCATTGGTTCACCCTCCAATGGCTGCTGCGGCCGGCGCACCCCGCTGATCTGAAGGCAGGAGCCAGGTGCTTCTCCTGGTCTCCCATGGGGTGCAGGGCCCAAGCACTTGGGCCATCCTCCACTGCCTTCCCGGGCCACAGCAGAGAGCTGGACTGGAAGAGGGGCAATGGGGACAGAATTCGGTGCCCCGACTGGGACTAGAACCCGGTGTGCCGGCGCCACAAGGTGGAGGATTAGCCTATTGAGCCACAGCACCAGCCCAAATAAATCTTAAAAAAAATTTTTTGGCCGGCGCCGTGGCTCAACAGGCTAATCCTCCGCCTTGCGGCGCCGGCACACCGGGTTCTAGTCCCGGTCGGGGCACCGATCCTGTCCCGGTTGCCCCTCTTCCAGGCCAGCTCTCTGCTGTGGCCAGGGAGTGCAGTGGAGGATGGCCCAAGTGTTTGGGCTCTGCACCCCATGGGAGACCAGGATAAGCACCTGGTTCCTGCCATCGGAAAAGCGCGGTGCGCCGGCCGCAGCGCGCTACCGCGGCGGCCATTAGAGGGTGAACCAACGGCAAAGGAAGACCTTTCTCTCTGTCTCTCTCTCTCACTGTCCACTCTGCCTGTCAAAAAAATAAAAAAAAAAAAAATTTTTTTAAATCCATGTATAGTTTTTTTTTATTTCACACATTTTCACAAACTTTATTTTGAAAATTTATTTATTTATTTTGAAAGTTAGAGTTAGAGAGAGAGGTCTTTCATCTGCTAGTTCACACCCCAGATGGCTACAATGGCCAGCACCAGTCCAGGCTGAAGCCAGGAGCCAGAGGCTTCTTCCGGGTCTCCCACACAGGTGGAGGTGCCATAGCACTTGGGCCATCCTCCACTGCTTTCCCAGGCCATAGCAGAGAGCTGGATCAGAAGTAGAGCAGCCGGGACTCAAACCAGAACTCCTACAGGAAGCAGATGTCACAGGCAGTGGCTTTACTCACTATGCCACAACACAGGCCCCTCCATGAACTTTTTGAAGAGCCCTTGGGGGTCCGCACTGGCTGATGCAAGGTGTGCCAGCACAATAGGAGTCATCGTAGCACCTGCAGGAGTGAGGTGCAGGCTGAAGGCGGGAGCAAGGAGCAGCGCCTGGGACCACGCAGGGGAGTGGGCAATGAAATCACTGACGTTAGTGTTCCCTGCGGCTCTTCAGAAGGAGGCTACGAGGGCTGAACGAGAGAACACTTGAGAAGCGGCCATCTGGTGTGCAGCATAGACACATAGGCACTCAATAGATTGGAGTTACTGTCACTACTCTTTTCTCTTAAGATTTATTTCTTTTTACTTGAAAGGCAGAGAGAGAGAGAGAGAGAAAGTCTTCCATCTGCTGGTTCACTCCCCAAATGTCCATAATGACCAGAGCTGGGCCAATCTGAAGCCAGGATCCAGGAGCTTCTTCCAGGCTTACATGCAGGTGCAGGGGCCCAAGCACCTGGGCCATCTTCTACTGCTTCCCCAGGCCACAGCAGAGAGCTGGATCAGAAGTGGAGCAACCAGGACTAGAACTGGCGCCCAAATGGGATTCCAGCCCTGCAGGCGCTGGCTTTACCCGCTACACCACAGCACTGGCCCCTATTGTCACTACTACTATTATTATTGCTAATCTTGTTACTAGCACGGAGTCTCGGCTGACGCACCAAGTGGAGCACTGTAGTTATTGCCATTGTACAGGTGCAGCAACTGAGGCATGGAGAGGCTGAATGCAAATCCCCAAAGCCAGTGAGTGGCAGAGGCCGGGTGGTCTCTGGACACCCTCCCTGGGCTCAGCTCACTGCAGCAGGCTACGAGGTCGGGGGGCCGGGGCCCTGGACAAGTAAGCTGCAAGGCCAGTGACTCCCCCCTCTGCAACTTTCCCAGTGACTGCCCAGAGGGAGCTGGGTGGGACGGTCCTTCTGTGGGACTGTGCCGCCCTCTAGTGGCCATGCCAGCAGGACAGTGGCCAGCAGCCAGGCCTGTCCAGAGGGAGCTCTCGCCCTAGACTCCAAGCCCGAAGCAGAGCTGTGGAGATTCAACGTGGCCCAGGGATGTGTGGGAAGGATGGCATGGTGATTTCCACATCTAGAACAGGTGCAGGCACTGCCGGAGCAGCCGGCAGGCTTCCCTGGGCACGTAACTGGGAACTGGCATCACACAGTGGCTGGGTCGGGGCACATGGAATGCCTCTGCTCGGGTGGGCAGGTGCGTGCGACTGTGGGTGTGTGTCTCCCTGTGCGGGGACCACGTGGAGGCGGCGTAAACAGGTGAGAAAGAAAACAAGAAGACAGAATCCTAGCACCTGCACATCAGAAGCGGCACTTACACGGGGGCCGGGGAGATACAGGGACTCTTTCCAGGTGTGAGTTTTACAACCACCTACGCCATCCCTGTGCGGGAAACAGGCAAGAGTCTGTGTTCGTGCAGCTTCTCTGGGAAAACACGTGGCGGCCCCTGCTGGAGTAGACGCTCAGA
Source organism: Lepus europaeus (assembly GCF_033115175.1). NCBI lineage: Eukaryota > Metazoa > Chordata > Mammalia > Lagomorpha > Leporidae > Lepus > Lepus europaeus. Next base: position 3,643,946 of record NC_084838.1, read on the forward strand.
TTTCTCTGTGGCCTTGGCGCCCCTTCTAATACATGTTCGCCTTCCTGTTCCGGAAGCAGAAGTTTCCAGTTCCTCAGGGTGGGCATCCGGACGTCTGCCTCACACCACTGCCTCCTGGTGACCACCTCCCTTTGGGACAGGCAGCTCCTTGCAGTCCGCTCAGCTGACCCCACCAGCCCCACACCTGCCCGGACTGTACAGGTGCACCACACTGGTCTGGCTCAACCTCCTGGACCTCGAGTCTGCTTGCTCTAAACCCAGAAATTGACTCCCACCAGAAACCTGTTAGGGAAATGCCAATAACCAGCTGGCCCATGGTTCTCTCTCTCTCTCTCTCTCTCTCTCTCTCTCTCTCTCTCTCTCCCCTCTCTCTGTCATCTCTCTCTGCCCACAAAAGTGGCATAGTGAACTGATAGGGTGTGGCTCTGGCAATTCCATTTTGTTCTTTAAGTGGAGAGCATCTCTTGCATGACTGGGGGAGATACAAGATGGAAATCAAGACTTCATTACTGGGGCTGGCACCGTGGCGGAGCAGGTAAAGCCGCCGCCTGCAGTGCCAGCATCCCATATGGACACCTGTTCAAGTCCCGGCTGCTCCACTTCCAATCCAGCTCTCTGCTATGGCCTGGGAAAGCAGAAGAAGATGGACCAACTCCTTGGCCCTGCACCCATGTGGGAGACCCAGAGGAAGCTTCTGGCTCCTGGCTTCGGATCAGCACAGCTCCAATCATTGCAGCTAATTGGAGAATGAACCAGAGGATGGAAGACCTCTCTCTCTCTCTCTGCCTCTCCTCTCTCTAACTCTGACTTTCAAATAAATAAATAGATCTTTTAAAAAAATACTTTATTACTTACAGGGCGAGGGAGCAAACAGCACACCTGGAGTCCACACACACAGAGGTCAGCACAGGCAGAGAGAGGGACAGAGAGACCCCCAGGTCTGCACCTTGTTGGTGCTATGTGAGCAGGTTTCCCACAGGAGTCGATGGGTGGGTTTAGAGCCAGCAGGTTCTAGTGTTCCAGGAGGCCACACAGAGCTGAGCAGGGTCACAGGTGCATCCATGCATCCAGGCAGGGCCAGCAGGCCTCCTGAGCAGGCTGCATGGACCTGCCTGTCCCGTAGAGAGGTGGCCACTGGGAGGCAGACATCTGAATGCCCACTCTGGGGGACTGGAGAGAGCTGGAGGACTGCAAGCTATCGAGGGTGTGTGCACTGCTTGTGTACGAGAAAGTCCAACTTTTGTTTCAAATGCACACTGAGGCCGTATAAAACTATACAGATATGGCTGGCGCTGTGGCTCAATAGGCTACTCCTCCACCTGCGGCGCCAGCACACCGGGTTCTAGTCCCGGTCGGGGCGCCGGATTCTGTCCCGGTTGCTCCTCTTCCAGGCCAGCTCTCTGCTGTGGCCCGGGAAGGCAGTGGAGGATGGCCCAAGTGCTTGGGCCCTGCACCTGCATGGGAGACCAGGAGAAGCACCTGGCTCCTGGCTTCGGATCAGCGCGGTGCGCCGGCCGCAGCGGCCATTGGAGGGTGAACCAACAGCAAAGGAAGACCTTTCTCTCTGTCTCTCTCTCTCACTGTCCACTCTGCCTGTCAAAAAAAAAAAAAAAAGCTATACAGATTCACTGCACCTGCTAAAGCTAAGTACGTGTCCCCTAAGTACGTGTGTCCCCTAAGTGTGCGTGTCCCCTAAGTACATGTCCCCTAAGTACGCGTGTCCCCTAAGTACGCGTGTCCCCTGAGTACGTGTGTCCCCTAAGTACGCGTGTCCCCTGAGTATGCGTGTCCCCTGAGTACGCGTGTCCCCTAAGTACGTGTGTCCCCTAAGTACGCGTGTCCCCTAAGTACGCGTGTCCCCTGAGTGCATGTGTCCCCTAAGTACGTGTGTCCCCTAAGTACGCGTGTCCCCTAAGTACGCGTGTCCCCTGAGTGCATGTGTCCCCTAAGTACGTGTGTCCCCTAAGTACGTGTGTCCCCTAAGTACGCGTGTCCCCTGAGTACGCGTGTCCCCTAAGTACGTGTGTCCCCTGAGTACGCGTGTCCCCTAAGTACGCGTGTCCCCTGAGTGCATGTGTCCCCTAAGTACGCGTGTCCCCTAAGTACGTGTGTCCCCTAAGTACATGTCCCTTAAGTACGCGTGTCCCCTAAGTACGCGTGTCCCCTAAGTACGTGTCCCCTAAGTACGCGTGTCCCCTAAGTACGTGTGTCCCCTAAGGCCCAACAACTTCCTACGTGGGGCAGCTGCAAGTCTGGAAGCACACACACTTACATCCCTCACGAGGCACCAGCGTCTCCGTGGCTGCTCTGTTAGGGACTGGCTGAGCGTGGAAACAAGCAGCCATCAGCAGCGTGGAGTCACAGCCGTGCACAGTGACAGCCCAAGCAGCCCTCGAAGACACGACGTCCTCTAAAGACAGCAACCCAAGCTTCCTATTTATTTGACAGGCAAAACAGGCTAAACAAATGTGGGGTAGGAGACATCAGACTATGGTTGCCTCCAGTGGAACAGGGTGGGGGTGGGGGTTCTGACTGGGAGAGACTTAAGGAAGAGTTACGGCGGAGGGGTGCAGGGAATGTTCTGGACTTTGGTTTGACTGGCAGTTCTGCAGCTGTAAAAACCTATCCAGCTGGAGCCTATCCGCTGTGGCTCAGTGGGTTAAACCTTCACCTGCGGCGCCAGCGTCCCGTATGGGCACCGGTTCTAGTCCTGGCTGCTCCTCTTCCAATCCAGCTCTCTGCTGTGGCCTGGGAAAGCCGAGTGCTTGGGAGACCAGGAGGAAGCACCAACAGAAGGCAGACCTTTCCCTCTGTTTCTCCCTCTCACTGTCTGTAATTCTACTTCTCAAATAAATAAATAAAATCTTTAAAAAAAAAAAAAAAACTATCCAGCTGTACACTTAAGAATATCTGTTTGGGGCCGGCACCGTGGCTCACTAGGTTAATCCTCCGCCTGCGGCGCCAGCATCCCATTTGTGCACCAGTTCTAGTCCTGGTTGCTCCTCTTCCAGGCCAGCTCTCTGCTGTGGCCTGGGATAGCAGTGGAGGATGGCCCAAGTGCTTGGGCCCTGCACCCACGTGAGAGACCAGGAGGAAGCACCTGGGTCCTGGCTTCGGATTGGCACATCCCCAGCCATTGCAGCCATTTGGAGAATGAACCAATGGAAGGAAGACCTTTCTCTCTCACTGTCTGTAACTCTACCTGTCAAATAAATAAATAAGTTTTTTTAAAAAAAGAATATTGTGGGTCCATTAAACCTTCAAAAATGATCTAGAAATAGGGTGCTGTGGGTTAAGCCACCACCTGCGATGCAGGCATCCCACGTTGTAGCACTGGGTCAAGTTCCTGCCGGTTCATCTCCCATCCAGCTTCCTGCTAATGCGCCTGGGAAAGCAGCAGAAGACAATCCTAGTGCTTGGGCCCCTGCCGTCCGTGTGGGAGACCTTGATGGAGCTCGTGGCTCCTGGCTTCCGTCTGGCCCAGCCCTGGCTGGTGAGGCCCTTTAGGGAGTGGATCAGCACAAGATCTCTCCATCTCTCTGTGTCACTCTGCCTTTCAAAAAATCAAATAAATACTTTTTTAAGCTGCAGAATGGGGATGTAGCTCCCCCCACCTTTTTTATTTTTGCTTATCTGTATTTTTTATATTTTTATACAATGAATGTGTTATAGCTTTTATAATAAGAAAAAAGCAGTAAAAGCTATTTTAATTAAAGGGGAAAAAGCTGCGAGTGCAGATTCTGGTTTGTGGATTCTGCAGAAAAGCAGATCTGAGTGCACGGAAGTTATTGGAGTTGGGGGAAGGGTGAGGGACTTTGAGCCTTTTTCGCCGAATCTGCCCCCGTCTGCCTCGCCTATCCAGGAGGTAGCAGCCTTTTTATCGATGCAAATGCAAAAACCCAGCACGTCTTCATAAATCATCAGACTGCACCTGCCTTAATTGCTTACTCAACTCAATGCTCCACCGACTCCCCCTCCCTCTGCTTCATACCCACTCCGAGACAGGTGCCACTATCAATCACAGGCGGAGGAGGAGGCCAGTGAAGTGAGGCATGGTGCACGCCACACGACTAGCAAGTGCCTGGCTCAGAGACACTCAGAGGTGACAGCGACTTCGATGGCCTCAGGAGGGAGTCGGGGCTCCACCCTGAGGTCCCAACCTTTGTCTTGACTAATTGCAAATTCCTTCCCTTTCCTGGAGAAGCACTTGGTCCCTGCCTTATAAGCTCGGTCACTGCTATTATCTATTCTCTTTTTACACCCAGGTTTCAGAGCATTAAAATGCCTGGCCCCAGACCACCCAACCCATAAGCGACAGCTCAGGGAATCGCAGCCAGGAGTCTCGGTCCAGGGCAGAGCTCCCCACCCCTGAGCTTGGGCCGAGCTGGACACGGCAGGTTGTGAAAATTGACTTTCTCCTCTCCGGGAAGCAAGAAGTCGCAGCGCTTATTTTACAGAACTGTAAACTGAGCACAGAAAGGATTTTAAGAAGGCTTCTGCGGAGAATCAAAGTTGGAACGGTTGATCTTTCTAAGTGCAGGGGCTGGGAACACAGGCTCTGCCCAGGAATTTGGCAAACACAAAAGGCATGCCTCCGTTTCCCCTGGCTCCTGGGATTGGGGGCAATGCAGAGACAAAATTAACGCAGGATTCTTACTGGCTGCGCCTTTTATTAGTTTCAAGTGTCCAATAGCTGGGAGAGAAGGGAGCAGCAGGAAGAGAGTGTAAATTGATACAATCTTTCTAGAGGACAAGAGGGTGACAGGTATCAACATTTCACTTGTGGGCAATTCCTCACCCAGAAGTTTCACTTCTAGCAAAGAGATGTGGAGGTATGCTCCCAGTACAGGGGAAAATTAGGAACGATGTAAACAGCCAACAATAAAAAACTCGGCCCCATAAAGTATGGCACATCCGTGTGGTGGAATACTGCACAGGCTTTGGAAATACACATGCAGCTAAGACACCTGCATCCCACGTTGGGGCGCCTGGAGTCCAGTCCTCACTCCTGCTCCCCACTTTGCTTTCCTTCTAATGCAGATCCTGGAAGGCAGCAGCGATGGCTCAAGTGAGGGATCGCTGCCACCCACTTAGGAGACCTGGATAGAATTCTCAGCTCCCAACTTTGGCCCCAGCCCAGCCCCAGCCCGGCCCCAGCCCAGCCCCAGCCCGGCCCCAGCCCGGCCCCAGCCCGGCCCCAGCCCGGCCCCAGCCCAGCCCCAGCCCAGCCCCAGCCCGGCCCCAGCCCGGCCCCAGCCCGGCCCCAGCATTGACGTTTAGGGAGTAAATCAGTGGATAAATGAGGAGTGCTCTGTGTATTTGTGTTTGCCTGCCTGTCTCTCAAACAAACAAAAATGGAGATCCAGAAACTGACAACAGTGGTTGCTCTCAGAGAGGATGGGAAATTTACGTCTAAATACTTCGGTGATTTTCAAAAGAATGCTTTATTTTGAAGAAATTGTAGATTCCCATGCAGTTTATTTATTTATTTATTTATTGACAGGCAGAGTGGAAAGTGAGAGAGAGAGACAGAGAGAAAGGTCTTCCTTTTGCCGTTGGTTCACCCTCCAATGGCCGCTGCAGCCGGCGCACCGCGCTGATCCGAAGGCAGGAGCCAGGTGCTTCTCCTGGTCTCCCATGGGGTGCAGGGCCCAAGCACTTGGGCCATCCTCCACTGCCTTCCCGGGCCACAGCAGAGAGCTGGACTGGAAGAGGGGCAACCGGGACAGAATCCGGCACCCCGACTGGGACTAGAACCCGGTGTGCCGGTGCCGCAGGCAGAGGATTAGCCTGTTGGGCCACGGCGCCGGCCCCCATGCAGTTTAAGATCTTCTAGGGAGAGATCTCCAGCACCCCATACCCAGTAGTAACATCTTGCAAGATTGTAGCACAATATTTCAAATAGGATACTGACATTGATGCAATCAATATACAAAGGGTTCCTCCCTATCAATTCCATCCTTGCTGGGTTCTCTTTATAGCCTCACCAACTTTCCCACTTCTCTCACCCCCTCTTTTTTATTCTGTATTTATCCAAGAGGTAGAGAGACAGACGACAGTGAGCCCTCATCTGCCGTTCACTCCCCAAATGCTCACATTTGCCTGGGCTGTGGCAGGAGGCAGGAACTCAGTCCAGATCTCCCAAGTGGGTGCCAGGGACCCAATTACTTGAGCCATCGCTGCTGCTCCCAGCGTCTGAATTAGCATGTGGCTGGTCTTAGAAGCTGAAGCTCGAAATCGCATCTAGGCCCTCTGACATGGGATGCAGGCATCTTGACCAGGGGCCTGGCTCCTGCCCTTGGCCATGGCCATTGACCCTCAGCTCCACGAGTCTGCCAGGCCCTTCTGGGTCCCCTCCCCCATCCAGATGTTAAGCCAGGGAAATTGGAGGGGGCATCTTGCTGGTGTCTATCCTCAGGATTACTGATCTTCATTGCCTGAAAATCATGGTTCAGTGTGTTTTTCTCTGGCTGTCTCAGGGATTGGGGGGGGGGGGGGAGGGTCACTGCTAGCCCCTTTTTAGCCTCCTGTGTTTTTTATTTTTAATTTTTATGATTCACTCCCCAAATGGCCACAACAACCAGGTCTGGGTCAAGCTCAGCCAGGAGCCAGCAGCTCCATCCGGTTTCCCACATAGGAGGCAGGGATCCAAGCACTTGGGTCATCCTCTGCTGTCTTCCCAGGCACGTTAGCAGGGAGCTGGCCTGGAAGCAAAACAGCTGGAACTCAAACCAGTGCTCCCACTGGATGCTGGTGTGGCAAGCGACTTACCCCTTGGACCACACTGCTCTCCTGCCAGTGCTTTTTAAAGATTGAGGACTCGCTGTGTGCCGTGCACTATGCAGAGTGATTATGGACATCGTTGTATTGAGCCCAGGTCACTCTGATCGACGCACGAGGCTCACAGCCCCGTGTCAGCATCCTCATTGTGCAGACAGAACACCGGCAGGAGGCAGATGCTGACTCACAGATGAGTCTGTGGAGGCACTCACTGGGCTGAGGGCTAAGTGTGCGAGCAAGGACCTGGGCCAGGACTTGAACCTGATTCCTTCTCCAAGGGCCTTAAACACTAAACTCTGTTACCTTACCCAGCGCATGAATAACCAAGCAGAACTGTTACAGATCTTTCTCCACCGCCTAGGTTACTGTATTCCTTTGTGTGTCCTTATCTGAAACAATTGTACAAAAATAGTCTGCCCAACAGAAATACTACAGCAAGGGAACATCGTACAGTAAGTGTACATTGACCCAAATGCTCACTGCACTTTTATTTATTTTTATTTTTTAAAAGTCTCATTTATTTGAAAGGCAGAGTTACAGAGAGAGAGAGAGAGGCAGAGGTAGTGGCAGAGAGAGAGCCATCTTCCATCTATTAGTTCATTCCACACATGGGCACAACGGCTGGAGCTTAGTCAGACAGAGCCAGAAGCCAGGAGTCTCATGTGGGTCTCCCACATGGGTAGCAGGGGCCTAAGGACTTGCACCACTTTCCACTGCTTTCCTAGGTGCATTGGTAGGGAGCTGGATGGGAAGTAGAGCAGCTGGGACTTGAACCAGTATCTATATGGGATGCCAGTGCTGCAGGCAGAGGCTTAACCTGCTATACCTCAGTACTGGCCGCACTTTTTAAAGATTTATTTATTTATTTGAAAGGCAGAGTTACAGAGAGGCTGAGGGAGGTGGGAGGGTCTTACATCCACTGGTTCACTCCCAATGGCTGGAGCTGCACCGATCTGAAACCAGGAGCCAGGAGCTTCTTCCGGGTCTCCCACGTGGGTGCAGGGGCCCAAGGACTTGGGCCATCTTCTGCTGCTTTCCCAGCTGGTCCCATTTTTGTTTATAAACAAACATTACATATAACCTATGCGCCCACCAAAAAGTGCTTAAATGCATTTTAGCATATCCATACACTGGGAGACTTTACAACCATAAAAAAAATCCAGTAGATGTCTATGTACTCACATTGTTATGAAAAGGTTCTCTCTCTCTCTCTCTCTCTCTCTCTCTCTCTCTCTCCGTGTGTGTATGTGTGTGTGTGCGTGTGTGGAGCACATTAGACTGGATAGGGGAATTACTGTATCAAATGCATTTCACACTGACGGCCCAGCCTCACGCCAATCCACGGGCAGGGGGTGTGGCCTGCTCCAGCCCACCTCTCAGGGACCAGCCGCCTTCCATCCTCAACCCAACACTGAAGCAGGAGAGGAGAGCAGAAGAGTGAGTGCTGGACTCTCTCCTGGGCTGGGCATCATTTCTCTCACATCCCTTTGTCCAGAGTGGAGCACCCAGCGTAGGCGGTGGCGAGGGCAGGCTGGGGGAAGGGCTTGGGGGAGCCCTCGGCCAGCCTCCTGCCCGCTGACATTAACATAAAACACCACCGGTGTGTGCAAGGGGACGCCTGTGGCAGGGGCGATCTGGAAGGGCGTGCATAAAGCTGCGCATTGTCGTGAGACAGAGTGGGACTTGCTCACTTTCTTTGTTGGTCGTGTTTTATTCTTTAAGCGCCGAGCACCCATTTTCTTTAAGATCCAACAACTCACAGGTTTGTGAAAGGGCCCAGCGTGCTGGCTGCTCACTAGGGGGCAGAAGAGAGGCACGGCCAGGGCGCCTGTGCCTTTTGCTAAGGGCAGCTGACCCGGTTTCAAGCCCTCTGCAGGGTTCGTGGGCTTGTTTGAGGAAGTGAGCGCCCAGGCCTCTCACACTGGCAGGCTTCAGCTGTGGACCCAGTAAACCCATTCCCCATGCACTCCCATTTCTTTCTCTTTCTTTGGTGGTGAAATACAGGTGACAATAAAATTTACCGTCTCAACTACCGCTCAGGGGGCAGTACAGTGCCACCAGCTGCATCCGCCATGCTCCCCACAGCTCTGCCCCGGTTCTGCGTGGCCAGCCCCTGGGCCCAACCTTCTGCTTTCTGTCCATGACTCCGACTCCCCCAAAGCCCTCCCCTACGGGGGGCCCTGCGCACTGTCCCTCACCGCTGGCTTTGTCATTCACTCAGCACAGACTCCTCCAGGTCCCTTCGTGTTGTAGCAGGTGTCAGAATTTCCTTCAGTTTTTTTAAAGGCTGAATCATGTTCTATTACATGTAGAGATGGCTCTAGACAATTTGGGGCTGGGAGTGTGGCATGTGACAACACCAGTATCCCATAATAGGAACATGGGGTCAACGTTCCAGCCGTTCCATTTCTGACCCAGCTCCCTGCTGATGTGCCTGGGAAGGCAGCGGAAGATGGCCCAAGTGCATGGGGCCCCGCTGTCCATATAGGAGACCAAGATGAAGTTCTTGGCTTATGTGCTTGGACCTGGCTCAGACCTGGCTGTTGCAGCCATCTGGGGAGTGAACCAGCGGATGGAAGATTTCTTTGTCTCCCTGTCTCTGTCTCTCTCGGTTACTCTGCCTTTCAAACAAAGAAACAAATAAATAAATCTTTTTAAAAAGAAAATTTGTAGACAATGGAATTAAGAGGTAAATTTGGTGCAAAAATTTTGAAACCCATGCATCATTTTTTTTTATGATCTGCATTTTGCACACTTTTTGAAATACCCCCCCTCCACTGCCCACACCATCTATACCACATTTTGGTTGTCTTTACCTATTGGTGGACACTTGGGTGGTTTCTGTGTTTTAGATGTTATGAATAACACTGCTCTGTACCCATCGCTCTTTGAGGTTTTGCGTTCAGTCCTTTTGAGTATATATTCAGAAGTGGAATTGCTGGATCATATAGCCATTCCAGTCTTAATTTTCTTTTTCTTTTTTTTTTTATTTTTTGACAGGCAGAGTGGACAGTGAGAGAGAGAGATAGAGAGAAAGGTCTTCCTTTGCCATTGGTTCACCCTCCAACGGCCGCTGCCGTAGGCACGCTGCTGCCGTAGGCACGCTGCTGCCGGCGCACCGTGCTGATCCGATGGCAGGAGCCAGGTGCTTCTCCTGGTCTCCCATGGGGTGCAGGGCCCAAGTACTTGGGCCATCCTCCACTGCACTCCCGGGCCACAGCAGAGAGCTGGCCTGGAAGAGGGGCAACCGGGACAGGATCGGTGCCCCAACCGGGACTAGAACCCCGTGTGCCGGCGCAGCAAGGTGGAGGATTAGCCTATTGAGCTGCGGCGCCGGCCTCCGGTCTTAATTTTCTTAAAATACATTATTAGTTTTTAAGGAATCACCATCTTGTTTTGTGCAGGGGCTGCACCAAGAGGGTACAAGAGTTCTGATTTCTGTGCATGCTTGTGTTTTGTTTTTTTTTTTTTAATTTGACAGATAGTGTTAGACATTGAGAGAGAGAGAGAGAGAGACAGAGAGAAAGGTCTTCCTGCCATTGGTTCACCCCCCAAATGGCCGCTATGGCCAGAACTACGCTGATCAGAAGCCAGGAGCCAGGAGCTTCTTCCTGGTCTCCAACGTGGATGCAGGTGCCCAAGCACTTGGGCCATCCTCCACTGCCTTCCCAGGCCACAGCAGAGAGCTGGACTGGAAGAGGAGCAACCGGGACTAGAACCTGGTGGCCATATGGGATGCTGGTGCCGCAGGTGGAGGATTAGCCAAGTGAGCCACGGCACCGGCCCCAGCTGTGCCTGCTTGTCAACCACTGGGGTCTTGTTAGTAACAGTCACCCAAGGGTATAAAGTGGGAACTCATTTAGCTTTGATTTGTATTAGCTAATAATTAGGGATGTTAACCAACTTGTTTTTTCTTTATTTTATTTGACGGGTTGGGGGAGAGAGAGAGAGAGATCTTCCTTCCATCCACTGGTTCACTCCCCAATTGGCAGCAACAACTCCGGCCAAAGCCAGGAGCCTGGAACTCCATCTGGGTCTCCCACGTGGCTGACAGGGACCCCACCACTTGAGCCACCACTTGAGCCATCGCTTGCTGCCTCTCAGGTGCACCTTTGCAGGAAGCTGGAGACTCAGACCCAGGGACTCCAGCGTGGGAGTGGGCATCCCACGTGGTAATTTAACCCCTGTGCCAAATGCTGATTCTGTGATGTGAAGCGTCTTTTCATGCATGTGCTTGTCGGCCATTCGTGTATCTTCCTCAGAGAAATGTCTGCTCAGGTCTTTGGCCTCTTTCACTTGCGATATTTTTGTTTCTGTTTTTGTTTTTGTCCTTTGGAGTTTTAGGAGTTGTCTCTATATTCTGGATATTAATTCCTTATCAGATACTTGACTCGAAAATATTTTCTTCTTTTCTGTGACTCGATTTCTTAATCTGCTAGCAGTGTTTCTTATTGCACCAAAGCTGTAAAATTTGCATAAGGTCCAGTTTGTTTATTTTTTTTCTTTTGCTGCCTGGGCCTTTGGTGTCATGCCCAAGAAATCATGGCCAAATCCAAGTCCAGGAAGCTTTGGCCACGTGTTTTCTCCTAAGAGCGGGAGGTTTAGGACATAGCTCCACTGGGAGTAAATTTTTGTGTGTTAGGTCAGGGTCCAGCTTCTGTGTTTTGCCATGAGTATCCAGTTATCTCAGCACCATTGGTTGAAGAGACGGTCTTTTTTAAAGTGACATATATTTTTTTTTCTAAAAGAATTATTTATTTATTTGAAAGGCAGAGTTACAGAGAGAGGGAGAGAGAGAGAGATCCATCCTCTGGTTCACTCCCCAAATGGCCCAGGACTGGGCCAGGCTGACGCCAGGAGCCAGGAGCTTCCTCTGGGTCTCCCACGTGGGTTGCAGGGGCCAAAGTACTCGGGCAACTGCCTGCTGCTTTCCCAGGTGTGTTAGCAGGGAGATGGTTTGGAAGTGGAGCAGCCAGGATTCAAACTGGCACTCATATGGGATGCTGGCATTGCAGGTGGTGGTTTGACATGCTACGACACAACGCCAATCTCTACACAGAAATTTTTGACGGCTTTTTTTTTTTCTGCTTCTACAAAGAACATCACTGGATTTTGATAGCGATTGCACTGAGTCTGAAGATCAAGGTGGGTAGCACTGACTTCGTAACAATGTTAAATCTCCCATCGTGGGAAGATTTTCCGTTTAGTCCTGTCTTTCTCAGTTACCTTTGAAAAGATTTTGTGGTTTCCAGTGGCTAATGTTAGTCCTGTGTCCTTTGTTCTTTTTAGTGCTGCTGTAAATGGAATTATTTTCTTCACTTCTTTGAGTTCCAACAACCCCAACACCGAGCGTGTTGCTTAATCGGCATTTACATACGAAAAGTCTTGCCCTAGTTCCATAACCTGGTTGGGTGAGTACCAGCCTTCTCCCTGGGGGCGAGGGGCGCCTCCTCTGCAGTGCTCCAAGGAGGCTATTAGGAAACTCTGGGAGGAATTTTAGGAATTCCACGCCCAGGAAGCCCTGCACCAGGGCAGAGAGAGAAGGGGAAGGCACACACCCAAATCCATAAAGACTCCAGCCAGAGTGCAGAGCGGGTTCTCAGGGAAGGAAATGTGTCTGCTTCATCCCAGGAGAGAGGCCAGGTGACTGACCTGCTGCCCCCCAGTTAGGTGGTGGCCCGATGCCCCAAGGCTTTGGGAGGAGGTCTGGGGCCATCTCCCCACTTTCCCGAGCGCTGCCACCAGATGGGCAGTCAGCTGTTTGCAGGTCTGGGGCACGGCTTGTGGGAACAAAACCTCGCTGCGGACTTGAACTCGCCAGTTTCATCGGCAGTCGCTGAGACACAGCCTCCTCTGTTTGGACTTCCTGTTGCTCCAGGTTGAGAGGACCATCTGCACACCCAGACAGCATGGTGGGCCCCTCCCCTGGAATGTCCATCACTGCCGGTTGCCTGGAGTTCCGGGGGGAGGGGGAGACTGGAGCTTTCTCGCCCCAACCCCCTCAATGCTCCTGGAGACCAGGAAGCCGGTCTTGTTCACCTGTGGCTCTCAGAGGCAGTGCATAGAGACACTTGGGCTAAAGAGCTTGTGGCCCAGTGGTTCTAGCATGGTGTGCTTTTCAATGGCTTCTTCCTGCCATCATTATTGAGTTGCGGTCTCAAAAACGTGACCAAAGGCTCCCCGATCGAGACCCACCCTCCAGTGGGGACAGCCAAAGGCAGAGCTCACCACCCTGACTGCTGCTTGCGACAGGTCCACCTCCACCTCTGAGCTGCGTGAACACGCAATGAAGCCATCAACACACAGAGTCCCCAGGGAACTGACGGCATTGTCTGGGAGTCAGACAGGTTCAAGCGAACTGACCCCCAACAACCTGAGCTGGGGTGAACCCAGGCTGGCTGTTTTTCCTCCTGGTCTCTCTGAATTCCTGTTGCCCAAATGGCTGAGTGTTGTCGGCAAATACCAACAAGCAGCGTTCTGCTGGGGAAAAAGCCTTCTAAACTCGGCTCTGTGAGCAGGCTCCCGGCCACCTGTTTCTTCCACTGTGAAGTCTGGCAAGCTGCCGGATGGGTCACCTGCTTCATCGTTCCTGGGATGTTGGCACGTTCCTGCGGGTGTTAGCACGAGTCCATCCTGAGGCTGGACTGGACGCTGCTGCAGTGTGCGAGCCAGACCTGGCCGCTTGGATCAAGGATGCATTTCCTTTCCTGTGTCTTAAAATGTTTTGTCATCTAAGAATTGATCATGGGGCCGAAGCTGTGGTGTAGTGGGTAAAGCCCCGGCCTGCAGTGCCGGCATCCCATATGGGCGCCAGTTCAAGTCCCAGCTGCTCCACTTCCGATCCAGCTCTCTGCTGTGGCCTGGGAAAGCAGCGGAAGATGGCCCAAGTCCTTGGACCCCTGCACCTGCATGGGAGACCCGGAAGAAGCTTCTGGCTCCTGGCTCCTGGTTGGCACAGCTCCGGCTGTTGCAGCCATCTGGGGAGTGAACCAGCAGATGGAAGACCTTTCTTTCTGTCTCTACCTCTCTCTGTAACTCTGTCTTTCAAATAAATAAAATAAATCTAAAAAAAAAATTTGATTGTGAGGCTGGGAAAGATGATGCCTTCCAGGCCTGGCTGATTCACCTAGTCCCCAGTCCACACCACGCAGGGCCCAGGCAAAGGGAGACTTCCCCGGACTCCCCTGCCTTTCCTCTCCCAGGGGAAGCCCAAAGTCGGGAAAGGCTCACCCAAACCTGGTGCTCACCCTGCGGCCCTACACGGCGCAGCAGGCTCCCTGCTCTCGGGAAGTACACGCAATGAGTCTTCTCCGTCAATGGCGATGGCCTCTCTGTGACGTCACTCAATCACATCCATAAATTAAAATTCCGTGGGTACAAATGAGACAGCTCCATGGAGCTCCCAGTGCCCTGAGGGGACAGACAGTACACAGACAGGAGGTAACCACCTGCAGGGAGGTGAGCGCCAGGACAGGGAGGTGTAGGACACGGCAAGGCTGTCCCTGTGCAGCTGCGACATGGGCCTCTGTCAGTTTCCCCCTCAGCGCCTCCTGCCCTTCGATTGCGCTGTGCAACCACCCTTTCACTGCCCCACTGCTGGTTCTGTGGCCTCCACTCCTTGCAACAGGCACAATCCCAACGCCTGGCCATTCGACGTACTCCACCTCCTGGCCTGCAGTCATCGGCGTGGGGATAAGCACGAGACTCCTACGGGGTGATGAGAGTCCGCCAAGGGGCTGTTTTGGGGATCGTGGGGGAGAGAGACCTTGGTCGTCTGTTGGGGTTGCCCAGCCGGTAGGGGGCAGGCCTGGGACTGCTGACGCCCAGCTTTGCCCCTTGCCACGGTGTACGGGGGCGCTGCATGGAGCGCAGAGCCAACACAGAGAAGCGACCCCTGTTAGCTGTGTTTGGACACGGCTGGGTTGCCGGTCACAAGCCTTAGAAGTCTCTTTTTTTGCTCTAGCAAAGCAGAGCTGGGTTTTCCGCAGTGAAACCATGTGTCCCGGGCAGTACAGGGAGCGGGCCCTGTTGGGGTCATCGGGGAAGGAGTCCCTGTAAAAGCGACAGTGCCATCGAGATGCAGGAGGCGGAGTGGAGGGGGGCGAAGGTTCTAGCTGGCAGGAGCAGTGTGGGCGGGCTCCACGGCGGGAGGAGCGAGGCTGCGGCACTGGCTTGCTTCCTTGCCCTGTGAGTGCTTGGCTACGGCCGCACACACCTTGGATGAGTGACCTGCGTTGACTAAGCTCCAGGATCCCGACTTGCAATAACGTCCGCTGGCAGAGTGCTTTGTTGTTTGCACAGCCCTCGTCACGGGACAGGTCAGGACTTATCACACGTATTGGGTTCGTTCGGTCCAGTTTTCTGCCTTGCACCTGTGGTTTTGGTCTTGGAGTACTGGCCTGTCTCAGCCTCGAAGCCTGGCAGGGTTGGGGGCGGCACTGGGAGTGTGGAGAGGTGGGGCGTGGGGCAGGAGTCAGCTTTGTCTGGTGATGTGGTTGTGCAGCCATTCGTCAGCTCGAAGACAGAAATGAATTAGTCCAGCTCTGGCTTTGCCTTTGACCCCTAGGGAGCTGGAACTGGCAAAGCGACAGTTCTGGAAACATGACTGCTTCTGAGGGGTTAAGCCCCTGCTTGCGGTGCCGGCATCCCAAGTGGGCACCAGTTCAAGTCCCGGCTGCTCCACTTCCAATCCAGCTCCCTGCTAATGGCCTGGGAAAACAGTGGAAGATGGCCCAAGTGCTTGGTCCCCTGCATCCATGTAGGAGATCCAGAAGGAGCTCCTGGCTCCTGGCTTCGGATCAGTGCAGCTCCAGCTATTGTGGCCATTTGGGGAGTGAACCAGCAGATGGTAAATAAATAAATCCTAAAAAAAAAAAAAAATAAAAAAAAATCTGCCACCTGCATCGCACATACCAGATGACTGGTTCGAATCTTGTCTGCTCTGCTTCCAAGCCAGCTCCCTATTCATGTGTCCGGGAAAGCAGCAGATGATGGTACAACAGTTAGGAGCTCCTGGCTCCGGGCTTCAGCCTGGCCCAGCCCTGGCTGTTGCAGCCATTTGGGGAGTGAACCAGCAGATGGAAGATCGACTTCTCTGTCACTTTGCCTTTCAAATACATAAAATAAATCTTTTAAAAACATTCTATGTAAATGTATTCATTTAATTTATTTGAAAGACAGGGAGATCTTCTATCTGCTGGTTTACTCCCCAAATGCGCACGACAGCCAGGGCTGGGCAGAGCGTGGGGAACTCAATCCAGGTCTCTCGTATGGGTGGCCAGGACTTAAGAACCGGAGGCATCGCCTGCCACCTTCCAGGGTGCAGCTTAGCAAGAAGCTGGGATTGGGAGTGGAACGGGGACTTGAGCCCTCTTACGTGGGGTGCAGGCGTCCCAAATGGCAGCCTAGCTGAAATGCCTGCCCTCGCTTCTTGATGGTTTAATGAGGTTTTTTTTAAAGTTATATTTATTTATGGGGCCAGCGCTGTGGGTTAATCCTCCGCCTGTGGCGCCGGCATCCCATATGGGTGCTGGTTCGAGTCCCAGCTGCTCCCCTTCCAGTCCAGCTCTTTGCTGTGGCCTGGGAAAGCAGTAAAAGATGGTCCAAGTCCTTGGGCCCCTGCACCCATGTGGGAGACCGGGAAGAAGCTCCTGGCTTAGGATCGGCGCAGCTCCAGCCATTACAGCCATTTTGAGAATGAACCAGCAGAAGGAGACCTTTCTCTCTGTCTCTCCCTCTCATTGTCTGTAACTCTACCTCTCAAATAAGTAAAATCTTTTTTAAAAAGTTATATTTATTTATTTAAAAGAGTTACAGAGGAGGGAGAGAAGGAGAGAGAGAGAGAGAGATCTTTCATCCGCTGGTTCACTCCCCAAATGGTCACAACAGCTGGAGCTGGGCTGATCCGAAGCCAGGAGCCAGGAGCTTCTTCTGGGTCTCCCACGCAGGTGCAGGGGCCCAAGGACTTGGGCCATCTTCCACTGCTTTCCTAGGCCATAGCAGAGAGCTGGATCAGAAGTGGAGCAGCCAGGACACGAACCAGCTCCCATATGGGGTGCTGGTGTTGCAAGTGGCAGCTCTACCCACCATGCCACAGTGCCGGCCGCTGATCCTTTAGTATTAGTGAACTAACTATCACATTAGAAAAGGCCCAGAGCTGAGCCCCAGGGTCCCCACGGAGGGGTGGGTGCAGCAGGGCAGGTGGCATGGCTGTGCCTGTGGGATTGTGCTCAGGCCTTGGGATGGAGGCTCCAGGCTGCAGGGGATGCCCGGGCTGGAGTACGGTCAGGCCCTTGGCACGGGTCTGGCCCAGCACAGGACTCTGAGTCCCAGGTGAGGTCACTCCCTGATGTGAAATCCCTGGGCTGGTAGAAGGGCCGTGGGGTCACTCCCAGGCCTCGGTGTGGACGACCCAGTGAAGCGGGGTTTGTGTCCCTGGGTGTGCATGGGGAGGGGGCATCAGGGCAGGTTGCCAGCCGGGAAAGGATGTCGAGCCTGGTTAGGGTCAGTTTTCCAGGCTTTGGCACTGACAGCTTGGTTCACAGAGGGTGCTGAGTCCTGCATGATGGACGTGGGGGTTGGGTCTGTGTCCTGGGCCAGTACGGAGCCCTGTGGCTCCCGGGAGGGGGCTCCTGGGACTCTGAGCAGTGCAAGGCTCTGAGTCCCGGATTGGGGGGGGGGGTGTCAGTCCCATGCCTTGGGGTGGAAACTCTGGGCTGGGTCGCGGTGCTTATGGAAGGCTCAGGACAGGTTCCCAGCGCTGAGGTCTGGGTGGGGTCAGCCTGAAGCCTTGGTCTGGACACTGATGGGGCTGCAGCATGGGGTCCCACGCCCTGGCGTGGACACCCTGGCCGGCAGGGGGCGCTGCGTCTCGGCTCCGGGCGGCTCCGGGCCGGCAGGGGGCGCTGTGCCGCCGGCGGCGCGGCGGGCTCCCGGCAGGGGGCGCTGCAGCCGCGGCCGAGGCCCGGCGGGCGGCGGCGGCGCGGCGGCCGGCTCGCTAGCCCGGGAGCGGCGGCGGGAGCGCAGGAGGCGGAGCGGCGGCGGCGGCGGCGGCGGCGGCGGCGGCGGCCCGGGCGGGCCGGAGCGCGGTCGCCGAGCGCACGGGCCGCGGCCGCGCGGAGCCCGCCATGCCGGCGCGGGTCTGAGGCGCGGCGAGCCAGGGCCGAGGCGAGCGGCGGCCCGGCGGGGCCCGATGAGCGGCGGCCTCGGCCTCCGGCGCAGCCCGGAAATGTCCGGCAGGATCGAGAAAGCAGGTGAGGCGGCGCGGCGGAGGCGCGCCCAGGCCCCGCGGGGAGCCGCGCGCCGCCCAGGCCTCGCCGCGCGCCGGGGCGGCCGAGCGGGCAGGGCCAGGGCCGTGCTGAGCCGCGGGGCCTGGGCGCCGAGCGGGCGCTGCGGGCGGCGGGGCCTGCGCCGCGGCCCCCACGCCGCGCGGGGACCCCCGGGGGCCGGGGGCCGGGCGGCCGCCCCGGGAGCTGCCCGGCCGGCTGTGCCCCGGCGAGCCGGGCCTGCGCGGCGGGGCTGGCTGCAGACCGCGGCTCTTTGTGCGCGCCCAGGTCCCGGGTTTTGCCCGTGCTGGGACTCGATCCGCGCCGTGCCTCGGCGGCCCGGGCCTCCCTGGGGGCCGGGGGCCGGGACCCAGGGCACCGACCTCGGAAGCCGTGCCCGGGGCGGAGGCCAGGTAACTTTTGCACCCTGCTGTTCTAACGAGGCTCCGTGGCCGGCTGTGCATCCCGACTCTGCGCCCCTATTGCTTGTGGAACCCAGCGCCGTTCTTTCTAAGAGGGAAGATGGCCCCAGGTTTACAGGCTTGGGGGGGGGGGGGCGCTGATTGGGCTCCTGCAGCCCCCCCTGCGAGGGGGCAGCAGGCTGGCACTGCCCCCGGCCCCGCAGCTGGGCGCCTTCCTCGCGGCGCAGGGCGCGGATTCTGGGGCGCCCTCTTCCCCGCCGCCGGGCCTTGGCGGGGTCCACGAGCCACCTCCCTGCACACGTGCTGCGCCAGAAATATCTCGGGCTCCTCTGTGCGGCTTTGCTCCTTCGAGTCTGCGACACGACTGGGGGACCTGGATGACGCACGGGCACAAATAATCGGAGCCGGGTTGTTCGCAAAGACTGAGCTAGCACGAGAGTCAGAGAGCAGGCTGGACGGGGCCGCTGCCCCTCGGGAGAGCAGGCTGGACCCGGCCCGCTGTCCCGTAAGCGCAGGTCCCCCGGCGGTGAGCCTTCCCCGGCAGATTCTCCTGCCCCGCGGCCGGTGTGCGTCCACGCAGGCCCTCTGCTGGGGGCTTCGGTAGATGCAGAACCTAGCAGGTGGTCTGGGAGTGGGTGGGGGCTGGACCTGGGCCGCCGCAGTGGGCCGTGGTGGGCACAGGTGAAGACGGCTCTGCTCGGAAGAGGGGGTGGGGACATCCTGGGTGGAGGTGCAGGTGAGAGGGAAAAGGGCTGGGGCTGGGGCTGGGCCGTGGGAAGATAGGTCGGTGGGGAGAGGCTGGGTAGGGGCGTTCTGAGGTTGGCAAGGCCGGAGTTGGCATCGCGCCTGGACAGCGGGAGTGCCAGCCAGCCCCCAGCAGGAAGGCTTCACTGCTGCCCCTGTGCACCTGCTGAGGGAACCGGAACACCCCTGGGACGAGGGCTCCCCTTCCTGGTGGCGTCTGCTGGTGCCTGTAGACGCAACCCATGCTGTATTCTGATGAGATTTCCCGCTGGAGTTTTCTTTTTCCTTTTTTTAGATTTATTTATCTATTTTGAAAGTCAGAGTTACAGAGAGAGGGACAGGCAGTGAGACCTTCCGTCGGCTTGTTCACTCCCCAGATGGCCGCAGCGGCCGGGGCTGGGCCAGGAGCTTTCATATGGGTCTCTCACGTGGGTGGCCAGCATTTGGCCAAACACTTGAGCCGTCTTCCGCTGCTTTTCCCAGGCCATTAGCGGGGAGCTGGATTGGAAGTGGGGCAGCTGGGAACTGGTGCCCATATGGGATGCCGGTGTTGCGGGCAGCGGCTTTACCCACTGCGCCACAGTGCCTGCCCCCCGCCCCCCGTCAGGGTTTTCCAGACAGACGTATTTGGTGAATCACCTGCGGAGTGTTTGGGCCAGTGGAGGTTTGTTGGCGTGCCAGCAACACCTCTCAGCCGGCCGGCACACAGCCAACGGTTGGTGCTGGAGTGTTGTGGTTTTCGGATGACTTGAAGCAGCTGAAGGGTCGCGTGCATGTGTGTGTATGGTCTCTCGTCTGACAATAGAAGGACCTGCGCCCTGACTTCTCAGGGGTTTTTCTGGGTGTCTGGGACAGCTCCGTCACACCCTCGCAGAGCCCTGAGGCCCTTGTCCATTTTGCCACCGCCACCTTTGGCCCTGCCTGTGGCCTCCTGGGCAGGTTTTTGTGGGCATTCACCTGTACCTGGCTGTGGAGGGGGCTCTGCTGTCCCAGGCACCCCTG
The DNA here is from genome assembly GCF_033115175.1 of Lepus europaeus. NCBI lineage: Eukaryota > Metazoa > Chordata > Mammalia > Lagomorpha > Leporidae > Lepus > Lepus europaeus. Next base: position 3,664,158 of record NC_084838.1, read on the forward strand.
GGCTCCCAGATCGAGACGTCGTGGGCAGCAGAGGGGCCGCTTGCTGGACCGGTTGTGGCCCGTTGATGTGGGCGTGGTGGAGGAGGGTTGGGCTGGAGTAGAGGGGGCTTTGGTGGCCATGTTCGGGCTCCCAGAGGTAATGAGGAGGTAGGGGTAGAAGAGTGAGCTGGGCTGGGGTGCTCTGTGGGGGAGGGGCTCGTTCAGAAAGAACTCACATCCCCGCGGGAGGGACATGGAGGACCCAGAGGCCGCCTTGGGGGACACACGGCTGTGGTGCTGGCCGTGCCAGAGGTTTCCTCGCTTTTCCTCCTGCAGAGTGAGGCGGCCTGATCCTGGGCGTTTCTGGAGTGCAGGCGCAGGCTGGGCCCCGTCCATCCATCGTGTTGGATCCGCACAGGTGAATCGGCGGGTGCCGCCAGCACTGCCCTGCCTGCCACAGTCACCGACTCCCATGGCCACTGGGACAGCGCGTATTGGAGTTTGCATTGCGTCCGCTCCGTGGGTTTGTTAGCTTCTGCTCTGGGCTCCTACATCCTCGCCCCATGGCACGGTTCTGTCTCCGAGCACTGGTGGGGCGCCTGCTTGGTCTGGTCGGGTGCCCTCCAGAGCTCCGGGGGTCCGGAGAGGTGGCAGAGGAGGTGGCAGGTGGGGCTGGGGGCAGTGGACTTCTGCGGCAGGCAGGTGAGGCAATTGTGCTGTTGGGCACAGCCAGAGGTGGCGGCCGTGCAGGGGCTCTGTGCTGGAGGGAAGAAGGTGCTTCCAGTTTGCCGCCTGCACCTGTCCGAGTTTCAGTTGCCCTTTCATCAAGTGGTTTATCAGACTCCTTCTAAGGCTTGGAGATGTTGGAGGAGGTCCCTGCCTCCTGGGTTTTACCCTCTATCTGGGAAAGGTGATAAACAGAGGAGAAAAAAAAAATTACACTTTTTTTTTTTAAAGTCTTTTTCCTCTCTGTGCGCCTGCACACCACAGTCTTTCTAGAAGTGAGCTCATTTACCGTGCGGCCAGGGGGCCGGCTCTGCAGCCTCGGGGGGCTGCGGGCTCACTGGCTGGCAATACCTCCTGCCCACAGGGCAGCGTGGGAGCGCTCAGCGTGGCTGTGGAGGGGCCTGCAGAATTGAGAGGAATGAGGTCATAGGAACTTCTTGCCATTTTGTATCTTAGATTGAAAAATGTTGTCAGGTGGGGCTGCACATTTTTATGGCCCAAGAGTTCTTTTTCGATTGGCCATGAGGGTATTTTGATCAATTTTTTAAAAAGATTTATTTATTTATTTGAAAGGCAGAGGCAGAGAGAGAGAGAGAGAGAGATCTTCCATCTGCTGGTTCACTCCCCAAATGGCCGCAACGGCCAGAGCTGCACCAATCCGAAGCCAGGAGCCAGGAGCTTCTTCCTGGTCTCCCACACAGGTGCAGGGGCCCAGGTACTTGGGCCATCTTCCACTGCTTTCCCAGGCCACAGCAGAGAGCTGGATCGGAAGTGGAGCAGCCGGGACTGGAACCAGCGCCCATAGGGGATGCTGGCACTGCAGGCGGCGGCTTTACCTGCTACACCACAGCGTGGGCCCCTTTGATTGATCCCGATTTAGCATTTCCTCCCCCACCCGCCCCAGCGAGGAAGCGTGGTCAGAATGTGCTCAGCCAGCCAGTGCAGCTTGTGGCAAGGCCTGCGCCCCCCATGCGCCCCCCCCCCCCCGTGCCTCTTGCCTGCCCCTCTGACACTCGTGGGTCCCCTCGGGCTGGTCCTCCGGAGGTCACAGGTGTGGAGCCCCTCTGCTGTCTCCTACGGTTTCCAGGTCACAGTCACAGCTGCCTCACCTACTTCCTCCTCAGGACAGGCCGAGGGCAGGGTGGAGCACCCCTGCTCTGCACCTGGGGGCGCTGAGGCCCTTGTGCAAGATCGCAGCCCTGGGGAAGTGAAATGGGGAACTGACCCCTCTCTGCCTTCATGGAGCTGTGTGTTGGTGGAGAGCCGGTCGCTTTCTGTCTCACTGTGGTTCACGCTTCCGAATTTCTCTTCCGACGTGGGAGGGGACGTCTGCCGGCTCGTGAAGGCGGCCCACTGCGTCCCGTTGGTTGCGTATGATGCTCAGTGTACTCTGTCATGATACCATTCTCAATACTGCAAGCAGATGACGCACAGCACTGCTGTGGGCCTAAATGGTTGGTTTTTCCCCCTTCTTCTTCTTTAAAACAACCCCGCACAGCAACGCAGTGTTTCCTGGTCTCCTGCGCAGCTGCTGGCCGAGGCAGTTTGAATGAGATTCTTTGTAGCCGGGAGACCTGATAGGAGGCCTATAAAGATGACTCACCTATGAGCTTGCAGGAAAATCATTTCCCAAATTAGCCAGGACTGCAGATCGCCTCGCATGCCGGGCTGGCAGGGTCCCTCTGCGAGTGGACTGCGTGTGCTGCCTGTTGCCATAATAAGATGACACACTGGCAACACCGTGCCCGCACAGGGAGGCCGCCCTGCCGCTGGCAGAGGTGCCCCTGGCTCGTCACCCGGCTCGCCCTGAAGGCTGTCTTCCGAGTGCGTGAGTAAACGCCGCAGTTGGTGAACTCAGGGATGTGTCATCCAGAAGGCTTGTCACCCTACTTCTGGCCACTTGTTTGGACTATCTGAGGCCTGATGCCGTGTCCTGGGGCAATTCTTTCCCTCGTTGGTGTCTCATTTTCTCCATCAGTGTCAGGAAGGGGGTGGCCTTCCCACGTGCTTGCTGCTTGTTTTCTAAGCAACAGATTTTTCTTCCCATAAGAAGACCATTGGATAACTGCTACTGGGGAAGCCCTGTGAGTCCTGCCCTCCCTGGGGCTCCTCCTCGGACCCTCCACTGAGCAGTATGCAACACACGTGCTGGGCGCCCTCACAGCCCAGCAGATAGTAAAACCACCCACAGGGCAGATGGGAAACTCCGTGGAAAGGAGGCTAGTGATTATCCCACTGAAAAATCCAAACCCCAGTTTCTTTTCTGCTAGTTCACAATCAACAAAGTCTTAAGTAGGCCATTAGCTCCATGCTGCATGCAGGAGTGGGCTGCTGGCTTGCCATCACCGTGCCCGGCACACAGTAGGTACTCAGTCAGTGTTTACTAAGGATAAATGAGTTTAGTCAGCGTTCTTGTAGAGGGAACTTGGGCTTCTGATTCCGAGTCTCTTTCTGTGTAGCTTTGTCTGGTTTTAAATGGCCAGGTAGGTGAATTGGTGGGACCAGTGCTCTGTTCAGGAGCGTGCAGATAGAGGGGAGTTCCGTGATCCATGTTTGTTTGTAGTCCTCTAAAATCGAAGATGAAGCTCGGAGCAAATCCCCGGGTCCGGGAGAGACAGGGCCACCACGCGCCCTGACCCCGCACCTCCGTCAGCAGACATTGCCGAGCTCCCGTCTGTAGTCCGCTCTCGGTTCTGTGGCTCGCACAGGAACAGAGCAGCCTTGGGCAGTGCTTGTTCTGTGCGGAGCAGTTGTAATTTTGCCTCACGTTTACAAACCAAGGCGCATGCCAGCTCTGCCCAGCCCGGCACCCATAATGAGCCCCCTAATAGGAGTCCCTGTCCTTTTTATTTATTTTTTTGCACTTGACTTTCGGTGTTCTTATGCCCTTCCCAGCACCAGCAGCTTTCTGTTCGCTGACGGTTGTGCATGCGTGCCGTGCCGTCTCTCGGGCTGCGGGACGTCGGCTGTCGGCATTCCTCTGGCTCCCCTTTGTTGTTGTTGTTTTTTTTTTTTGTTTTTTGTTTTTTTTTTTTTGGACAGGCAGAGTGGATAGTGAGAGAGAGAGAGAGAAAGGTCTTCCTTTTTGCCGTTGGTTCACCCTCCAATGGCTGCTGCGGACAGCACATCGCGCTGATCCAAAGCCAGGAGCCAGGTGCTTCTCCTGCTCTCCCATGCGGGTGCAGGGCCCAAGGACTTGGGCCATTCTCCACTGCCTTCCCGGGCCATAGCAGAGAGCTGGCCTGGAAGGGGGGCAACCGGGACAGAATCCGGCGCCCCAACCGGGACTAGAACCCGGTGTGCTGGCGCCGCAAGGCGGAGGATTTGCCTGTTAAGCCACGGCGCCGGCCCCCCCTTTGGTTTTTGTCAAGGAGCACGGATGCCTCTCTTGCTGCCTTCTCCTCGGCGAGCTGAGCTGCAGTGCAGAGACTTGTGTTAGCAATTCAGCATCTGACAGTCACATTCATCTTTCTCACCCCAGTTTTCTTCCAGGCCGAGAGTTAAGACACAAGCAACTCTCTGGAGCAGAGTGCTGAGCTGTAGTCTGGACCACCACTTCCTAACGCTGTTCCTAACTGGAAACAGCTCGGACCTCCTGCTCGCTGTGGTCCCTCGGGGGTGGTCGCGCTCAGCCTTTCACTGCTGCGGGAACCACCCAGCCATTTTGCTGTAAATTAAGTTTTCTTCTCAAGAAACTCTGCCCAGCTTCTTCCCCCGTCGTGTTTATTTTCCTGGCAGAGGGGGCCAGCATTGAGGCATACCAGGTAAAGCCACCAACTGTGATGCCGGCATCCCATGCGAGTGCTGGTTCCAGTCCCAGCTGCTCCACGCCCAGTTCACCTCCCTACTGATGTACCTGGGAAAGCAACGGAGGATGACCCAGATTCCTGGACCCCTGCACCCACATGGAAGACCTTGAAGAAGCTCCTGGCTTCAGCCTGGCCCAGCCCTGGCTGTTGTGGCCATTTGGGGTGTGAACCACTCGATGGAAGTACGCGCTCTCTCTTTGAAAACAAAAAAAAAAAAGAGAGAAAGAGAGATGCCTACAACAGCCAGGCCTGGGCCAGGCTGAAGCCAGGAGCACAGAACACCAACTGGGCCTCCCACCTGACAGCGCCATCATCCGCCACCTCCCAGGATGCATTAGCATTCTTGGATGCACACCCGAGTACGGGGTGCAGGCGTCCCGAATGGCCATCTAACCTGCTGCCCCACAGCGCGTGCCCCTGCCTGGAATGGAGCCGTGGAGCACAGCACAGGGTGTGGGCCTCCCGGGGCTCATTTCGGGCATTTGCTTCAATTTTTTTTTTTTTTGACAGGCAGAGTGGACAGTGAGAGAGAGACAGAGAGAAAGGTCTTCCTTTTGCCGTTGGTTCACCCTCCAATGGCCGCCGTGGCCGGCGCGCTGCGGCCAGCGCACCGCGCTGATCTGATGGCAGGAGCCAGGTACTTATCCTGGTCTCCCATGGGGTGCAGGGCCCAAGCACTTGGGCCATCCTCCACTGCACTCCCAGGTCACAGCAGAGAGCTGGCCTGGAAGAGGGGCAACCGGGACAGAATCCAGCGCCCCGACCGGGACTAGAACCCGGTGTGCCGGCGCTGCAAGGCGGAGGATTAGCCTAGTGAGCCGCGGCGCCGGCTTGCTTCATGTTTTAAATTTACACCATTGGTCCTGATGGCTGTGGATCCCAGCTGGAGCAGGAGTGTGACACTAGTAATATTTGGGAGAGGGAAGAGTGAGCGAGGACGTGGAACGAGAGAGAGGACAGTTGAAGTCCAGGGGCATGCGATGGCCCTGAATGGCCACTAAGCTGACCGCAGACAAGCAGACAGACAAGCCCCTTGTGGGGAACACTGGTTGCATTTATTTGCTGGTTGTGGATAATCACTGGTGTCTGCCCTCCTTCAAGTGGCTGAGTAACTAGACAGTCGATTGTGCGCGAGCCATGGACTTGGCTACTCCAACCCTTCTTTCAATCACACATAAAAATAATAGGAGCTGGCATTCGGTCGGCACCGGCCACGTGCGGTACCAGGCTCAGGCCCGGCTATTTTACACGGGTGGTCTTGCTTAATCCTCGCGCAGGGGAAAGGCGCCTCGCTGTTCTTGTGCCGCAGACAGTGCCGTTCTTTGAGATCCGGGCTAGCCGAGATCTGCAGTTAACGGCGGAGTAGAGGTAGGGCTGAAGGCCACATGACCTCATTTTCATTGGTTCTGATGACTTTATTCTCTGTGCTGTTGTGACTTGCGTAAAAAGGAGCCTCCACATTGCCAGGGACCCCTCTGCCACGGGGCCGGCTGCTCTGACAAGGCTGCCCAATAATGCTAGGGAGTCCTGGCTGTCCTGCTTGAGCTCACAGAAGGGGAGAGTGGCGGGGACACCAGGAAGCATTGCTTCCCGATGGGTGACCTTCTGCAAACTCCCTCATCTCCCGTGTCTGTTACAGCTCGGCATGGTGGACAAGCCCGCCTCAGAGCCCTGGCACTGATTCTCTGTGAGTCGGAGACTTGGCCTATTGAGAGCTTTGTTGGTTGAAAACAAAATCATATATGAGAGAGAGAGAGAGAGAGAGAGCGAGAGCACGTGTGCATGTTCCCCTTTATCCACTGGTTCACTCCCAGACGCCCACAGAGCCGGGGCTGGGCCAGGCTGAAGCCAGGAGCCAGGAACTGAATCCAGGTCTCCCATGTGGGTGACAGGGACCCAAGCCTGTCACCGTTGAGCCGTTGTTGCCTGCTGCCTCCCAGGGTGTGCAGCAGCAGGAAGCTAGAATCAATCAGGAGTGGAGCCAGGACGTAAACCCAGGCACGCTGACGTGAGACGCCGGTGTCCCCAGTGGTGTCATCACCCCCGAGCCCTCACCGGCAGTGATTTTCAGTGGCGCTGACTGTTGCCTGGTGCTTCATTCATCCTAAAATCAAACTCCGACAATCCTTTGTAGCTTCCAAAGCACTCCGATGGACAGGAGTTCTGCTGTCTTCAGCTTCGCTGATCGGTGTGGTTCTTCACCAAGTGTTTATACTGCGTCTTCCCCAGGGGCGGGAGAGGGCAGCTCGCTCTTTCTGAGTGCCGCCTGGGTGCCAGGCACGGTGCTGGAAGCTTTGCCTTCAGCTACGGGGGCGGGGCAATTCATCCTGTTCTTGTGGGGAGAGAAACGGCGGGCGGGGACCGAGCTCATCTGCCAGCCGAGGGAAAGGGGGCCGGGAGACGGGAAGTGACCGGAACTCGGCCTGTGCCCTTCTCCCCCTCCTCCGCTGCCCGCGCCCCAGGGGCTGACACACCACCCCTCCCTGGGGTTCCCCTGGGGCTTTCCAGCCTCTCGTGGGACTGATAGAGCCGCCCCACATCTGCCTGCAGGTTGATGAGGCAGCCTGTGGTTTCTCAGTCACAGAAGTGGCTCTGAAAGCACATTTGCTAAGGAACATCTGCCTTGGTGACCCCATCATGGATGCACGGGAGCGGGAAGTGGTCTTTAGGAGTTAGAAGAGTCCCACCCACCCGCGCACCCTGAGTGTCGTGCGTGCCAGGCAGCCTGCCGCGGCAGCCGGGGGGCGGGTGAGCGGTCCTGGTGCTGCTGGGGAGTTGGCTTCACGCCCACGCCCACGCCCACAGCAGAGGCGGCAGGATTCTGAGCTGGGGTCAGGCGCCTGCCTCCTGGGTCCGGGCCCTCAGAACAAAGCAGCGACCGCGAGCACGGACCTGGGGTCCCCGGGTGTGTTTGGGGGTCCCAGTCGTGGAGCCCCCTGAGCGCGGCGGTTTCCCTCCCGAACCTCAGTTCCTTCTCTGTCAAATGCAGGGAGTAGGCGCAACACCTGCTGCAGGTGTGGAGGGGCTGAAGCGTTTTAGCAGAGAACACCGAAGAAGTGCTCCATTCCAGCAGCTTTTTTTTTTTTTTTTTTTTTAAGATTTATTTGAAAGGCAAAATTAGAGAGGGAGAAATCTTCCACCTGCTGATTCACCCCCAAAAATGGCCACGACGACTGGGGCCAGGCCAGGCGGAAGCCAGGAGCGTCATTCCGGTCTCCCATGTGGATGCAGGGGCCCAGACACTTAGGCCATCTGCTGCTGCTCCCAGGTGCATTAGCAGGGAGCTGGGTTGGAAGTGGGACAGCCGGGATGTGGACTGGCACCCATATGCAACACCGGCATTGGAGGCAGCAGCCTAGCCCACTAAACCACAACACTGGCCCTAGCGTTACTTTTTACCCAAGGTCCTTTTCTATTCTAAAATGTTCTTTTTTTTTTTTTTTTTAATTTCAAAGACAGAGTTAGGAGACAGAAAGGTTCTCCATCCACTGGTTCACTCCCCAGATGGCTGCAATGGCCAGAGCTGAGCCGATCCGATGTCAGGAGCCAGGAGCTTCTTCTGGATCTCCCACACGGGTGCAGGGGCCCAAGGACTTGGGCCATCTTCTGCTGCTTTCCCAGGCCATAGCAGAGAGCTGGATCGGAAGAGGAGCAGCCAGGACTTGAACCGGCACCCATGTGGGATGCTGCTTTACCTGCTACAGCACAATGCCGGCCCCCATTTTTTTTTTTTTTTAAAGTCGTGGTTATGTGGCAAGAAAATTTAGACCCCAGCACTCACGGAAGAAAGGGAGGTCTCCGGCTGTTGAGGGGTTTCCTTTCAGAGTCTTGTTTCTGCATCATTTGAGAATGCTGAATAACAGGGAGTTTTTAATTTTTATGATTAAGTCATAAACCTGTGAAGGAGTCATTTATAGGAGGAGCAGGTGCCATTGGATTTCAGCAGGTGGACCAAAGTCCTGATTTTATTATTTCTTGTGTAGAATTGTGCCTGAGCTCCGGGCTGTGGTGTATGTCATAGCCACAGCAGGGAGGGTGATTTCACTGGGAGGTGTGATTTTACTCTGTCCCAGAGACACTGCTTTTTGGAAAGTTTCTCCCCATGGAGTAACTCGGCCATCTCGGGCTCCGGTGGTGAAATGATTGCAGTGAGCATCACTTTTGTTCTGATCCTACAAGCGGGGGCAGGCACTGCGGCTCGGAGGGCTGGGCCCCCACTTGGGACACTACATCCCGTGTCACAGTGACGGTTTGTGTCCCGGCTACCCTGCTTCCTGCCCAGCATGCATCCTGAGAGACAGCTGGGGGTGGTACAAATGCTGGGGTCCCTGCCACCCAAGTGGGAGACTGGAATGGAACCCGAGGACCCAGCGCTGGCTGGGCATATGGGAGGTGAACCAATAGACGAAAGACCCCTCTCTCTCTCTCTCCCCCTCTCCCCCCCTCCTCCCCTCCCCTTCCTTCCCCCTCTGCCCCTCCCTCCCTGTATCTCGCTCTCTTGCTTTCTTCCCCCAACCCGTGTGTGTGTGTGTGTGTGTGTGTCTTTCTCTGTAACTCTGCCTTTCCAAACAAATATAAAGAAACAAATGTTGACAAAAAGCACTATAAGCCACTCAGGGCGCTTATGGACAGGTAGCAGAAGTTGTGTTGGGGCCACCAGCAGGGTGACCCCCCACCCTTTCTCTCCGCCGGCAGGTTAAGCCCAGAACTGCCGGTGCTGTCCACAGCCTTCCTTCGCGCGGCTCTTCTGGGCCCTTCCGCCGGAGACAGTGGATGTGTGCCGTCTCCTTGCAGGTTTGCGTGCTGCTAGCGCGAAGCCGGGTGAGTGCTGTTCGCCCAGCAGCCCTTGGTGCTCTCCTTCACCGCAGGGCCCTGGGGCTGCAGAACCTCTCGCCTCGTTAGCATAACCACTGAGAAAGGAGCTCCTCCGGGCTCACCGCAGGCGCAGCTCAGAAGCAGGCGTCTCTGTGTTAGCTACCCTGAATGCGCTCGGTCCTAGATGGAGCTGTTTGTTCAACCAGACAGGACTCGGGCTAGGGGACCTGGACTCACTTAGTCCCATGTTGCCGGGAGCCCAGCGTTCCCCGGCACCAGCTCGGTGCGAGAAGTGCAGCTGCCGCTGAGGAAGTCGTGTTGGCAGAGGGCATGGCGGGGAGCACGGGTCACCGGGAACGTGTGGAACCGTGCGGCGACATAGGAGTGGGCCTGGCCCTGCCACAGACCAACTGTGTCCTCTGGGCCAAGCCACAGCCCCTCCCAGGGCCTCCTGGTCGCCCTGTGAGTTGAGGCCCTAGGCCTGGAGCAGTGGTCCCTGAGCTTTGTGGGACCTGAGGTCGGCTCAGGGCCTGCTGTCCCAGGAAGAAGGCGGATTCTGCCAGCTGCCAGCGCCCGGGGCCTGAGCACGCTGGAGCCGCCCGGACGTGGTTTCTCCAGCTGCAGTGGACCCGTGATGGCCAGGTCCTGTTAGATGACATCCGGTCGGATGGCTTTGGGGCTGTGTGTCCTGTCAAGTTCTGTGAGTGTTAATGTCTCCATCTGTGTAAGCACAGAACGAGTCCTCCCGCTGGCTTCCCTGCGCCGAGCCGTGACAGCCAGGGCTCTGTTTCCACCTGTGGGCGTGGGGGCCTGCCATTTCTGGAGCATCGTGAAGATGGAACTGTGTCTGCATATCGTATGCTGATCGGCTGCTTTATCTCTTCAGGCAACTTTGAGAGTCGCAAGTTGTTGTTTTCATCAGAGCCTGTTCCTCTTCATGGCCGAGTAGTATTTCGTAGTACAGCCGTGGTGACTGTCTATGTGAGAATTTGACCTTGGTTAACCAGGGCTGCTTCCTGGAGACAGGTAACAATAGCAACAGCAAACAGCAGCGAAACAAAACAGCAAAACCCAATTCTTCTTTTTCAAATACTTATTTATTTATTTGAAAGTCAGAATTGGAGAGAGGGATTTTCCATCCGCTGGTTCACTCTCTAAGTAGCTGCAATGGCTGAGGTTGGGCCAGGCCTAAGCCAGGAGACAGGCGCGTCTCTCACAAGTGTCGCAGGGGCCCACACACTTGAGTCACCTGCTGCTGCTTTTCCCAGGCCCATTAGCAGGGAGCTGGATCCTAAGTGGAGCAGCCAGGACTCGAGTTGGCGCCCACATGGGATGCCAGCATTGCAGGCAGCAGCTTAACTGGCTATGCCACAGCGCCAACCCCAGCAAAACCCAATTTGTAAAGATGGGCAAAGGACTTGGACAGACATTTCTCGAAAGAAGATAGAAGGCCAGCAGCTACATGGAAATACGCTCAGCCACCAGTCATTAGGGCAACACAAGTCAGAGGCGCAGGGAGACACCACCTCTGCCCATGAGACCCAGTGCTTCCAAAACACTGCAGCTGACAAGGGTTGTGCAGGAAGCCGTGTGCACTCAGCCCTGGGGGAGTGTAAAATGGTGCGGCCACTGTGGAAGTGCACGCCAGTGCCACACACGAAAATTAAAACTAATATTGGGGCTGGCGCTGCGGGTAGTGGGTAGAGCCGCCACCTGCAGTGCCGGCATCCTATATGGGCACCAGTTCAAGTCCTGGCTGCTCTACTTCCGATCCAGCACTCTGCTATGGCCTGGGAAAGCAGTAGAGGATGGCCCGAGTCCCTGGACCCCTGCACTGTGTGGGAGACCCGGAAGAAGCTCCTGGCTTCAGATAAGCCGGGCTCTGGGTGTTGAGGACATCTGGGGAGTGAACCAGCGGATGGAAGACCTCTCTCTCTCTCTCTCTCTGCCCCCCCCCCCCCGCTTCTCTGTAACTCTGCCTTTCAAATAAATAAATAAGTATTTAAAAAAGAAAACTAATATTACCGCTTGATCTGGCAATTCCATTTCTGAGTGTCTGCGGAAAAGAAGTAGAAGCAACGTCCCAGAGCGTATCTGCCCTACGCTGGCAGCAGCGGTATCGCGACAGCCCATAGGTGGAACCTGACAGTACACCGATAGACGAGGAGGAAACAGAGGGCCATCCTGGGCAGCTCCGTGGTCAGGGCTGTGCGGGAGCCAGCACAGCTGGAAACCGTGAAATATTATTCAGCCTTAAAAAGAGAGGAAAAAGCCTGCCGCCTGCCGCAGGGTGGAGGAGCTCTGGGACATCTTGCTCGGTGAGGAAGCCGTCAGAGACAGGCAGGTCTGCGCATTCCATCCTGTGAGCTCCTCAGAGTGGTCCGAATCACAGAGGCAGGAGATAGGAAGGGGCTGCCGGGGCCCGGGAGGGGAGGAGTGTTACCGCCTAATGGGTCAGCGTTCCGGCTTGGCAAGGTGAGAAAGTTCTGGATGTGTACGGTGGTGATGGCAGCACCGTGATGTGAGTGTAACTGTTACCACTGAACTGTGTGCTTAGAGACGACCGGGGTGGTAAATGTTATGTTATGTGCATTTGACCACAATTAAAAAATTTTCTGATACCAGATACTTGTCAGTATTTACTTATATAACCATATTATTTAAATATTGCAATAGGATGAGAAATATTTAAACATTAACGAGCTGGCGTGTGAGCACTGTGTTTTACTAGGTGGTATGCTATGGTAAAAGTGACCTCTAGTTAATGCTTCACACCTGGCTGGAGGAACGCTCCAGAGGAGCTAGAAATGCTGGCAGGACATCATCCCGCGGCCTCCTGGGGTCCAGTGGCCCTGTAATCGGATGTGACTGTTGACCGGCCTGTTGGGACAGGAAGCTCCTAAGCTGAGATGGTTCCCAGATCTCGTTGCCACAGACCTGCGCTTTTCAGCATGGTGGCTCCTTCAAGGACCTCATGAAGGAGCCACCCAGGGCTGCCCTCTGGCACGTGGCAGCTCCCGTATTCTGTCCATCGGAGCCAAGAGTGGCCGATGAACATCCCCAGGGTCTGAAGGTCCTGTTGAACCTGGCCCCTGGGGGTGTGGTAGCCCGGCAGAGGGTCAGTGCCCAGTGCATGCCGGCTGTCAAACCGCTCTCCGGCTCCCCGGCGGCTCCCACCCGAGGACGTAGCCTGGGCCACCGTCCCATCATCGGCACCTACTGTCTCTGACTTGACAGCGCAGACCCCAGGCTATCAGCCACATTCTTGAGAGAGCATCGCTGGCTTGGAGGAGGGGCAGATCCAGCAGAATTGGGCAAGGTTTCCTCTGGGGATTTTCTGGAACGCTGTCTCTCTGTGGGAGTTGCCCCGGTAGTGTCTCTGGTCCCACAAGTATCAGTAACCTGTCCCTGTGAACGAGTGATAACCAATTATTGGGGGTTTTGTTTTTATATAGTAAGACATCAACACAAGTAATGCTTTTTTTTTATTTACTTACATTTCTCAAGAAATAAAAAGGAGAACATATTAGCAGGGTGGATTATGAACCAGCACGCTTTGTTCCAGAAGTTTAACTGTGAGAAAGTATACAGCCATCGAGTCGCTAAGAAAATGCCGTGTTGGGTGATTGTGTTATTGTGCCAGCATCACACAGTGAACTTACATGAACCGAAACGGCTGTGCCGTGATGTCACTAGGCCCTGCAGTGGTGCTGGGCGGGACCACCCTGATGGACGCGATCGGCAGCCCATCATGATCTCAGATCCCGGAGCACCACGTGAGGCCTGCTCCACACAGGCCATGACGGCAGACGGCAGATGGCAGGTGTCTGGGACGCTGAAGTCAGGGCTCCTGCTCCCCCAGAGCTCGCCGCTGCCCCTGGATCTAGGCTCTCCCTCCAAGCCAGACGCAGCCTTTGAAGCATTCCATTGTGGACTTGTGCTCACAGCTAGGTGTCTGGACCCTAGGAACGTTACTTCAAGGCTCGCTCTGCTCATGTAGCGTCCAACAGGTGGGGTGAAGGCCGCGCTTCCCGGCTTGGGCCTGCTGTCCTGGCGTCATTCCTGGTAGCATCCCTCCCTCCCCCTCTCCGAAGAGTCCCAGTTAAGGTTGGAAAACACCGAGGGAGTGATCACTTACAACCGTTGAGTTCCACTGGTTTGTGTTGGAGAGAGTCCAGTTTTGCAGTGGGAGAATATTTCAGAAATAGGTCCCCCTGTTCCAGTGCAGGTGCAAGCCCATGGCATCCACGGGGAGGGCCGCTGGAATCTGGTTTGGTTCCATTTTCTTCACGGCATCTGCTGCTTCGCGTGTGCCAGTCACTCAGGTTGTGAGAGCAACAGATCTAGGAGAGTCCGATCTCAGACGCAGTCGCAGGCAGGGATCTGGCCTAGCCGTTAAGACGCTGCTGGGGACGTGGACTTCCCGTTTCCCAGTGCGGCGTCCGGGCCCCGGCTGTGCTCCCAGGTCCAGCCTTCTGCTCATGCACCCTGGTTGACGGCGCTGGTGGATACATAGCTGGGTTCCTGCCACCCATGCGGGAGTCTGCAGTGAGTTCATGGAGCTGGCTCCAGCCTGCCCAGTCCCAGCCGGCGCAGGCAGAGGGGAGCGTGGTCTCCGTCTCTGTCCTTTTCTCTCTTCCTCAAATAAATACAATAAATTTAAACATTTTAAAAAGAAACAATCGGGGCTGGCATGTGGTGCTGCAGGTTAAGCCCTCACCCACAACAACGCATCCCATATTGGAGCACCAGTTCAGGTCCCAGCGGCTCCACTTCTGACCCAGCTCCCTGCTAATGCACTTGGCAAAGTAGTGGGAGATGGCCCAAGTGCTGGCTCCCCTGCCCCGGAGGTGGGAGACACAGATACGGTTCCTGGCTCCTGGCTTTGGCCTGGTCTGTACCCGGCTGTTGCAGCCATCTGTGAAGTGAACCAGCAGGCGGGAGAGCTCTCTGTTCTTTGTCTTTCCCTTCCTCTCTGTCACTCTGCTTTGCCTTTTTTTTTTTTTTTTTTTAAGGTTTATTTATTTATTTGAAAGGCAGAATTACAGAGAGGCAGAGGCAGAGAGAGAGAGGTCTTCCATCTGCTGGTTCACTCCCAAAATGGCTGCAATGGTTGGAGCTAGGCCGATCCAAAGCCAGGAGCCTGGAGCTTCTTCCAGGTCTCCCAGGCAGGTGCAGGGACCCAAGGACTTGGGCCGTCTTCTGCTTTCCCAGGCCATTGCAGAGAGCTGGATTGGAAGTGGAGCAACCGGGACTTGAACCAGCGCCCATATGGGATGCCGGAGCTGCAGACCAGAGCTTTAACCCGCTGAGCCACAGTGCTGGCCCCTCTGCTTTTCAAATAAATAACACAACAAAAAACTTCTGTGTACTAGTGCCAGAGCAGTGCTGCGTCGATGTAATCTCCCCAGCAGCACTAAAGGAGGCCTCGGGAACCTGGAGGGTCTGTGACTTGTCCAACTGGCATGTGGGAGAGCCGGGTGGAAGCCACCGCCGGCACTGAATACGTAGCCTGAAAATGTTCTGGAAAACACATTGCGGCCTAAAATCTGTTCTAATAGCATAAACACAAATGAACAGCAAGAACGAGCCACGTTGACACTTCTGCTCCTGGTGCGTGTCTTTTTTTTTTTTTTTTTTTTTTTTTTTGTCAAAGTGTCAGGAAAAGCAGTGATATGGTTATCTCTGAAAGAAGATAAAAGATGGTCAGGTGAGCAGTTATGAAGACGCTTTGATGAATCTCCTATAGGCATGTGGGGCCTTGAGATGTTAGCTAACGAAATAGGATGACGTGTTCGTCATCATGATGAGGGAGACATTCAAAAATTAAGCTTCCAGGACTTGAAGGTGAAACTCTGAAATTCACATCGTGTTTAAAGCCACATAGTCCGCTTGTGTGAAAGTGAGGCATCCACACGCTTCTGTTTCCCCGTGTGTGAATGCCGTGTGGAAGGAGGCCTGCCTCCCGGCCCACCCTTCCCACACGTAATGTCCCCAGGGCCGAGTGCTCTGACCTTTGGGCAGCCTGGCCCATGGCTCTAAGCTGTCCAAACGCCGGTCATTCCCAGCGTACGTTTGCCGGGTCTGAGTCTCCCCTGAAGCACAGACTTAGCCATCAATGTCCGCTTGACACCTCGGCCTGCTCGGGCTTCTTAACAAGACACTGTGGACCGAGTGGCTTCTAAAGAGCGAGCCCTGACTTCTCGCCGTCCTGGCAGCCGGCACTGTCCGGTGAAGGCATCCTGCCTGGCTAAGGTGGCACCTTCCTGCTGGGTCCGCATGTGCCAAGGGCAGGAATCCCTCGCCTTCGTGACCTCATCCAAAGACCCCACCTCGTGCTGCCCTCCACCTGGAGGCTGCGTGCACGCGATGAGGCCCGAGCGGGTGCCTTGCAAGCTCTCGGATTTCACGTCCCTAGAGCAGAGCTCTGGGCTCTCCCTTGCCTGCCACGGCCCCTGCTGCAGGAAAGCGCTGTCTTTGACGCAGTGTTGCTCTGGGGTCATCCCTGACCGCTCTCTGAGTCCTCTCAGGCTGGCTTCGAGTAAGCCCCACCTGCTCCGCTGGCTTCTCTCCTGAGCTGTCAAGGTCACCCTGTCGTCTTGGCTGTGGTTCTTGCCTCACTCATGGGCATTCGTTCAACAGCCGAAGTGTAAACCCGATCAGGTCAGTCCTGCCCAGAGCTGCCCAGTGGCCTAAAATGCAAGGTCCTTACCACGGCCGGTGGCACCTGTACCCCCTGGCCCTTAGCTCACTCCCAGCCTCATCTCTTTTTTTCTGAAGATTTTTATTTATTTGAAAGGCAGAGTTATAGAGAGAGAGAGAGAGATTGAGAGAGAGAGGTCTTCCATCTACTGGTTCACTCCCCAAATGTCCTCAATGCCCAGAGCCTGGCTTACCCAAAGCCAGGAGCCAGGAGCTTCTTCCAGGTCTCCCACGCGGGTGCAGGGGCCCAAGCACTTGGGTCACCTCCTGCTGCTTTCCCAGGAGCAGGGAGCTGGATTTGAAGTGGAACAGCCGGGTCCCAAACCAGTGGCCATGTGGGATGCCAGTGTTGCAGGTGGAGGCTTAACCCGCTGTGCCACATTGTCCTGCCCATTTTCTGGTCACTCTTTAAAACCAGTGACTTGGCTGGCGCCATGACTAAATAGGCTAATCCTCTGTCTGTGGCGCTGGCGCCCTGGGTTCTAGTCCCGGTCGGGGCACCGGATTCTGTCCCGGTTGCTCCTCTTCCAGTCCAGCTCTCTGCTGTGGCCAGGGAGTGCAGTGGAGGATGTCCCAGGTCCTTGGGCCCTGCACCCGCATGGGAGACCAGGAGAAGCACCTGGCTCCTGGATCGGATCAGCATGGTGCACTGGTCACAGTGGCCATTTGGGGGTGAACCAACGGCAAAGGAAGACCTTTCTCTCTGTCTCTCCCTCACTGTCCACTCTGCCTGTCAAAAAAACAAAAACCAAAAAACAGTGCCTTTCTCTCAGTCCAGAGGGAATTGATAAAATTGGGGGAGTGGGCTTTCTCCCCTTCATGTCTTGAGGGCTGACTTAGTTGCCGGCCCAGGCCTGGCTTTGACAAGAACAGCTTCCTCAGTGCATTCTCGTGGGCTGTGGGGGTGCTGGGAGACCCAGAGCCTTGGAGCGGCAGAGGAGGGGCAGTTGTGAGCCCCGTCCCCTGCAGCCCAGCCTCGCTCAGCCCAGGCGAGGTGCACTGGGCCGCTTTACCCTTTCTGCCGCGCGTCCCTTGTGGGCCTCCTGTGTACAGAGACAAAGCTGCCTTGTTAGGGATCCAGTGTCAATAGTCAGTGGGGTTGGAGTTTGTTGTTGTTGACACGTCCCCTGCAGACGGCAGGCGGCTGGCTGACGGTGGAAAAACACTGGGCTGGGACGCGGCGGTGGGCTCCTGACCCCTGGGACTCCCTGGGGAAGTGTCTTCCTGCAGTGTCCTGGACTGGAGGTCCCCACTTTGTCGGGATGAGGTGGACTGCCTCCGTGCTTCTTGGCCTTCTGAAATTTACCTTTGATGAAAGCCGTGGCAAAACAAAGCCAGAGCTTCAGCCAGCACCTCAGGAAGCCCCAGAAGCCAATGAGATGAAGCCTGGCCCTTTTTTTCTAATATTTATTTCTTATTTGAAAGGCAGAGGCAGAGAGAGAGATGGATCGTCCATCTGCTGGTTCACTCCCCAAATGGCTGCAACGGACAGGGCTGGGCCAGGCCGAGGCCAGGAGCCAGGCCCTCCATCGAGCTCTCCCCTGAGGGTGGCAGAGGCTCACGTACTTGTGCCATCTTCCTCTACTTCCTAGGTGCATCAGCAGGGAGCGGGGTCAGAAGCAGGATAGCTGGGGCTTGAACCGGCGCTCAAGCAGCAACTTGACCAGCTGCACCACGACACTAGCCCCAAGGCCTGGGCCTTTAAGGGCCTGTCCCCTCCAGCCCCACCTGCCTGCCCCGTTCCTCTGCTTCCAGCCACACAGGGCCTTTGCACGTGCTGCCCTTCTACCCAGAATGCTCCTAGCCTTCTATGCGGTGTACTCCTGCTCCTTCTTCAGTGTCCCTGACGTCCCCAGTTACATGAGGGGACCCTCACGATGGGCCTCCCGTGCTCTGAGCTGCTCTGCGCCGGCAGTGCATCTCCGGGAAGCTCTGGTGCCATCTGATGCTCCCGGGAGCAGTCTGGGGCCCCTGCAGCTGTGACACGGTGAGTGCGATCACGGGTGTGCGAGTGTGTCCTCGGAGAATCCCTGCCTTTCCTGTGACACACCGCACACGAGATGCCTCTGCCTTCGATGATTTCCGCCAGGGCCGGGCGCTGGCCGCCACTTCAAAGCAGCGTCCAGGGGACCCAGAGAAGTGGCTCTCAGAGTCTGTGGCTCGGCGCTCAGCCGGGCCTGACCTCCAGGCTGCTTGTCCCTTTGTTGACGTTCCGGACGGCGCTGGGACTCCCACTTGGAACATTCCCACAGTGCTTGGCGCTTCCTCGTATTGTTGTATTTTTCTCCAGGCGGGAAGTGACCAACCTCAGGCTTTCTCCCAGCAGCCAAATTCCATGCACAAAGCTTCTTGCCGGCTCCCGGTACCCGCCCGGGCCCAGCCCATCTCTGCGGCGCTGGGCGGGTGAGTGGCCTTCCCTTCTCCAGCCTCTTCTGGCTTTACGAAGCCTCCCTCACAGAGTGGGCAGGACCGAGGCTTCCCACCAGGCAGCAGCACCTTGCGCATGGTGGAGGCTGTCCCTGAGATGGCACAGACGTTAGCAGCCACAGTGTCACCTGGGGTCTGTGTCGCTTGCCACAAAGTATTAGTCCTATGGTACAGATGTCGGTGAGTGAGATCTTTAATCCCAACAAGGGAGTGAGTTGTTTACCAGAATGCTGCAGCCGCTCTTACTGTGGTGTGGGGGGAGTCCTGGGGTGGGAGCAGTTACTTTTTCTTCAGTGTGTTGTACCCAAAGCTTGGAGGTTTATAGGAAATAACAGTAAAAGCGGCAACAGTAGCTATTTATTGAGTGACCATTTGTGAACACTTTTTAAAAATATATTTGTTTATTTATTTGAAAGACAAAGTTACAGACAGGCAGAGAGAGAGAGAAGGAGAGGTCTTCTATCTGCTGGTTCACTTGCCAGATGGTTGGAGCTGCGCCAATCTGAAGCCAGGAGCCAGGAGCTTCTTCCGGGTCTCCCCCGTGGGTGCAGGGGCCCAAGGACTTGGGCCATCTTCTACTGCTTTCCCAGGCCACAGCAGAGAGCTGGATTGGCAGTGCAGCAGCCAGGTCTTGAACCAGCGCTCATGTGGGATGCTGGCGCTTCAGGCCAGGGCGTTAACCCACTGCGCCACAGCGCCTGCTGGATGAGCAATTCTTGAGAGAAGGCCTTTCCATTTATCCCACCCCCACCTCAAACGTCAGTTGGGAGTCCCTTTAGGGGCTGTGATTCCTTCCCCCCAAGAAGCTTATCAGCATCCTTATCTCAACACCATTCTCTGAAGGAGATTTCCAGTTCATTTTGAAAGTTGAGATGCATTTTCTTGTAGAAGTGCTGTTAGGGATGCATTGGCTCCCAGCTGAGAAATGGCAGAGCCCAGGAACTGTGACCTGTCACTCTGAAACTGCCACCAGCAGGTTTCCTGATGTCAAGGGCTTTACAGACAGTGGGCAAAAGAAAGACTCGATGCACCTGCAGGGCGAGGGTAGGGGAAGGTGGATGGCAGTGGTCAGCCCTGCCCTCTGAGAGCCCATTTATGGGTTAGAAACCAGGGGTAACCCATTCTGGGGGCTGGGGACAGTGGGCTGGAGAATTCTCCTATGTTTATTCCTTCATCTGTCTACCTGTTATTCAACAGAGGGTTATTAGGCAGCCATTGTATGCCAGGTGTTCCACCTTGCTGGGCAGCGCCTGTGAAAAGCATTTGATAAGTTGTTTGCTAATTGTGTGTAAAGTAAAACTTTACTTATGTAGAAGGAGGCAGTGTGGCGGGCTCTTGAGCAAAGCCTTTTTGATCTGTCATGGTTTTGAAGATATAAGTTCTATGTCTTGTGGAAGGAATGAGGTCACGTCATATCTGGCATTGAAAACTTGCCTGAAGAAAATTGTGATGGTATTTAGTGGGAAAGAGATAAGTGAAATATCTTTGGAATTTTTCAAAAGTGTGGAGGGAGGTTCTGGCTGGGGCAGAGGCAGGGCCCTGAGTTTGAGTTGGCTGGTCTACCACCTGTTGGGCTCCAGTGCGCTCCTGGGGTGGTGGTGGGGGGGGTTGGCCCCTTGTGTTTCTGCAGTTAGGTGTTGCAGTTTGGTTTGGGGGGAGCTGAGGTTCAAGCGTTTGCTCTTTCCTGTCTGATCACTGCGGAGGTGAGAACAGGCGTGCTGTTTAGCCACGCGGAGAATTTCAGGCTGTGATTTTGTGAGAGGACTTCTCTACTAGTAGATCAAAATATGCAGCTTGGCTCCTGGCCGTGGTGTGGCTTTGGCTTCCCTCACTGGCACACATTGGCCAGGTTATTCCTCCTCCTCCCGAGCAGGCAGAGCTGCTCCACGCTGGCCCACGCTCCCAGAAGCGGTAGTAACGCTGAGTGCCTCTCAAACGCGGGCTTCTTAGTTCTGGTATCCTTTTGGGAATGCTGTCTTCCAATCAGTCCAGCTCTCTGCCTGGCCCTGGCCACCTTTGTAGAGCAAATCTGGCTGCAGCCAGCTATTTGCCCATGCAGTTTCACAGCTAAGACAGTGTAGGTGGTAGAGACAGAGTGGTTCTCAAAGGCTTCCTGAGTGTCGGGCAGCCAGCTAAGGAGCCATCTTCATTACAGCTGAGGAGGTGCGGCTAGAATTGCGTCCACTTAGCAGGAGGAAACGGACCCAGACACTACTGTGCTTAATTGGCAAAGCCAAGTAGCAGAGCCAGGATCTGAACCTATGTGTTTGGATTCCAGAGCCTATTCTTACCCATTATGCTGCAGGGCATTAGAGAAGGAGAGGCAGAGAGGCAGAGAGAGAGAGAGAGAGAGTGAGAGAGAGAGAAAGGTCTTCCATTCGCTGGTTCACACCCCAGTTGGCTGCAATGGCCAGAGCTGCACCAATCTGAAGCCAGGAGCCAAGAGCTTCCTCTAGGTCTCCCATGCGGGTGCAGGGGCCTAAGGACTTGGGCCATCTTCCACTGCTTTCCTAGGCCATAGCAGAGAGCTAGATTGGAAGTGGAGCAGCTAAGTCTCGAACCGGCGCCCATATGGGATGCGGGCACTGCAGGCAACAGCACTGGCCCCTTACGAGCTTTTCTAACCTAACTGTGGGATTGGAATAAGTGAAACCTGTGTATCCACCTTGATATTTTTTTCTTCCTTTCTGCCAAAGAGCCTAGTGGTTTCTTGAGCTTGTTTTCTACCAGGAAATCCACGTTCAAGATGTAGGTGGCATAGCACTTTCCTACTGCAAAATCGAGAAGTCTGGAAGCTGAGGTAGCCGTGTTTGGAAGCAGCGGGTCACTTGCATTTTGATGTTTTATTTGGGTTTCCCCTTGGGGTCACGGTATTGATGAGATCAGCTTGTGTCCTGTGACTGCTCGTTATGTGGTGCACACTGGTCTGAGAGTGGGGCCCTTAGATAGAAGGTGTGACATAAGGGTCCGTGTGAGTGTTTTTTGAGGCACGCCCAGCATTGGCCCACTCTGAATTCCAGCTTTTGGACCACCTTGCTCCCCCCTGCTCTCCCGGGGGAAACGGTATTGAACGTGCTTGGAGAGACAGTCCATTCTTTGAGGCCGCTATGGCCCGGTGAGTAATGAAGTGTCAGAGGAAGCCGGGGAGAGAGCTGCTTATTATAGACGAGCACCGGCCTCGCCGGCAGGGCGGTAACACGCCTTCCTTCTGGTTTCCTCCCTGGGACTGAGAGTTTGAAAGGCGGGAGGCTAAGACCTTTTGGAGTGGAGTTCCTCCGGTCCGCCTCGTGAGAGTCCAGCGGGCTGCCGCTGGGTGATTTGGGATGTCCGAGAGATGAGTCCCCTTTCACGCCGGGGACCCAGCAGAAGCAGCCGGGCTCCACTCTGCTGGCGTTAGGATGGGCAATGCCACTGAGAAGCAGAAGCCCCCCAAACGGAGCCCTCTGTGCCCCTGGAAACAAGGTAAGACTGCCCTGCGTCTCACGTCTGGGGAGCACAAAGAGGCAGCCTCTGTCAGAGCCGTGGCTCCACCCCATGGCTGAGACCCCTTCCAGCGTGGTTTAGAGACAGTGAGCAGGCAAGTTAGGGGGCAATGGGTTCATGTCCGCTAGGACGGGTCGTGCTGGCTGAGAACTCGGTCTGGCTCCAGCTGTTCTAGTCAGTGCAGCATGTGTGTGTTGGCTGAGTTTTTTTTTTTTTTTTTTTTTTAAGAAATATACCAAGTCAAAGTTTTGATATCCGGGACTTGAGTCTTGTGACATTTTTGGTTTACAGATTATTAATAACTGCTATTAGATATGTAGGTCCTTTCTTCCCAAGAGTCCAGAGTGCTGCTGTGAAAACAAAGCAAAGCCTCCTGTTTATCGGTCCTAGGCACCCTTATTTCAGGGCACCTACTCTGGTCTCTTGGGGCTGGTGTTGGCGGCAGCGCCGAGGAGGGGGAGGAGGAGGAGACTGGTGGGACTGCTGAGCTGCACTGGGGCCAGAGGACCCCCTCGTTGCCCCCAGCAGTTCAGCTCTGATGAGCGGCAGGCGGGCTTTGTAGTAAGCACGGGGCTGGAGATGGCACCTCTGATACAGCTCCCTCTCCCTGCTGAGAAATGCCTTTATGACTTGTAACAAAGCGGTTGGCTGTGGTATGCGTAGATATGTGTTTGAGAAAAGAAAAAGTAAACAGGAATAAGATGCCTTGCAGTACGGACAGTAGCTGTCTGTAGGTCTAGTTGCAGGATTTATTTTTTGTTTATAAAATGGAAAAGGAGGTGGGTGTTAATTGACCGAAGTGTTCCCTCCCTTCTGACTTTCCCTATTCTTTTGTCTGACGCATTAACTTTGAAAAAGACACTCCTTAATTGTCCTCGATTGATCCGGGTTTGAACAGAACAGCTATCAAAGACGGTGAGAATAGTCTGGAAAATATGACTGAACGCGTAGGAGATTTTCATGGGGGACTGCGTGCGTGATGATGGCATTGGGCTTTATAGGAGAATGCCATTGTGTAGAATAATAAAGATAAATAAACAGGGATCTCAGTTAAGCAAAAGAGGATTAAGTTTAACAAGTGTTAAAACCTAGTGATGGATATCTGAGGTTCACTACACTCTCCTGAATGTTTATGCATATGCGTACTTAAAGGTTTATTTATTTATTTGAAAGGCAGGGTTACAGAGAGGCAGAGTCAGAGAGCAAGAGAGAGAGAGAGAGAGAGACAGAGACAGAGAGAGATCGATCTTCCATCAACTGGTTCACTCCCCAGATGGCCGAAACAGTTGGAGCTGGGCTGATCCAAAACCAGGAGCCAGGGGCTTCTTCCGCGTCTCACACGCAAGTACAGGAGCCCTGGGACTTGGGTCATCCTCCATTGCTTTCCCAGGCCACAGCAGAGAGCTGGATCAGAAGTGGAGCAGCCGGGACGTGAACTGGTGTCCATATGGAATGCCGGCACTGCAGACCGGGGATTTAACTCACGGCGCCCAGCAGCGGCCCCCTGAATATATTTTTATATATTTAAAGTAATATTAGAGATCCAGTTACTGACCAGCGCCGTGGTACATTTCTCCTTCAGAATGAGCCTTGGCACTTAGCAGACCTGCTGTGCCCCAGGCAGCATGCGCTCCCTGCTGGAGGCACTACTGCCACGTGGGCTGGCTGTTCCAGGCACCTGGGGGCACACTGGCTTGGATCCGGTAACTCAGACGTGCCACTCTTCAACAGTAATCTAATGCATTCCTTTTGTATTATCTCTGTTCTCCTTAGAAAAATGTAAAACTTGATAAAATTGTCATTGGAGGCCACTGGGTGTACAAAGAAGACGGAACAAAGGCCTTATTTGTAGCGTTGTGTTCCGTCATTTAGATGAGAGCTATGGCAGGACTGCTGCAGCCCGGGGGGCTCTCAGACCCCCAGTGAGTGCTGAAGAGCAGGTGTCCACCTCTTCCCAGGCCCTGTTCGTGCCCCGATCCAGTCATCTGAGGACTGAGAGCTAGGCTTTGTGTTTCGAGTCGCCTTACCCAGGAGCCCCAGTAACGGGCGTGTGGAGTAGTCCTCTGCAGTTTAGCTGTTTGCTTTTGTCTTTCAGTTGTTTGTGTTTTGAAAACATTTACAATATTTGGAATTGGATTTAAAGACTCCCAGGGACCCCGCTGGCCCTGATCCGATGCGTTTTCCATAGTCCACATTCAACATGGTGGTGCAATCTTGGTGGAGGAATGATGGCTGCAGGCGAGCACTGGGGTCGGGGTCTGCCTCAGGGGCAGGTGCATGGGGAACCCAGCAGTCCCATGGGGAATCACAGCAGGCAGCTGGGACAGCCCTGGTGGCTCCTGACGCCTGCCTGGCTGGTGGCCCCATGCCAGCAGGTGCCTGGAGAGAAGCGACTTCTGCTCTGAGGAAGGTGCAGCCCAGAATGCATCCTGCAGGTGACCTTAGGTCACTGTGGGAAGCGGCAGAACGGTGGTGTGAGAAGCGGGAACCTCTCCCCGGCCGTCACCCTGAAGGGCGCGTGTGCCGCTGGAGAAGCTGGGGGCCACCGATTAGGCAGTGCAGCCAGCGAGGGGGCCGACCTCATACTGTCGCTTACTGTCCTGTTTTCTTTTTTACGAACAAATTGCTCTCAGGACCCAAAACATAAGAAAATGTTCTCATTGTTTTTATGAGAATGGGGGTTTTCTGTGGTTGATAAATGCGACTAGAAGGTGGGAAGTGCGGGAAGGCAGCGTGGCCCCGTGATCCCGCCCCGGCCAGGCCAGCGTTCGCTCGCTCTCAGACTTGCCTGTGACTTTGAACAAAGGAATTCTGTGGTCCAGATGCTCCCCGCCCTCACCTACAGGGCCTTCTCCACGGGACTGCATCTCCCATTGCTTATTACTTTCAAATCCAGGGGGGCAGTTTTAAAAGTGTATCTTTACCATCTGATTGTAAACCAGCTCCATGCCGTCTGCCTGGCTCACTGTTTTGTCCTCAGCACTGGTGCAGTGTGTGGCACTTGTGGCCCCTGAGTGCTCCCTGGCCCACAGTGTCCTTGGGCACAAGTGCAGGCAGGTGCCTGCAGGGCAGAGAGAGCCTGGTGGTGCCAGGTGCACGGCAGATGTGCAGTACGTGGTGGCTACGAGGCTGGTGGTTCCGTGGCTGGGTGGGACTTGGACATCTTCCTTCATAGCCTTTTTCTGTCCAAAATAGAGGCTTTGGAGAATAAAAGTAGCTACGCCTTCCTCTGCCTCGCAGCCATTCTGATTTGCAGAGTCAAGTTATTGGTGATTATTCATGTTATTCATGTTGCAAAAGCCCCAGCACCCTGCAAAGAATCCCTCACCCAGATGCCTGAGGAAGCCCGGAGGTTCTGAGCTAAACTGAGCTTCTCTGAAAGACGTGCAGTTCCGTCCTCCCAGAAGGCAGCTGGCTGGCTTTTTCTTCTCAGAGATAATTTGAAGGACTGCTTACAGTGTTCATTTTGGATCTTGGGAGTACAACATGGGGAGAAATTTCCTTGGGAATTAAAAATTGCAGCAGTAATTGCAGATTAAATTGTTATCTCCTTCAAATATCCCAGCAGCTCGGGGCCATACCAGCCTGGTAAATGGAAATGTTAATAATTTGCATGTTTGTACACAGTGTGGGCGTGAGCGAATGAAATTAACACCCTCAGTGGAGCGCTGACTATAAAAAGCCTCAGCCCACAGCAGGCCTGACTGCGGGGTTTGCTCGCTGGCAGGGGATTGGCAGCCAAGGCGGGACTGGGGCCGAGATCTGCATCGTTTCCACATGCCAGGGGTTCCTCCCTGACGGGGCAACTTTGGAAACGCCTGGATTCCAGCCAGCAAAGACGTTTAGACTTGCCTCTACAAGCTGGTGGTGAAGAAGCATCTGGGCCAGCTGCACGCCCGTGGGCCGGGTAATTAATATTGATGCCCGCGGCCAGGTGACGAGGATTGATCCCGCATGCGCAAGGCTGGGTAAATTGCTCGGCGTTTCCAGGCCTGCCCCTGATCGCGAAGATGAGTAGGAATGCTTACTGCAGAGGACTGTTGTGAGAATTAAGTAAGACAATTCATGGACAGGGGCAGTTAGCCCTCAGCATACAGTACGCATGGGATGAGTTAACGGTGATTCTTGTCATACATTGCGTGGCAGGAAGAGCCCTGTGTCGGCAGGGTCCATGGGCATGGATCGTGGGCCTGCCTCTGACCCAGTCCCAGCCAGGTGTGTGAGTTCGGCTAATTCTTGAACCATTTTCCTTCTCTGAGTTGAAGGGGTCACCTGCCTATAGGTCAAGGTCCCTGTGAAGGCTGTGACTCAGTGGCCATCAGCACTGGCCACTGCTCTACATCTCAGGACCTCGTTAGAAAACGTCGGTTCAGCTAAGGAGGTCACAGGACTGCTTTTCATAACGTTGGTTTCTGTGAAAATGCTTGCTGTAGGACTCACCATAATTGAATTACTCTTAGTTATCCAGGGTAGCAAACTCGCCAAGAGAGTCCATTGTCCCACACTGTATACTGTGCCGTTGGAACTTTTTGTCACAGTTTCATAGTGGTTGAAAGTGTGAACTCTGGAGCCCAGGGGCCAGGGTGGAGCCCTTGTTCTGCTTTCTAGTTGGCTGGCCTCGGACACGTTTCGGAACTCATCTGTGACTAGCGCCCCCCGCTCCCGGGCTGGCATGAGCATTGAGGAAAGTGGACGTGGAAAGTGGCCTCAGTAAGTGCCTACTTAGTGTTTGGTATTATTTTTAGGTCGAGTGCAGAGTAAATACATTTTACTTTAGTTGAAATGATGTTACAGGTTAAAGGAAAAATTGACAAAATGAGAAGAAGGACATGCACATGAGTGTGTAAGCCTGACGGACCTGCTGCGGGGAGCGAGCAGGTTTGGGTGGCGCTGGTTCTCCCTGGAGCTGCTGCTCGTGTGCGCCCGTTCTGCGTGTGGTTGTGGTCTTGTGCAGATAGTGCTGTTTTTCTCTCTTCGATTTCATGCTTCTGTGTGGTCGTCATAGCTACTGTAATGACCGTGACACTGTCACTATCCCACAACTCACGCAGTGCCCCACCTGCTGGGGATGGTGAAATTCTTCTGCCTGGTTTGCCAGTATAGGTAAGGCTTCATTAACGTAGCTTTGTGATTCCACTGGATGATTTCCTAGAATACGTTCCCAGTGTAAAGTCCCCGGTCCAGGAATACAGGAATAACTGCAAGGATCTTGCCGTGTTTCCAACAGGGATGTACATGTTAACATCTTCATGCATGGTACATGCATTTCCCAGGGAGTCACAAGCACATCAGCGTTGAAGATTGTCCTAGGAAAACTGAAATCACACTTGCTAATGCCAGAGTAGTGAGTTACCTGATGGCATGGGGCCCAGGGGAAGGGATGGGAAGTTCAGAAACCGTGACCCAGCCCTGCCTCCGGCTGCTGCTATCCAAGGCTGCCTTCCTGTGTGTGACAGTGCCACCAGCTCCCTTGTTGTTAAAATAGAGGGGTTGCTACCAAACAGCTGAGCGTGAGGGCAGTTTGACTTAGCAGGTGTAGAGGTTCAGAGGTATTTTTTTTAAAAAAGAGCAGAATGGATGAAGATACAATACAGTGTACATATGTCTACTTGGTCAGCAGTAAGGTTCCAAGCCAGTTTTTTATGTAATCATAAGGAAATTTAGGGTAGGGCAAGTTTTAAATGTAAAAGGTTCTTTAACATGCTTTTGTTTTTTAAAAATTTATTTATTTATTTGAGAGGCAGAGGTCCAGAGAGACAGAGGAGAGAGAGAGAGAGAGAGAGAGAGAGAGAGAGAGAATCTTTATCCATTGTTCACTCCCCAAATGGCCTCAACGGCTGGAACTGTGCCCATCCGAAGCCAGGAGCCAAGAGCTTCTTCTGGGTCTCCCATGTGGGTGCAGGGGCCCAAGCACTTGGGCCGTCTTCTACTGCTTTCCCAGGCTACAGCAGAGAGCTGGATCGGAAGAGGAACAGCCAGGACTGGAACCGGCGCCCATATGAGATGCCGGCACTGCAGGCGGAGGCTTTACCCACTGCGCCACTGTGCTGGCCCCTAACATGCTTTTAGAATTACAGACATCTCGAGCTAGAAGGGTAAACAGTCTCCTAAAATGACTCCATAATTTTACTAATGAAGAAATTGAGGCTTGGCAGAGTGAGGTAGCCTGTCTGGTGTCCTGCAGCCAGTCTGTGGCTTTGGGTCTGTATGTTAGGATAGCAGTTACACAGTGACATAATAATGATGTATTTAGTACAATATATGATATGTATTTTATATTTGCATGTTACAGAATATGATGTATTCAATACATTGTACATATGTTATGTATTACCTATCGTATACATTATGTAATATAATAATACATATGACAGTGATACAGTAGTAATCTGTTGGATATGATGTTACCTGATGAGATTCGGGAGGCTTTGAGTATTTCCTCCTTTACCAGTAAGCGGGACGCTATGCTAACGTTACCGTACAGCATTGCTGTGTGCCCGTCCTGTGTGCATTACAGTCTCCACTGGTGAGCAGTTAACATGTAACTCAAATCTCCCATAAATTGGATTTTTATTAAGCAAAAGAGAGAGAGAGATGTAGGAAATGGGAGCCATAAGTGTAAAAGAATTTTTTCTCGTGAGAAGTATGGGGTGTTGTTTTGGGTGTGGGCAAGAAAAGGGAAGGAAACTTGCTC
Source organism: Lepus europaeus (assembly GCF_033115175.1). Classification (NCBI taxonomy): domain Eukaryota; kingdom Metazoa; phylum Chordata; class Mammalia; order Lagomorpha; family Leporidae; genus Lepus; species Lepus europaeus. The sequence continues at coordinate 3,692,793 of NC_084838.1, forward strand.
TGTCATCAGATATCTCCAGATTTAGAACAATATCTGTCCCTAGCCATTGGCTCCAGCGTGTGCTTCACCCTGGGAACATGTGTAGAATGCATTGCTGTGTTTGGCTATTTCTTTTCCAGCTGCGTAGAGATTGTCACCATGATTTAAGCTAATAGCAATGGCCAGTGGCCACTTCCTGTCTAATTACCTTCTAAGTTACTTTTCGTGGACGCAGATAAAGCGCCTACTTTCAGAAATGCCCTGGGGACTGTTTCAGGGGACCTTTCACACCACACTGAGGAGTTTGCCCAGGTCAGAGGTCAGTAAGTTTCTTAAACGGCCAGGTAGTGAATGTTCTAGGCTTTGCAGGGCTAAGAAGCAAAATCAAGACTATTACGTAGATACTTAAACCATGTAAAGTAAAATCATTGACAATGGTGAAAGCAAACAGGTGACAGATGAGAAGTGGGCTGTAGGTCGAGGTTTGCCAGCTCCTGACAGGGCCTTTGGGGTGGGGTGTTGTCAGTAGTCATCCTTAGTCTGGAAACCGGGTCCTCAGGAGTCCCAGAAGGTCAAAGAATCCTCTGATTTTCAGGTCAGAAGAGACTTAAATATCATCCTCCCAACTGCCTCATTCTTTTTCTGTTTTAAAAAAGATTCATTTATATGAAAGGCAGAGTGACAGAGTAAGAGAGAGAGATCCCTAGAGCTTCCTTCCATCCACTGGGTCACTCCCCAAATGGCCTCAATAGCCAGGGCTGAGCCAGACTGAAGCCAGGAGCCAAGAACTCCATTCGGGTCTCCCATGTGGTTGGCAGGGACTCGAGCATGTCGGCCGTTACCTACAGCCCACTTCTAAGCAGGGAGGTGGACCTGAAGCAGAGTAGCCAGGACTCTAACCAGCACCTGATGTGGGATGCGAGTGCCCGAGCGATGGTTTGACCCGTGTGCCACAACCTCACCCCTCATTCTTGCAATGGGGTTTGTGTAGCTGGACTTCCTGGTTTCTAGTCTGCCACACACACTCAGGCCTTCATCTATTACACGCTTCTTCTCATCACTACAGTGGGGGAGAACAGGTGAGGGAGGTTTGAAGCCTCTGATGCAATTCACTGTATAGACTTTGAATATTTTCCTTTTACCATAAGTGGGATGCTGTGCTAAAAAAATTCCATTGCTGGCCGGTGCTGTGGCTCAATAGGCTAATCCTCCGCCTGTGGCACCGGAACCCCGGGTTCTAGTCCCAGTCGGAGCGCCAGTTCTGTCCTGGTTGCCCCTCTTCCAGGCCAGCTCTCTGCTGTGGCCCAGGAGTGCAGTGGAGGATGGCCCAAGTCCTTGGGCCCTGCACCCACGTGGGAGACCTGTAGAAGTGCCTGGCTCCTGGCTTTGGATCGGCACGGTGTGCCAGCCACAGCGGCCATTGGAGGGTGAACCATTGGTAAAAGGAAGACCTGTCTCTCTGTCTCTCACTCTCACTGTCCACTCTGCCTGTAAAAAAAAAAAAAAAAAAAAAGTCCATTGCTTCTGTAATTGTTCATTCATTGCTAGGTAGCAGCTAGTTATTGGATGAGTCCTGTCAGGCACTGTTCTAGGCATAGCTAAAGAAATAAAAACATTGCTACTCTGTAGAGTCTGTACAGAGACAACTAACCACAGTCTGCTGGCTGACAGCTGTCATATAGCGAAGGCAAGGAAGGGGTAGGAGACGCAAGGCCGGGGAGGGGTCGTCGTACACGGGTGGGTGGGTGGCATGTGCTGCAGGTGTCTGGATACGAGCAGGACAGGAGGATGTGAGGGTGATCTGACTGTGACATCTGTCACCCCGCTGATCGCCAGGGTTGAGCTGGCTGATCTGGCTGGCCAGGAGGGTGTCCCCCTCCTGCCTCACTGCTCCACGTGCACGCCTCCCGAAGTCCCCTGCTAGGACCTGCAAACAAGCTCTCAAGGGCAGGACAGGAAGAGGGAGAGCCAGTGCAGTGGGTGGGGACAGAGTGACTGGCTTGTTGAGGAAGCCCATGATGCCACAGTGGCTGGGGCGGGGTAGAATGGAGACGGCGAGAGCAGCTGCCATCGCGAGGATGAGTGCTGGGGCCTGAGCATCGAGAGGGCTGGCATCCTAAACGGAAGCAAGAAGAGAAGCAACGAGCAACCAAAGAGGCCGTGGAGCTGATGCGCAGACGGTCAGGAGCTGCGCTGGGTACAGACTGAGTTAGGGACCTGCTAGAGGGTGGCCACTGTGCCCCTGAGTATAAAAATTCAGATCCTGCAAGAGAAGTCTAGGCTTTTTTTGAGTCATTGACATAAAGATGGTGTTTAAATGAAACTGGATGGATGGGTTTGCCAGGGAAGTGGGTGACAGACCAGGGACTGGGCCCAGCCTGGGGTCCTGCGGCAGGAAGAGGAGGAGATGGGGCAGAATCAGCGGAGACCAGAAAGACGTCCAGGGAGGCAGGAGAGGGGTCAGGCTCCCAGCAGCCAGAGGAAGTGCTCCGGGGAGGAGGGAGAGAGCGTGGTGAGGCAGGTGCTGCCGGGCTGAGGTCACAGGAGGACTGAGACTTGACAGTGAGACTTGGCAGAGTTCCAGGGGAGTCTCAGGATCACAGAGTGTCAGAGAAGAGTTAGCCTTGGGAGTGGGGGTGGGAGGGGTAGGCAGTTCCCTAGGGAGTTTCGCTCAAGGGGAGCAAAGACCCAAGGTGGTGGTTGTTGAGGGTGAAGCTCACAGCATGACTGAGTGCTGACGGGATGGATCCTGGACAAGCAGGAGAGTGGCTGGACCGGAGAGGCGTCCCGATCACCCTGGCTGCTTCGCTGAGCCTCGGTCCAGCAGTCAGACGTTGCCGACAGGTCACACCAGGACGTAGTGCGCTCACGCAGCAGCCAGGCCGTGTCTGCTCTGCAGTTGGGAGTTTAGGCTGGGCCTTGGGGCTCCTGCTTGGCTGGGGTTACTCACCTGGTGGCTGGCAGGCTTCCCGGAGAGTGGACGGCACGCAGGGCCTCCCAAGGCCTGCAACCAGCACAGGATCACCTCCACTCCATTTCACGAGTTAAAGCAAGTGACAGGCCAGCCCCGGTCCAGGAAAGGAGAGGCAGTCCCTCTCCCCGGTCCCACCTCTTGTCGGAGAGTGGTAAGCCACTTTGCGGAGAGGACTGGATCCGAGGAGGGGAGACTTGTTGGTCGTTTTGCAAGCAGTCTGCCCCAGCTCTCCCTGGAGCATCTGCCCCTTACGAGAGTGCTGCATGGTGGGTAGTTTATCTTCCTTTCACAGGGGAGAGCAGTGAGTGTCGGAGTGGGGACCCAGACCCGGTCTCTAACGTCAGGGTCCCCTTCTCCTTCCATCCTCCCCACAGCCCGGGGGGCCACCCCCTCTCTCCTTGTCAGGCATGGGAGCAATGCTCTCTGAGGTGATTATTATCTCATAATTAGAATGGACTGAGAGAGGCGATTATCTTGTTGTGGCCTGCATGCTTACTGTGTGGGAATTGGACAGCTGTATTTATTAGAATCCCAGTGAGGTCCCAGTGGTGTGTTTAATTAGGGCTTTTATTGAGACAAATCCATGTCTCTGCTCTCAGCTGATCCCTGTGTCTGTCCTCTGATAGTCTGTCCACTTGTCCTGGGCCAGCTGCCTCCCCTGTCCGGCTTCCTGGCCTTCTGACTTCTGTGTCTGCCTTTTTCCTGGCCTGTTTTTCTGTTTGGCCCGGGAGCACCCTGCTTGTAGCCCAGGTTAACCTCCCCAGCCCAGGTCCTCCTGTCTGGAACCTGTCCGTCGTCAGCCTCTGTCTCCTCAGTGGACTGGGCCTCCAGTTTCCCAAGAGCAGGAAAATTTGAATCAGCATCCTTCCTCCTCGGAAACACTTTCTGTACTTTGCTCTGCTTGGCCCCTCTGAGTGGCCTTGGGCTGGTTGTTTCCCCACAGGTTCCAGAATCCCAGAAAAGTCAGTCCCCTGGGTCATTCAAGTCTGTTGTGTCCACTTTGAAGTGCGTAGCCTAGGTATGGAGGCCATGGTGTGTCCTAGGTCCCTACAGTGTGCTGCGGGGCCGCAGTCCTCTCTGTGGCCCCTGCCCTGGGTGTCAGCACCTCGCTGGCCCCTGCGATAGAGCAGCTGCCGGCCCCTTGACTCACTAGGACAGCAGCTGGAGGGGCGCTGGTCCTCTGTGGACTCCACACACCCAGAAAGCAAGGACCCCGGGGAATGCGTGTTTTCAAGCTCCCCCTAGGGAGAGGGAGCGGATCAGGGAGTGGTTAGGTTAAATCAAGCATTTTGAGTCTCTGTGACCTTGCTCTTCTAAGGAGCCTGGGAGCTTTGCCCCTTCTTCAGGCTCCTGGGATGGGGTCCCCGCAAGCTGAGTGTCGGGGAGGGCTGAGGGGGGGCTGGCTGGCGGGCTCCCCCACAGAGGGAGCTGCTCCCACAGGGCTGCTGTCTGCCGCTGTCTGCCGTGGTTCCTGCCAGCTGGTGTTTCGGCATGAGATTCTAGATCCAGAGTTGGTCTTTGTTTTTATGTTGATTCCAGTAAGAGTAAACAGTCCTAGTACTTATTTTTTCGCATAACCTTGGAGAGATTACTTGATTTCTCTCAGCCTCAATTTACTTGTCTGTAAAATGAAGGCAGCTTACTAAACCCACTTCTGAGAGGAGCGAATGAGAGACCTGGGCAACGTTTGGCGTCGGGTGAGCACTGGATTATTATCGTTTAACGTTTGTTGTGCTTATGCTGTACATCATTGGCTAAAGGTTTTCTTCTGTGACTGCTCTGTACTCTCAGGATTTGTCCCTGTAGTATTTGCTGAGTCATTCATGCTGTGTGTGTATTCATCGGGCACCTGCTGTGGTACTGTGGGCAAGGCCTGGCCAACTGCTCCTTCTCGGCCCAGGCTGTGGTGAGCTGCTCGCTTCTTGGTGGTGCTGATCGAGCATTGAGAGCCGCAGCGTCCTGAGCACCTGCTTCTTTCTGTAGGGCCGTCTCCCTGGGGTCATCCTGCCACGTCCGGGCTTGGAGAGCACAGTGCGGTCACCTGTGATGTGCGCCCCGCAGCAGGGCTCGGGTCTTAGCTGTCACAGGTCACCTTCCGGCTCTGTCACTTCCATGAAGGCACTTCAAAAACAAGGATATGTGTGTTTTTCATGAGTTTTTGAGGCACCCTCCTTTTCTTTTTTAAAGCCCTTTTAAATGTAAAGAACGCCTTGTTGGTTCTGGTTCGGGAGCGCGCCTCGGTCCGCGTGAGCGCACTGGCAGGGTGGCCAGCAGTCCCGCCTCCTGGTGCGGGAACCTCAGCATGGTCCCCTTCGGTGGGGAAGGGCGGTAGGCACGCTTCTGCCTTGTGTCTCTCTTGGGCCCTGTGCTCTGGGGAGAACAGACCCTTTCTGGCTACGCTGTGAGGAAGGGGCCACAGGTGAGGAGCTGAGGCCTCTGGCCAGGGCGTGTGGTGACTGGACGGCTTCTCGGGTCATGGCAGGCCTCAGGTGACTGCAGCCACGGCTGACCTCTAGGCTGAGGAAGCGTCGGGAGCCACCTTGGGCCAGAAGCACTGGCTTCATGGTGAGGTGGATCTGCGCAGTGAAAGGCAGCAGTGAGCAATTTTAGAGAACGCCTGCTTGTGCACAGTTTAATCCTTACTTTTTTTTCCCAAATTCTATTCTAATAAAATTTTTTTTAATTTAGTTTTTTTTTTTTTTTTTTTGACAGGCAGAGTGGACAGTGAGACAGAGAGAAAGGTCTTCCGTCCGTTGGTTCACCCCCTCAATGGCCGCTGCGGCCGGCGCACTGCGCTGATCTGAAGCCAGGAGCCAGGTGCTTCTCCTGGTCTCCCATGGGGTGCAGGGCCCAAGCAGTTGGGCCATCGTCCTCTGCACTCCCGGGCCACAGCAGAGAGCTGGACTGGAAGAGGAGCAACCGGGACAGAATCCGGCGCCCCGACCGGGACTAGAATCCGGTGTGCTGGTGCCGCAAGGCGGAGAATTAGCCTAGTGAGCCGTGGCACCGGCCCTATTTTTAGTTTTTAAAAAATATTTATGTATTTGAAAGGCAGAGGACACAGAGAAAGATTGATCTTCATCCACTGGTTCACTCCCCAAATGGCCACCACATCCAGAACTCAGCGAGGCCAAAGCCAGGAGCTGAAAGCTCCATCCAGGTTTATCGTGTGTTAACATCGGCCCAAGCACTTCGGCCATCTGCTGCTGCTTTGATTAGCAGGGAGCTGGATGGGAAGCGGAATAGCTAGGACTCCAACTCCAGCCAGCACTCCAGTGTGGGGTGCTGGCTTCATAAGCAGCTGCTTACCCTGCTGTGCCGGATGCTGATGCTGGCCTCTTTCATTTATTTTTTATTTGACAGGCAAGGAGACGCTGAGAGACAGAGATCTCCTATCAGCTGATTCATTTCACAGATAACTACAGCAGCCAGGGCTGAGCCAGGCTAAAGCCAGGAGCTAAGAGCTCAACCCCGGTCTTCCACGTGGATGGCAGGAACCCATCACCGTTGCCTCCCACGATGTGTGTTAGCAGGAGGCTAGAACTGGGAATGGAGCTGGTACTTGAACCCAGGCATGTGGGATTCCCTAGCAGACATGCACCTGTTTAATTGGTTCATTTGGGGTTTTATTTTTTTTTTAAAGATTTTTTTTATTAATTTGAAAGAGTTACAGAAAAGCAGATACACACACACACACACACACACCTCTTCCATCCACTGGTTCACTCTCCCAGATGTCTATAGCAGCCAGTGCTGGGCCGATCCAAAGCCAGGAGCCAGGGGCTTCTTCCTGGTCTCCCATGCAGGTGCAGGGGCACAAGTACTGCTGCTTTCCCAGGTGCATTAGTAGAGAGCTGATTGCAAGTGGAGCAGCCGGGACTCGAACCAGCTCCCATATGGGATGTTGGCACTGCAGGCAGCAGCTTTACCAGCTACTCCACAGTGCCAGCCCTTGGAGTTTTATTTTGGTTTTTGGGTCCTTTACTGGTGTCTGCCGGTTATACATGTTAGCACGTCTATTCTAGGGTGGTGGGGGGGCACCTGAGTTACAGCTCTTCTGGATGAACCAGCATTGGTGGACACCACCCAGTCCCCTCAGTGACCCCCAGCGAGGTCAGGATGGGGTCAGGTGTCTGGTTTGACCCAGCCGTGTTTCCGACTCCCCTCAGCTCTCACTGAAGTTCGCTGTGGCGCTCTGCTGCAGGACAGCAACGTGCCTGTGCGCCGTGGAGAGCTTTCGCGGTCACACCAGAGAGCTCCAGATGGCTTTGCTCTTCTCCCAGTTTGCCCGGAGGTCCTTCTGTACTCAGTGGCCCGTCCAAGGGCAGCCGGCCATTGACCTGTGTAGCATGGCCTGCTTTGGAAACACGAGCTAGGCCAGTTGGTCCTGGTTCAGGAATTTGAACCAGAACTTGGAAAGAAGTTCTAATCACGGGTGTGCATTTGAGCGAGACTCCTGCAGCGTTGGGGGCAGCCAGCCACGACGCACAAGGAAGAGAGGAGCACATTTCATGCGTTTATTTAACAAGCTTGGACGTGGCCCCTTCTGTTAGAGATCTCCTCACGGGGAAAATAGACAACAGGCATTATCCATCAGTAAAGTAGATGTACAGGAAGTGTGCGAGAAGGTGGTAAGAGCTGTGGGAGGCGGGGGACAGGCAGCAGGAGTTTCAGGGACCCCGGGGATCAGGCTTGCACAGGGTGGAGGGCTGCAGCCTCCGTGAGAACAGGGCTCAGGTGGAGGAGTCCAGGGAGAGCAAGGAGGCCGGCTTGGCTCAGCAGAGTGGGCGTCTCGGCAAAGGCTGAGAGAAAGGCCAGTGACTGCCGTGTTGGGCAGAGCTGAGAACCAGGAGAGTCAGGTTTCAGAAGGCGCTCTCTACCGTGTGAATAAGAGGATCTCGGGGCCAGTCCAGGGGGCAACAGAGGTGCTGGGATGTGAGCATTAGAGCCAGCAGAATTTCCTGATGGTCGTGAAAGAAAAGGAATTAAGGAGGGGCCCGTGCTATGGCGCAGTGGTCCAAGCCTCCACTCAAGGTGCTGGTATCCCATATGGGCACCGGTTCATGCCCAGCTCTCTGCTGCGGCCTGGGAGAGCAGTGGAAGATGGCCCAAGTGCTTGGACCGCTGCACCTGCATGGGAGATCCGGAGGAAGTGCCTGGCTCCTGGCTTCCGATCGGCCCAGCTCCAGCCATTGTGGCCTTTTGGGGAGTAAATCTGTGGATGGAAGACCTTTCTGTCTTTCTCCCTCTCTCCGTCGGTGGCTCTTCCTCTCAAATAAATGAATAAAATATTTTTTTAAAATTTAGAATGACTGAGGTCGAGGAGTTCGGCTTGATCATGTTCAGCTGATCAGTTAGGTAGCCAAGTGGAAATACTGAGTGGACTGTTAGATATGTAAGCTCTGGACCAGAGATGTCAACTGGGGCGTCTTGGCACACAGATCGCAGTGAAAGCTGGAGAGTGGCTAGCCTCCTGCCGACAGCCAGCTGCGATGGGAAATGCAGCCGGGCGCAGTGAGGTGGAGAAGTGGGGAAGCCTGGCTCTGAGTCCTCGGCCACCGCCTTCCCGATCCCTGGGCCTGCGGCTCCCCTCGACTCCAGCAGACTCCTTGCGTTTGTATTTACCTTCAACCTGCCTTTCAAGACATTTATTTTAAAATTTATCTTGAAGGCAAGGAGACACATCTTCCATCCACTCCCTCCCCTACAGCTGGCCAAATCCGGGAGCCAGGGACTCCATCCAGGTCTTTTATGTGCGTGACAAGGACCCTAGGACTTGAGCTGTCACCCCTGCCTCCCGGGGTGCACACATCTCAGCAGGAAGCTGGAGTGGGGAGTGGAGCCGAGCAGGACACAAGCCCAGGCCCTCTCATAAGGGCCGCCGAGGACGCTAAGCCAGAGCTCCCCTGCTCGCGTCGTCTCAGCTGCTGCAGAGACCGGTTCACTCCTGCAGCCCGGGGCACCTGTGGGCATTGGGCTTCATTCTCTGCCTGAACCTTGGTTGAGAAAGGCAGAAACCAAAACAGCTCCCTGGATAGATACATATTCACAGACTGATAGATGCTAGGAAAGATCAGAGCTGACACCTGAGGAGTAAGCAGAACTAACTAGGTGAAGTGGGAGTGCGCCCTTGGCGAGGGGGGAGAGCCTGCTGCACTTTGGGGAGGTTAGGAAACCAGAGATAAAGGCCCTGAGGCCGCAGGGCAGTGTGGGCAAGTGGGCAGGGATGTGCTAGCTTCGCCGTGAGAGCACTGACAAACCAGATAAACACTGAAGTGTTCTCAGTGATTTGTGTTTGTGAAAGAGATCAGTTGAGACAGAGCCGATTTGTGCTTTGAAAAAACAAGATTACTGTGGAGGCAAGAATGGAATCCGCAGGGTAGTTAGATGCCCGGGAGATGCTGACAACCTGTGTGAGTGTGGTGGCGCTGGGACACATTCCCCAGGCGTTTGTAAGTTAAACTGGATGCAGGCCTGGGGGGTAGAGGAGATCTGGCTGGAGAGGGAGTCAGAGATGACCCCCAGGTGTCTGCTCGTGTGTGTGGGTGCTTACACCTACAGAGATGGGAGCACAGCAGGAAAGCTGTTTGTGTTTATCTGGCCTGTGTATCAACAGTGCATTGTGGTTCTTTAGGGATTTTCGATCTCTTGTTAGCCACGAGAGTCCAAACTGTTAGCTTTTGGCGTTTGCAGGCTTGGAGCATCATATCAGTTCCTCCTGAAATTTTTATCCTGTGGAATTTGAGGACGTTTATTTTTTCTGAAAGATTTATTTATTTATTTGAAAGGCAGAGTCACAAAGATGTAGGAGCAGAGAGATGGAGGTCTTCCATCCGCTGGTTCACTCCCCAAATGGTCACAGCAGCTGGAGCTGGGCTGATCAGAAGCCAGGAGCATGGAACTTCTTCCGGGTCTCCCATGCAGGTTCAGGGGCTCAAGCACTTGGGCCATCCTCTGCTGTTTTCCCAGGCCACAGCAGAGATCTGCATCGGAAGTGAAGCAACCGGGATTCAAATAGGAGCCTAAAAGGGTGCAGGCACTGCAGGCGGCAGCCTCACCCGCTATCCCACAGCACTGGGATTTGAGGACTTTTGGAGGGAGTGACCTGAGGGGACAGTGCTCAGTCTGGAGAGGCCTCCGTGCCGCCTGGTGGGACATCTTCAGTGCATCTCTAGGTAGCTGTGCCCAAGGCAACTGCACGTGTACTAACCCCACAGAGGGGCAAGAGACTCATTTTTACTGGTTTTTACGGACAATTGGGCTGCTAATGAGACTGCCTCTCGTTAGGAGGTCCCAGGAAGCCTCCATCCTGAGTGACTCCCATGATCACAGCTGCTGTGCCAAGTGTCCTCGTGTGGGTAACCGACACTGGCACCAGGCAGCCCTCAGGGTGTTGTCATCAGACTGCAGGGGGCTGCGTGACGATGGGGATCTAGATCAATAAGTTAACTTCCTGTCTGTATGAAATTAATTTTTTTAAGACCTGCAGGTGGGAGATCCTAGGATGTGTGGTAAGGAGGGTGAGAAGATAGGATGTGTTATTTGGCATTATTTGTCTGCTACATGGAAACCGCCACCCTTGGCACCAACCAGGGGCTGGGCAGGTGCTCAGTCCTGAAGGGGGTCACAGGAACTGGCTGGACACATGGACTGGGAGGCCGTCTCTGTCTCTGTTGCTTCTTACCATTAAAAAAAGCAAAGGAGTGTCTTACTCTTGAGATGTTTAAGAATACCAAATGCAAAGGAGACAATCAATGGAGAACACATCAGCTGGGAGAGGCAAATAGAAGTCCTAATCAAGTGACTCACTTGACTGCTCAGAACAATTATAGATCGATTTTTTATTTATTTTTTAAGAATTTATTATTTATTTCAAAGGCAGAGTTACAGAGAGGCAGAGGCAGAGAGAGAGAAAGGTCTTCCATCCGCTGGTTCTCTCCCCAGATGGCCACAATGGCCGGAGCTGCGCCAATCTAAAGCCAAGAGCCAGGAGTTTCTTCTAGGTCTCTCACATGGGTGCAGGGCCCCAAGGACCTGGGCCATCTTCTACTGCTTTCCCAGGCCATAGCAGAGAGCTGGATCAGAAGAGGAGCAGCCGGGACTCGAACTGGTGTCCATATAAGATGCCAGTGCTGCAGGTGGTGGCTTTAACCCACTGTGCCACAGCACCGGCCCCTGATTTTTTATTTTTTAAAAAGATGTATTTATTTCAAAGGCAGAGAGAGAGAGAAAATGTTCACTCCTCAAATGGCCACAATGGCTGGGGCTTGGCCAGGCTGAAGCGCGGGGGGGGGGGGGGGGGGCATCTTCTGCTGCTTTCTCAGGTGCATTAGCAAGGAGCTGGGTCAGAAATGGGGCAACCGGGACTTGAACCAGCACTCGTATGGGATGTTGCCTTTGCAAGCAGTGGCTTTACCTCCTGTGCCACAGCACTGACACTTAGATTGATTTTGAAAGGCAGAGAGAGAGAGAGCAAGCAAGCACATACGCACTCTTAAGTATGCACGTCCATCTGCTGTTTCATTGCCCAAATGGTTGTAGCAGTGAGGTCTGGGGGCCGGCGCTGTGGCACAGTGGGTAAAGCCTCCGCCTGCAGTGCTGGCATCCTGTATGGGTGGCGGTTCATGTCCCGGTTGCTCCTCTTCTGATCCAGCCCTCTGCTATGGCCTGGGAAAGCAGTAGAAGATGCCCAAGTCCTTGGGCCCCTGCACCCACGTGGGAGACCCAGAAGAAGCACTGTGCTGGGCACTGGGGAAATAGCAAAAAACCATAGAGGCGGGCCAGTGCTGCCTGGTGGAGAGGGGGCCGTGAACCGTCCCGCCCCATGCAGAAGGGCGTCTCAGCAGGAAGCTCCCACCCAGGAGGCCAAGGAAGGCCCCAGGCAGAAATACTGGCTAAGCAGAGACGCCAAGCCTGTGAGGATGGCGTGGACAGCGTCTGTGCTGACCTGAGGGCAGAGTGGCCACACTGTGTGGGTGGCCAGGTGAGCAGTGGACCACAGTAGGTCAGGCAGTGACTGTGTGCCGTCAGACCATCCTGGGAAGCCCTGTTGAGACCATCCAAGCCAGTCGTCCCATCAGCAGTGCAACTGACTGCCATTTTGTTAGAGCAGAGATCCAAAACCACGGGGCAAATCCAGTCCAAGTTGGCTGCCTGTTTTTGTGAATAAAGTTTTATTGGAACACAACCAAGTCCGCACATATGATCTGTGCTGCTGTCTCACTGGGGTACCAAAGCATATATGATCTGTGCTGCTGTCTCACTGGGGTACCAAAGCTGAGTCGTCGCAGCACCCTGTGCGACCCACAGGACCAGACGCTGCGTATCTTGCCCTTTAAAGGAAACATTTGCTGCCTTCTGCTTCAGAGTGAACGAACGAGTTGGTTTTGTACTTGGGCGCTGCGTTGTAAAACGGAAGCTGTTGACTTCAGCCGTCAGGCTGCTGTCAGGGAGGCGAGATGTCCACAGCAGAACTGAATTCCCAGCTGCCCCGTCCTGCTCGCACCTGGGACGTGTGATCTGCCGGAAATAGTTCATGCTTGGGGCCAGGTTGTGGCATAGCGGGTAAAGCTGCTGCCTGGAACACGCTTTGCCCATATGGGCGCCGGTTTGAGTCTCAGCTGCTCCATTTCCGATTCAGCTCCCTGCTGATGCGCCTGGGAAAGCAGTGGAGGATGGTACAGATACTTGGGCCCCTGTACCCATGTGGGAACCTGGAGGAGACTCCTGGCGGTGGTCTGGCCCAGCCCTAGCCATTTAGGGCATGGACCAGTGGATGGAAGATCTCTCTCTCCCTCTCTCTGTGACTCTGCCTCTCAAATAAATAAATAAATCTTTTTAAAAAAAATTCCTCCCCCTCCCCACTCCTGTCGGACAGTCCAGGGGCACATGACTGAGTCTCGTGTGGTCTGTTGGGCAAGCTTTGCGTCCCTCGGCTGTGGCGACCAGGAGACGTGGACAGAGACAGGCACAGTGCACAGGCAGCGTTTTCTGTGCCCAAAGACTGAGACCTCAGGAGGAAACAGTGTGCGAGAGTGGGTTGTCTTCTGACACCAAAGGCAGGCGCACTGCTCCCGAAATGCCCTGAACTCTGCACTCCGTTCTTCCTCCAGAAACGTCCGCACTGTCCAGAAACGCCTAGCGTTCGTGTAAATGTGGGGGTAAGGTTAGGAGTGTTAGCATTCCGGTACGGATTTGAGTTGATGGCTGTAAAGGAGCCACCAGCGTGTGGCAGGCAGACTTCACGGTGGTCACGACACCTCTGTGGAGTGCGACTAGAAGACCGTGAAGCTGGCGGGCGGTGCCTCTCAGGGGCAGGCTGTGTTGCCAGCAGCCTCTCTCTGGACACAGTCTCCCCCACCGGCTTTGGGGAAGAAAGAAGCTGTAGGGCAAGGAGTGGAGGGCGGCCTCCCAGCCTTCCAGCCAGTAGAAGCCGGGAGCCCTCATCCTGGAGCTGTGGAGAGTGGGAAAAGTGGCTTCCTACTCCCTTCTAAGGTCCTTGACTGGGCTGTGAATTTAAAACTGATTAACAGAGAAATTACATGTGAGTGGGTTAATGCAGCACCTTGAGTTGCGGAGAGGGAGGCCTGGGGCTTCTGGGATTGTGGTGACACAAGTTGTGGGAGGGTGGAGAACAACGCTGTCTCACCGTGCACATGAAGTCTCTCGGGTGGTAGGCGTCGTCTCAGAGCAGCCCAGACACTCTACTGGTGCACTTTGCCTTTGTAGACGTGAATCTCTTTGACAAAAGAACAGCTTTTCAGAGCTACCCATGTGTCTGCGATTTCTTACAATAACTAGCTCAGAATATGTCCCAGCGGTCTCTCGGAATGGCATGGTCTGGCCTCCTGCAGTCCTAGGCAGACCTTCCCCTGGTGGACCCCCACGCCCTGTAGCACCGTGCAGGGGACCCAGCTAAGCTGTGCTTGAGCTCCTGACCCACAAAACCTATGAGTAAGGAATGTGCACTGGGGCTGGGGCTGTGGCGTAGCAGGTTAAGCCGCCGCCTGTGACACCAGCATCCCACCTGCTGCCAGTTCAAGTCCCGGCTGTTCCAGTTCTGATCCAGTTCTCTGCTAATATACTTGAGAAAGCGGTGGAAGATGACTCAGGTGCTTGGGTCCCTGCGCCCACGTGGGAAACCCAGAAGAACCTCCTGGCTTTGGACTGGCCCAGGCCTGGCCATTGCAGCCATTTGGGGAGTGAACCAGCAGATGGAAGATCTCTCTCCCTCTCTCTGTAACTCTTTCAAATAAATAAAATAAATCTTTTTTTTTTTAAAGCATCTGTGCTTTTTTTAAAAAATTAAATTTTGAATTTTTAAATTTTTTTTAAAATCTAAAAAAAGATTATTTTTTTTAACAGGCAGAGTTAGACAGTGAGAAAGAGAGACAGAGAGAGAGGTCTTCCTTCTGTTGGTTCACCCCCAAAATGGCCACTACGGCCAGCACGCTGCGCCGATCCAAAGCCAGGAGCCAGGTGCTTCCTCCTGGTCTCCCATGCGGGTGCAGGGCCCAAGGACCTGGGCCATCCTCCACTGCCTTCCGGGCCACAGCAGAGAGCTGGACTGGAAGAGGGTTAGGCAGAGGATTAGCGTAGCGAGCCGCAGTGCTGGCCAAAAATTTATAATTCTTTAAAAAATATGTTGCTATGGTTTTATGCTATGGTTTTGATTCTTTGCTATGCAGCAGTAGAAAACAAAAACGTTTAAGGAGTTTATACCATTTGTTACTGGTACCTGCTTTAACATTACACAAATCCAACTCACTTCCTGCGAATCTGCAGGTGTTTTTACTCTTTAAAAGTTGTCCAGGGCCAGTGCCGCGGCTCAATAGGCTAATCCTCTGCCTGCGGCACTGGCACACCGGGTTCTAGTCCCGGTCGGGGCGCCGGATTCTGTCCTGGTTGCACCTCTTCCAGTCCAGCTCTCTGCTGTGGCCCAGGAGTGCAGAGGACGATGGCCCAAGTGCTTGGGCCCTGCACCCGCATGGGAGACAGGGAGGAGGCTCCTGGCTTCGGATCGGCGCAGCTCCGGCCGTAGCGGTCATTTGGGGGGTGAACCAACGGCAAAAAGGAAGACCTTTCTCTCTGTCTCTCTCTCTCACTGTCCACTCTGCCTGTCCCCCCCCAAAAAAAAAAAAAAAGTTGTCTAGTGTATGAAGGAGCAGGTTACCACTCAGGATGCTGGGCATTCCACACTGGAGTGCTGACTCAAGTCCCAGCTGCTCCACTTCTGATCCAGCTTCCTGTTAGCGTCTGGGAAGGCAGCAGACACGTGTGGAATACCAGGATTGGGTGCCTGGCTCTGGCTCTGGCCTGGCCCTGACCTGGCTGTTGTGGCCATTTGGGAAGTGAACCACAAAATGGCGATCTCTCTGTCTCTCTATCTGTCTTTTTGTGTCACTCTGCCTTTCAAATAAATATATAAGTCTTGTTTTAAAGTTTTCCTTAAATTATTGGCTCACTTAACAAAATTGGAATATGAATGGTAGCTTAAATGAAAATGTTTGCATCGATGATAAAGTTAATGAGGTTGATTACTGTGGTGATAAAAAAAGGTGTGTGTATTCTTGGGAACTACTCCATGGATATTTATTTATTTGAAAGACAATGTGACAGAAGCAGAGAGAGAGAGAGAGAGGGAGAGAGAGATCTTCCACCCGCTGGTTCTCTCCCCAAATGCACACAACAGTGTAACTAGGCCAGGCTGAAGCCAGGAGCCGGGAACCCCATCTGTGTCTCCCACGTGGATAGCAGGAGCCCAAGTGTCTGAGCCACCGTCCTGCTTTCCGGGTGCATTGCCGGGGTGCTGCCACCACAAGCAGAGTAGCCAGGGCTCCAAGCAGGCACTCCAGTGTGGAAAGCAGCTGTCTAAAGCCGTGGCTTAACCCACTGCACCGTGGTGCCTGCTACATTATTTACAGGAACACAACAACGTATGAGGCTCTCAACTGGCTGAGCAAGAATAGTGTGAGACGCATATATGAGTAAATTATACACGTATGTGCCTACTTCTGTGTCTCCTGGACTTTAAACGTTAGGGCAGAGAAGGGCCAGAGGCTGGCGCCAGGCAAGCAGGGCTGGCAGGTGGAGGACCCTCCCCGCCCCACGTGGTCCCGGGTGTTCTCAGGAAAACGCTCACTGTCTCATTTACTGCTTGCAACAGACCTCTGTGGTGGGTGCTACAGTTCCTTCTAGCTCCATCTCGCCAGTGAAGATGTTAAACTAATTGTCCATTTACACAGCCGCTCCGTGGGGGAGCCAGGCTTGACCGATGGCTCTTCAACAAGGCTCTGACCCTGCCTGCTGACCGCCGGCTTGCAGGCCTTCTCGGTTTAGAAGCTCTGGCCGCACGTCGAACCTGCGTCAGTTCACCTTCAGTGGGACCATCTGGATCGCCCCCGGGGAGCCCTTCGGCTCCGGCTCCATCTGTCTTTCCCCCAGGCAGTGCCCAAAGTCGCTCCTGGGGTCATTCTGGCTGGACTGACCAGGTCTTTCTGTAAGAGACACTGCTGATGGTTCCCAGCCATGGTGGAGGGCAGGGTGCCACATGCCGCTGCCCAGTGTGTGTGCCCTGAGGGACCCGGAGGCCAGCGCTGATCTGTATGCTGTTCTTCCCGAAGCAGCTTTGGCTCCAAGGAGGACACACATCACCCACCCTTCCTCCAGCCCCTGGGGCCGCTCTTGTGACGGCTTCTCCCCCTTCCCTCCGTGCTGGTTCCTGGCCCTTGAGTCCTCCCGCTGTCCTGTTTAAGCACTGCCCTTCTAAACCTACCCAGTTTTGCTCCTGCAAACAAGAAGAAATGGTAGAACCAAGCCTCCAGCCCCTCAGTGTAGACCTGGCTCCCGTTCGAACGTTTTGGTTATTTGAAGATGTTGGGGGCTGGCCTCGGCGGACACAGGCCAGCCGTGCACACGGCCTCTGGGGCCTGTGTCCGCCGAGGCCCCAGAACCCAGCGTGGATGTGACTGCGTCTCACCTCACTTCTGTCCAAAGCAGGTGGGGTGAAGTGTGTTTCCCTTAAGTTGCTTCTGTATTGAGCTGGAGCTTCTGTAAACAACACACTGGCCTAGACTGGCAGCTTGGGCTTCTGAAGAAATAGCTATTGATATGAAGTGACTAGGCTATTGATTTTTTTAATAGAGCACAGCTATTAAACGGTGTTTGTGGAGCATTATAGATCTCGTCAAGCCGTTAAAGACCCAGTTCACGGTCACTTTATGTCTCCTTGGAATTCCTTCCAGAACGTCGTACTGGAAATTTCCCTCTCCTGTTGAATTTATGCTGAACGACCCGTCCTGTTTCCTTTTCACCTTGGCCTCTCTAGGAAACTCGGAGCCACGTGACCACAGCTCTGTGTTCTAAGCTTTTGCTTCTGTTTGCTTTTACACTGTTTTATTTGTTACGTGTTGAATGCTGCCCAAGCAAACACCTTCCGCGCTGCAGCTCTGCGCATCCGCTCTGTGGTTTGCTTGGACGCTGTGGTGTGTGCGGCCCGGCAGAGGGGAGCCCCTCTAACTGGGGTGCACGGCAGCTCGCTGACCTGCGCCCTGGGGGAGAACTCTCGCTGCTGGTAGCTTTGGTTGAGGAGAATTTGGGTTCTGTTCTGGAGTGGTCGTTGTGGGATCGGTGCAGACCAAGCCTCGGTTAGCGGCAGGCCCTGTGCGGCAGCTGAGCCGCCCTCTCTGCCGTCTGGGCCGTTTTGTTTTCCCTCTCCGGTCTTGGACGGAGCAGGAGGAAAAGCTCCTGGCAGATGCTCTGAGCAGCACCTTAGGCCTAAGAGAGGAATCTAATTTTAGTCATGTTTTTAACATCGAGGCAGTCTGGTTGCGTCTTTCCTCCTAGGGCAGAGTGTTTGAGCGTTTGTTTTTGCTGTTGCATTTCCTGTGTGTACCACCTAAAGCATGGCGGCCTGCTAAAAATGTCACTTGGCGTTCGCTGCTTAGAATAGCATTCAAGACCGGTGAGCCCCGTGAGTCGCTAAAAGGGTTGTTAGGAGAAAGAAATGTCACCCGCGTTACCCTCTTCTCTGTTTCCTTCTCTAACTTCTCCAGTTCGTTTTAGGTGCTCTAATTGGGCAAAAAGCATTTATTCTTTTCATCAGTAGCAAGACAGTAGCACCCTGAGCTTCTCCGTGCGTGCACAGCACCTTATTTTTGAGAGTGTAGCAAGTCTTGGAAGAAGGTTATGGCCAAAGGGAGCCGTCGTGCCCCTTTCCCAATAATCTAGGCCCACACACATCCATTGTGATTGGCGCTTAAGCTTAGACTTGCTGGGTTCAGTGCAGGGGGGAGGGGTAGGCAGCGTGAGATGTCAGCGTTTGTCGTAATGAATCTACTCCCACTTCCTGCCCGGTGTAGGCTGGGGCCTTTGGCTCCAGTTTTGTGATGCTTGTCACCCTGTGATCAGGGGTTTGAGGTCTGTCCGCCCTGCTCCACAGCACTGGCTCTGTGTCCACCCCAGGTGCCGATGTTTGGGGGTTGTGTGCCGTGTCCACTCCAGGTGCCGCGTGTTTGCAGGCTGTGTATTGTGTCCACTCCAGGTGCCGCGTGTTTGCGGGCTGTGTGTCGTGTCCACCCCAGGCACCGCGTGTTTGCGGGCTGTGTGCCGTGTCGACCCCAGGCACCACGTGTTTGCGGGCTGTGTGTCGTGTCCACCCCAGGCACCGCGTGTTTGCGGGCTGTGTGTCATGTCCACTCCAGGCACCGCGTGTTTGCGGGCTGTGTGCCGTGTCCACTCCAGGCGCTGCATGTTTGGGGGCTGTGTGCCACGTCCACCCTAGGCGCCGCGTTTTTGCAGGCTGTGTGCCGTGTCCACCCCGGGCACCGCGTGTTTGCGGGCTGTGTGCCGTGTCCACCACGGGCACCGCGTGTTTGCGGGCTGTGTGCCGTGTCCACCCTAGGCACCGCGTGTTTGGGGGCTGTGTGCCGTGTCCACTCCAGGCACCGTGTGTTTGCAGGCTGTGTGCCATGTCCACCACAGGCACCACGTGTTTGGGGGCTGTGTGCCGTGTCCACCCTAGGCACCGCGTGTTTGGGGGCTGTGTGCCGTGTCCACCCCGGGCACCGCGTGTTTGGGGGCTGTGTGCCGTGTCCACCCCAGGCACCACATTTTTGCAGGCTGTGTGCCGTGTCCACTCCAGGCACCGCGTGTTTGCGGGCTGTGTGCCATGTCCACCACAGGCACCGCGTGTTTGGGGGCTGTGTGCCGTGTCCACCCCGGGCACCGCGTGTTTGGGGGCTGTGTGCCGTGTCCACCCCGGGCACCGCGTGTTTGGGGGCTGTGTGTCGTGTCTACTCCAGGCGCCGCGTGTTTGCAGGCTGTGTGCCGTGTCCACCACAGGCACCGCGTGTTTGCGGGCTGTGTGCCGTGTCCACCCCGGGCACCGCGTGTTTGGGGGCTGTGTGCCGTGTCCACCCCAGGCGCCGCGTGTTTGCGGGCTGTGTGCCGTGTCCACCCTAGGCACCGCGTGTTTGGGGGCTGTGTGCCGTGTCCACCCCAGGCACCGCGTGTTTGGGGGCTGTGTGTCATGTCCACTCCAGGTGCCGCGTGTTTGCGGGCTGTGTGCCGTGTCCACCCCAGGTGCCGCGTGTTTGCGGGCTGTGTGCCGTGTCCACCCTAGGCACCGCGTGTTTGGGGGCTGTGTGCCGTGTCCACCCCAGGCACCGCGTGTTTGGGGGCTGTGTGCCGTGTCCACCCCGGGCACCGCGTGTTTGTGGGCTGTGTGCCGTGTCCACCCCAGGCACCACATTTTTGCAGGCTGTGTGCCGTGTCCACCCCAGGCACCGCGTGTTTGCGGGCTGTGTTCCGTGTCCACTCCAGGCGCCGCGTGTTTGGGGGCTGTGTGTCGTGTCCACCCCGGGCACCGCGTGTTTGGGGGCTGTGTGCCGTGTCCACCCCAGGCACCACGTTTTTGCAGGCTGTGTGTCGTGTCCACCCCAGGCACTGCGTGTTTGCGGGCTGTGTGCCGTGTCCACCCCAGGCACCGCGTGTTTGGGGGCTGTGTGTCATGTCCACCCTAGGCACCGCGTGTTTGGGGGCTGTGTGCCGTGTCCACCCCGGGCACCGCGTGTTTGCGGGCTGTGTGCCGTGTCCACCCCAGGCGCCGCGTGTTTGCGGGCTGTGTGCCGTGTCCACCCCAGGCGCCGCGTGTTTGCGGGCTGTGTGCCGTGTCCACCCCAGGCGCCGCGTGTTTGCGGGCTGTGTGCTGTGTCCACTCCAGGCGCCGCGTGTTTGCGGGCTGTGTGCCGTGTCCACCCCAGGCGCCGCGTGTTTGTGGGCTGTGTGCTGTGTCCACCCCGGGCACCGCGTGTTTGCGGGCTGTGTGCCGTGTCCACCCCGGGCACCGCGTGTTTGCGGGCTGTGTGCCGTGTCCACCCCAGGCACCGCGTGTTTGCGGGCTGTGTGCCGTGTCCACTCCAGGCGCCGCGTGTTTGCGGGCTGTGTGCCGTGTCACCTCCTGCAGTCATTGTCTGCAGCCTGTGTTTTTCTGAAGAGCGAGGGAACAGGCAGCCGGCTGGAAGCCTACTTCCCCTGTAGGGAGTCCTCTTCAGACTGGAGACTTCCTGAACCTGAGCAGGTGAGAGTGGCCTGGGGGCCCTGCCCACCCGCCCTGGCCAGCGCCAAGCAGGGACGGTTAGGGGGAAAGCTGTTGCTGAACCAAGTGTGGAGAGCTCAGATTTCTTTGTGCCTGGGGAGAGGCACTGAGGAAGTGGGCCAGGACCAGCCGGGACACAAAGGCTGACCGCTGCCTCAAGTCAGCTCCGCTTCTGTGGGTGAGGGGTTGGGGTTGTAAAGCCAGCCCATGCTCAGTGAGATTGCCTCAAAGACGCTGCCTGCGCCAGCCTTTAGAACTGGCCTCTCTGTGCCTGCTTCTGGTTCATTGCCCTCGGAAGTGAACGTGGAAGATAAAGTGACAGGCAGCCTGGACTTCTGCCAAGCCCCAGGACACACAGTTCTATGCTGCTATTTTTGTTTTCATGAAAAGTTAAAAAAAAAAAAAAAACACTCAAGTTGCCCCCTACACACACACAAAGAATACAGAAATATTATTATAAAGAAACTATTTATGCTTGCATGCTTTCTCTGAGTTGGGGCACCAAAAATTTTTTTAAAGATTTATTTTATTTATTTGAAAGGCAGAGTTACAGAGAGGCAGAGGCAGAGAGAGAGAGAGAGAGAGAGAGAGAGAGGTCTCCATTCGCTGGTTCACTCCCCATATGGCCACAATGGCCAGAGCTGTGCCAATCTGAAGCCAGGAGCCAGGAGCTTCTTCCAGCACTGTGGCTTAGTGGGCTAAGCCTCCGCCTGTGGTACTGGAATCCCATATGGGCGCCAGTTCAAGTCCCGGCTGCTCCACTTCCAATCCAGCTCTCTGCTGTGGCCTGGGAAAGCAGTAGAAGATGGCCCAAGTCCTTGGGCCCCTGCACCCATGTGAGAGACACGGAAGAAGCTCCTGGCTTTTGATTGGCTCCGCTCCTGCTGTTGTGGCCATCTGGGGAGTGAACCAGCAGATGGAAGACCTCTCTCTCTGGCTGTCCCTCTCTCTGTCTGTAACTCTACCTCTCAAATAAATAAATAAAATCTTTTAAAAGATGCCATTCTGGGTGGATCTTCACGCATCTTCTCAAATCCACAGGCATGTTTTTGAGTTGGTGCCGTTAGTTCTGGGGCCACAGTGCTGGCAGCCACCAGTTGCAAAGCAAAAGCTGTCTTTGAGTGGGTACGGTGAGGAGCACACAGCAAGCAGGCTTCCTGGGAGAGAATAACGCAGCACTTACAGGGTAATTTCCCAGGTGGGAGGGTCCTGTCCCACGGACCCTTCAGATCAGAGAGGAGCCACAGGACCCGGCCAGCTGTCGCTGTGTCTGTGCTGGGCTCCAGGGGCTTGTCAGCCCTCTTCTCACGGGAGCTTCCTGTGGCCTTGCACTGGGCGTGGGCCTCCCTTAGCTCAGACCCTGGGCAGAAAGCTCAGCCAGTGACTTTTTGCCATGAGGCCAGACGCCCCACACGTCCCCTGACCCGCAGTAGCACTCTTTGTCCCAAAGAAGAGGTTCTTCCCCCGCACTCCCCTGGGAGAGGAGAGAAGCCTCTCAACGTGAAGTAAGTTTCATGAATCAGTCATTTGGGCTTACAAAATGCAGTGCCCTCTAATATTTTCCACTCTGCTTCCTGTTTCAATCAATGAAACTGATTTTGGAACTTGCCAAAGTGCTGTGATGTGTAGAAAACGTCAGCAGGGGGAATAACCCACACATCTGTCCGCCCACGTAGCCGGGCTGTTCTGCAGGGACTCGCTGGTCCTGAGACTCAGGGGTGCCTGGTCTCACGCAGCTCCTGCCCCCGCCTGCCCCTGCACAGCCTGGTAGACACAGCTCAGAGCCTCCCCTTACAAGCTCTCCCCGCGCCTCTTAGAGGGCAGCCCTGGCTGTCCCCAGCATTTGACTCGCGCTGCCGTGAATTGCAGCCCCGGGGGTCGTCCTCGCCGGCTGTACACCTTCACCAGCATATGAGCCACCTGCGGGCAGGGCCTGCCTTGCTGTCCAGCCTCAACCCTGCAGCAGCTGCCCAGTGTCTGGCAGGGAGGGGCGTGGCAGGTTGTGCCCCGTGAGTGGGCAGGCCCCGGGTTGAGCCCTGCTTCTCACACTGTTGGTTTCCAATCAGCGGGCTGAGAAGACTCTGCCTTGCACGTCTGCGGTGGGCCTCAGACGGACGCAGCGGCCCACCTCCCGTGGGAGGGCACAGTCCTGTAGGATAGATCTTCAGTTCCAGGACCTGGGTACCGCCGCTGCGGGAATGCCACACAAGGGAGGCTCCTCCCTGGGATGCTCTGAGGAGTCGGCGAGGCAGTTGAACTTCCTAACTGCACTGCTTGGGTGGGCTGGGTCTGGGGGAGTTCTGAAGGCGAGGTCGTCTGGGGCAGTTAGAGCAGTGTTATGTGGCCGAGTCCACGATCCAGGGAAGGCAGTGACTGCTGCGAGCGTGTCACTGCCGAGCCTCTGTCGTCAGCCCAGGCAGGCCCCTTGGCTCCCATCACAGAACGCACCCAGAGGGAGCGGGGAGGCCTGTCCAGCTGAGCCGTGGCACTCCAGGCCTCACTGAGATGGATGTTCTGCCTCAGCCTGCCCTTCCGGGCTGGGCCTCACCTGTGACCTTCCAAACTGGGAAAGCCCTGTCCTGGTGTAATTCAGGGCCGAGTGGTTCCAGCGCAGGTGCTAGCGCGGCCCCCGGGGCCTTTGATGTGCTGCTGCTGGGCGCCATCTTCGTCCCGGACTGTTCGAGAACGGTGTGATTCACTTTTACGAGCAGGTTGGCCCGAGAGGCTTTGCTTCTGCTCTTGTGGTGACTTGCTTCCCTGGCAATGAAAGTGGTGAGCGCGGCTAACGAGCGGGCTGTTGGGCTCTCCAGGCGGAGTCGGAGGCCTGCGCCCGGGGCGCCATCTAGGTAGGGGAGAGGCTGGCTTGTCCCAGGTGTATCGCCGGCCTGGAGGAGGTAAGGAGATCCCTCCAGGGGCAGAAGCAGACACGAGTCCTCCTTCCCTGGACTTGTGAACCGTCCTTGGGGTGCTTACCGTGTCTCCCGCTACCAAGCTGGGAGGCTGCGTGACCGGTGTGTGAAGCAGAACGGGGTTCAAACCCCCAGTGTCGCTTAGCCCTCCGCCTCGGCGTTCCCATCTGAAGTGAAGACCAGGGCCTCTCTTGGAGGGGCGCTGTGAGAATTAAGTGAAACCAAGCCCGTGAGGTGCTGGGTGCTCAGTGTGCCAGAAACGCTCCTGCCCGTCACTGGCGGCTGTCGCCCTCAGCTCCCCGCGGGCCCGGCTGGGTGTTAGTGGTGCTCAGGGCCACCTTTGGCTAGGAATGAAGTGGGTTGCATTTGAGGCTCTAAAGCAATGAGATTCCATCTTTGCCTACACCGGTGTGACTAGATCTTCACCGCAGAATTCCCAGGGCCCCGGGAGCCCCTGCGGGGCAGTTTGGCATCTGTGGCTATAACTGGAGAGCAAGAGAGCAGGTGGGCATGGCCATCACCGGAGTGGGCTGTTATTGCAGCCTCCGGACACTAGCTACCCATGTCAGAGTTGCCTTCTGGGGAAGAGATAAGACCGTGGAGGGTGAGTTCATGCTTCCTTAGCCATAATCGAAGAAGGAGCCTGGCCTGGCCTTTGGCAGGAGGCCTGGCTGCAGGCTGGGGGCTCCTCCTGACCCTGCACTTGGCCGGGGGCACCTAGGTATTTCCGGAATTCAAGAGTGAACAAATGAGGACGCTGGATGTGCTTCCCTGCGTGAAGGTACAGCCTATCCCGACTGACCGTCCCTTTCCAGGGCTCGCTCCGCCCTGTCCCCACCTGCTGACCACTGTGGCTCCTAGCTCCTTCTCTCGTTGCCCTGGAAATCAGGGAGTGAATTTGTGCTCACTGACCAATGAAAACGTTTTTCCTCTGGAACCCAGAGGGTGGCCTGGCAGAGGGTGAGTCTCAGGGTCCCAGTGGAGGGCCTTGCACAGCAGAGGGGCAGGGACATTGCCACACCTCAATCATGAGCACCAGGCCCTCAGCTGTGGCCTGCTGTGGGTTCAGGCTGGCTTAGAGTGGCTCATGGTATGAATTGGGCTGCTCTCAGCCTGTGTGTGTGGAAGGGAGTGGGTCTGGCTGTGCTGGGCTGCTCAGCCTGTGTGTGTGTGTGTGTGTGTGTGGAAGGGGGTGTGTCTGACCGAGTGCTGGGCTGCTCAGCCTGTGTGTGTGTGTGTGTGTGTGGAAGGGGGTGTGTCTGACCGAGTGCTGGGCTGCTCAGCCTGTGTGTGTGTGTGTGTGTGTGTGGAAGGGGGTGTGTCTGACCGAGTGCTGGGCTGCTCAGCCTGTGTGTGTGTGTGTGTGTGTGTAAGGGGGTGTGTCTGACCTTAGTGCTGGGCTGCTCTCAGCCTGTGTGTGTGTGTGTGTGTGTGTGTGTGGAAGGGGGTGTGTCTGACCGAGTGCTGGGCTGCTCAGCCTGTGTGTGTGTGTGTGTGTGTGTGGAAGGGGGTGTGTCTGACCGAGTGCTGGGCTGCTCAGCCTGTGTGTGTGTGTGTGTGTGTGTAAGGGGGTGTGTCTGACCTTAGTGCTGGGCTGCTCTCAGCCTGTGTGTGTGTGTGTGTGTGTGTGGAAGGGGGTGTGTCTGACCGAGTGCTGGGCTGCTCAGCCTGTGTGTGTGTGTGTGTGTGTGGAAGGGGGTGTGTCTGACCGAGTGAGTTTTGCCCACATCCTTCCCCTATCCCTTGACTCTGTTTCCTCTTGTGTCACATGGAGACTAGCATGCTCCTTTCCCATGTCCGTGTGGGGGTGGGGTGGGGTGGGCTGGGTGCAGCCTGGCCTCTACTGGGGAGTTTACAAATGGTAGCCACTGGTGCTGGCACCATGGTGCACTGGGTTAATCCTCCTGTGGTGCCGGCATCCCATATGGGTGCCGGTTCGAGTCCCAGCTGCTCCCCTTCCAGTCCAGCTCTCTGCTCTGGCCTGGGAAAGCAGTAGAAGATGGTCCAAGTCCTTGGGCCCCTGCACCCGCGTGGGAGACCCGGAAGAAGCTCCTGGCTCCTGGCTTCAGATCGGTGCAGCTTCGGCCGTTGCAGCCATTTGGGGAGTGAACCAATGGACAGAAGACCTTTCTCTCTGTACTTTCCCTCTCACTATCTGTAACTCTATCTCTCAAATAAATAAATAAAAATCTTAAAAAAAAAATACCAAATGGTAGCTGCCAATTTAACCACTTGTTGGGCTCTGAGAGGGAAGTGCCCCAGGCCCCCAGCTCCCCTCTCATCCACACAGGATATTGTCTGTTCAGTAATGTTTTTTTTTTTTTTTTTTAAATTTTTGACAGGCAGAATGGACAGTGAGAGAGAGACAGAGAGAAAGGTCTTCCTTTGCTGTTGGTTCACCCTCCAATGGCCACCGCGGCCGGCGCATCTCGCTGATCCGAAGCCAGGAGCCAGGTGCTTCTCCTGGTCTCCCATGCGGGTGCAGGGCCCAAGGACTTGGGCCATTCTCCACTGCCTTCCCGGGCCATAGCAGAGAGCTGGCTTGGAAGAGGGGCAACCGGGATAGAATCCGGCGCCCCAACCAGGACTAGAACCCGGTGTGCCAGCGCCGCAAGGCGGAGGATTAGCCTGTTGAGCCACGGCGCCGGCCAAGTAATGAATGTTTTATAAACAAATGGGAAGGGCTCTTCATGTGGATTTATTTCTTCAGAGCGGCCTCACGCCTGTTCACACATAATAAGTTCACTTGGTGGAGGCTGGGGCCTCTGTGCATTCTAAGAGATATGTAAGTTATTGGCATTTCCCTCTATTTTTAACGTCTCCTGGGTTTAAGACATGTCCACTGAGCGGTGGCATTTACCCCAAGGAGAAGTCTACCTGGGAAACACTTGGTGGCATCAGGGGGCGTTTGTTGAATGTTTTCTCAGCCTTGGGACTGTGCTTGGTCACCTTTGACCTCATGTGGAGTACATATTACATCTTCAGAGCAGCCTGGAGCCGCGAGGGTGGTTATTCCCCCATTTTACAGGCGGGAACAGTGAGGCCCTGGGAAAGGCTCTCGTACTCAGTGTCGGATCTGCGGGGGAAGTGGGCTGGGAACGCGGTCATGGACTGTCACCAGCCAAGAACGTGGAGGTCATTGTCACTGCTCTGGCCCACATCAGGCAGCAGCCCCTGACAGCAGAGCCATGGCCTGTACCATGGTCCCCCCCTCCTCGGGAAGTCAGTTTACGTCATTGGAAAGCTGTGCTGTCAGCTCTGCGTTCGGCCTGCAGACCTTGGGCGGTGCCATTTCTTCTGTCCACCGTCTGACGTCTCCTGTTGCTGTCCCAGAGTGGGATCATGCCATTCCTCGTGTGGGAATTGGTTATGGGCAGGCTTCCTGGCCTGCCGCTCAGGCACTGCCGTGCGTTCCGCAGCCGCTTACTTGCTGCCCTTTGGGGAGAACGACCCGGAAGCAGTCGAATCCACGCCGGCCCCAGGCAAGTCTTTCAGGAACCAGCAGTCCTGGTTCTGGCTGCTCAGTGCGGAGGGCGAGGGCCTGTGCCGTGCAGCCCAGGAGCCCCAGGAGTGGCCAGCGTGAGTGAGGCGCGCTGCAGTGCTAGGGGCTCGCCAGACTAGGGTGAAAGAGAAGGGGGCCATTCTTCTAATAACTGCCTGTTGGAAGGATGATGTTTCACATAGATGGAGCTAATTACTGCTCTAAGGTTACGTCATTTCTCCCTGGTGAGTGCTGGCCAGAGAGGCCACGCCCTCCGGGGAGCTGGAAGAGGAGGCTGGACAGTGCAGTTTTTCTCCCATCAGCTCCCTGGAAGTGGCGTGACCACTCTGTTAGCCCCAGAAGCCCAGACCAGAGCACCCCAGCAAAGGAGCTCCTGGTGAGTCATCTGCGACTCGTGTGTTGGTGCTACTGAGAGTTGCATTACAAACCGTGTAAACCGCCCAGCCGCGTGTCTGATCACCACCACCCTCTGGTGGAAATTGAATGCTGCAGTTATTAGTTGCTACAGAATTGATTCATTGATCTTTTTGTCTGTGTGTTTGATAACAAGCAGTTATTTAATTTTTTAAAGGATGTATTTATGTATTTGAAAGGCAGACCTACAGAGAGAGAGGGAGAGAGAGAACTTTCATCTACTGGTTCACTCCCTTAATGGCCGCAATGGCCAGGGCTGGGCCAGGCTGAGGCCAGGAGCCCGGATCGCCATCTGGGTCTCCCATGTGGGTGGCAGTGGCTCACATACTTGAGCCATCTACTACTGCTTTCCCAGGCACATGAGCGAGGATCCAGGTCAGAAGCGGAGCAGCCAGGACTCCAGCTGGCGCCCGTACGAGATGCTGGCATTGCAGATGGTGACTTAACCCACAGTGCCACACTGCCAGCCCCAGTCATTTGTTCTCACTGTGTACCAGTTATTACACTAAGTGCCAGACTCCAGGATGAAGAAGTGTTGATGCTTGTTGGGATTTCAGGGGCTCAGTAAGTTGAACCCTTTTTTCTCCCAGAATTCAGAAAATCAGAAAAGAAGACAATATGGACAGGGACCAGAGTGTGCTCTTTGTGGTGTAGCCTCGCTTGAAGAATGAAGTTTTCTCTGCAGGCCAAGTGGGCTTCCCAAGGTCGAGTCCCCCACACCCCCCCACCCCTCTGCTGCGAGCACCCCACAGTGAGACGCTTCTCCCGCAGCCTCACCTCCTCTTCCCCTCCCTGCCCCCCGCAGCCTCACCTCCTCTTCCCCCGCAGCCTCACCTCCTCTTCCCGTCCCTGCCCCCCGCAGCCTCACCTCCTCTTCCCGTCCCTGCGTCCCAGAGGTGCAGACATGGGTGGATTTCCCTCCTGTCTTAAAGCCCAAGCTCTTTTCACTCCACCTGCTCCTCCAGCTACTCCTGTATGCCTTTGTTGCTGTGGATTCATTCCGAGAGGAGGATCGTGGTGGGGGCAAGAGGCGCGGAGTCACCACACAAACCCCAGGACCTGGGTGAAAGCAGGCCAGAGGCGAGCAGCCTGCAGACTCGTTTATTTCAGTTGGTGCAGCAGCTTATATAGCCGAGGCAGCCAATCCGGTCAAGGGGAGGTTTATGCCATAACCAATCACTGCCTGTTGCCAGGCAGGCTCCTTTGCCAGGTGGATTCTGAAGCCATTTCCTGAGTAACTGATGCTCGCTTGCCAGCGCTATCTTGGCACGGCCTTCTCATTCCACCACATTTCTCTGCTTCCCTGAATAGCAGAACTCCTTGGAAGACATGGCTGGACTCTGGCCGTAACTCCTTCCTGTTTATTCTTTATTTCCTCCCAGCATTTCATTTTGAGAAAAATGCAAGCCTATAGAAACAGAAAGAATTTTTAAAAATTTATTTGAAAGAGTTACAGAGAAGCAGATGCAGAGAGATAGAGAGAGAGGTCTTTCATCCACTGGTTCACTCCCCAGATGGCCGCAATGGCCAGATCTATGCCAATCCAAAGCCAGGAGCCTGGAGCTTTTTCTGGGTCTCCCACACAGGTGCAGAGACCCAAGGACTTGGGCCATCTTCCACTGCTTTCCCAGGCCATAGCAGAGAGCTGGATTGGAAGTGGAGCAGCTGGGACTCAAACCGGTGCCCATATGGGATGTTGGCACTGCAGGCAGCGGCCTTACCCGCTACACCACAGCACCAGCCCCCAAAAGAATTTTACAAAACAAAAATGCATATACCGCATCTAGACTCATCAGCTGTCAGACCGCCACATTTGCTTCCCCTCCCTTCTTCCCTCTCAGTGATACACACTTTTTTTTTTTTTTTTTACCAAACCAAGGGCAAGTTGTAGACATCGTAACACTACATCTCTTAAGAACAAGGACATTTTCCGGCAGAAGTAGCTACAACATCATTATCACATCTGAGATATTTAACATTAACGTAATAGTGGCTCCATGATCAAATTCCCCTGATGATGTTGTTCTAGCTCGTGTGTGTATGTGTGCATCAGAGACAGAGACGGACAGACATCCAAAGTCCAGTGAAGGGCCATACACTGCACTTGGTTGTTGTGTCTCTTTAGTCTATATTTTGAATGTTATCAGGATCGCAAGCGTGTGTGCCAGGTGTTTTCTGCAGGCAGTGCCCTAAGTTGGATGTGTCTGTTCCCCGTTTACTAAGAGGACGAGGGTGCTGTGTGCAGACCTTGTCTGTCGCTGGTAGTGATCGGCTCCATCAGGTGGTTACGGTGCAGTCTGCCAGCTTTCTCCAGCGCAGTGCACTTTCCCTCTGTAGCTGGTGCACGCTCTGCAGGGCAAGTTGAGATCGGACACACCCCTTCCCTGTTGGCTTGGGTGTTCTGTTTTCTCATTCTTCTAATTTGGCTAACATCCCCCCCACCCCCACCCCCACCCCATGCTGTTTTGGTGTCTCTGTGGACCTGGCTGTTGCTGTCTTATTCAGTGTGCTACAGCCCATTATAATCATTCCTTTTGATGTTCAAATTGTTCCGAACTTAGAGGGAGCTCTTTCACATCAACTTCCCAGTTATGGACGTCTCCTCAATCCACGGACATTTCTCTTTATCATGCAAAAGATTCTCCAGAGTCACCTTGCACTTTCCCTGCCTCCCTCCATCTCCTCAGGGAAATCAGCCTGGGGTCATCCATTTCTTTGAGACCTGGCTCCATTTGATGGGAAGTGGCCTTTAGAGACCAAGATCAGGGCACTAAAGCTGCTCCCCTGACTAGAGAGTCACTGTTCTCTGTCTGGTGAGTGCATCGCGTAGTATGTACACACGTGCACCATGTAGCATGTTTCAGTCAACAACAGATGCACACGTGACAGCCTAAGATTCCATTGTCTAGTGACAATGTAGCCATCCTGTCTGCAAGTACACTCCACGATGTTTGCACAGTGACATAAGTGCCTAACATTTCTCAGAACTAAGTGACGCATGATGTATGTTTATATTTTTAAATCTTGACTTCACGCTGATATTTCCCACAGCAACTCAGTACCGAGGCTTCTTACTTCTTTCATGGCTCCACACTTTCATTTCTCTTCCGTCATAACAAGAACTGTGATTCCTGTCACTGCGGGTGCAGGAGAGAGGAGACACTGCAGGTGGACGTGTGTCTGTGGGTGCTCACTGTGGGTGCAGGAGAGAGGAGACACTGCAGGTGGACGTGTGTCTGTGGGTGCTCACTGTGGGTGCAGGAGAGAGGAGACACCGCAGGTGGACCGTGTGTCTGCGGGTGCTCACTGTGGGTGTAGGAGAGAGGAGACACTGCAGGTGGACGTGTGTCTGTGGGTGCTCACTGTGGGTGCAGGAGAGAGGAGACACCGCAGGTGGACGTGTGTCTGCGGGTGCAGGAGAGAGGAGACACCGCAGGTGGACCGTGTGTCTGTGGGTGCTCACTGTGGGTGCAGGAGAGAGGAGACACCGCAGGTGGACGTGTGTCTGTGGGTGCTCACTGTGGGTGCAGGAGAGAGGAGACACCGCAGGTGGAGCGTGTGTCCGTGGGTGCAGGAGAGAGGAGACACCGCAGGTGGACGTGTGTCTGTGGGTGCAGGAGAGAGGAGACACTGCAGGTGGAGCGTGTGTCCGTGGGTGCAGGAGAGAGGAGACACCGCAGGTGGATGTGTGTCTGTGGGTGCAGGAGAGAGGAGACACCGCAGGTGGAGCGTGTGTCCGTGGGTGCAGGAGAGAGGAGACACTGCAGGTGGACGTGTGTCTGGGTGCTCACTGTGGGTGTAGGAGAGAGGAGACACCACAGGTGGACGTGTGTCTGGGTGCTCACTGTGGGTGTAGGAGAGAGGAGACACCGCAGGTGGACGTGTGTCTCTGGGTGCTCACTGTGGGTGCAGGAGAGAGGAGACACCACAGGTGGACGTGTGTCTGTGGGTGCTCACTGTGGGTCCAGGAGAGAGGAGACACTGCAGGTGGACGTGTGTCTGTGGGTGCTCACTGTGGGTGCAGGAGAGAGGAGACACCGCAGGTGGACCGTGTGTCTGCGGGTGCTCACTGTGGGTGTAGGAGAGAGGAGACACTGCAGGTGGACGTGTGTCTGTGGGTGCTCACTGTGGGTGCAGGAGAGAGGAGACACCGCAGGTGGACGTGTGTCTGCGGGTGCAGGAGAGAGGAGACATTGCAGGTGGAACTTGTGTCTGTGGGGGAATGGATTTACTTAAGGTGCAAATGATGTTACTTTGACCCTTGTTAAAATTGTGTGGTTTCTTGTTTAGAAGAACCTTAGACCTTTGTGTCTAGCCTATTTCCACTTTTTGTTGAAATGTATATCATTTACCAGAGAAGCACATATATCCTAAGTGCACAGGTTGCACAGTTCCACAAATTGAACACACAAATTGAACACAGTTTAGCCAACTGCAGATCAAAGTCAGGCCTCACCCACCACCCCAGAAGCCCACTCCCTCACATCTCCCACAGTCCCCAGCCTGAAGCGTAGCCATTCTCCTGGTTCCGAAAAGAATAGGTGGATTTTCCTGTCTTTACACATGTGGTGTCACTCAAGATGTTCTGTTTTGCGTCTGGCTTCTTTCTGCGTGTTTGTGTAGATGCACAGAATTCCTCCCACGGCTGCGTTGTATTCTGTTATGGGAAGATGCCTCAGTTTACCCTTTGCCATCAACTGGCATTTGAGTGGTGCTGTCCCAGAGTGTGTGCCTAGGAGTGGGGCCACTGGGCTTGGGGGAGGCGGCTCAGTGGTGACAGGTGGCTGTCAGTCCGCCTTGCTCTTAGCTCACAGTCCTTGGTGTCTGCTGTTTTTCTTTTTATCTGTTCAGGCTTGTATTTAGCAGTATCTCCTTATGGTTTTAACCTATCGTCTCCTGGTGACAGGTGGAGTAGAGCACCTTGTCATATATTCGTGGCCATTTAGATACCATCTCTTGGTAAGTGTCAGTTTGTATCCGTTGTTAATCCTCACCAGTCAGATGTGAACCTCAGGCCAAGGCAAATCTGATTTCTTCCACAGATGGTCGGGCCCAGTGGCCCAGCCTCTTCCTTGCCACTTACCGCTTTTGCCGCTACCCACAGCCTCCCGCTGCCCTGGTCCCCACAGGGCGAGTCCAGCTGCACACTAGGGCAGGTTGGCGGCATCTCTTCAGGCTTGTTCTCTCTGACCTCGCGTCCCATCCTAGGGACGGGCATTTGGCTTGGCTGTTAATACATCGGTTAGGGCACCTGCGTCCCATTCGCAGCCCCTGGGTTCGATTTCCCAGCTCCAGCTCCTGACCCCGGCTTCCTGCTTTCACACAGACCCTGGGAGACAACTCAAGTACTGCCCGCCTGCCACCTGCAAGGCAGACCTGGATCGAGCCGCGAGCTCCACGCTGCAGGGCCCTGGCCGCGCACTCTCTGTCCTCGCTCTGTCTCTCTGCCTCTCAGATAGATAATAGCAATTTGCGAATAAATGAATCTTTAAAGTTCCACGTAGGACTCTGTGCCACATGCGCACACAGAGCGTGCACGAGGGCATTTGTCAACGTGGCACTGTTTGAAGAGCAAAAGGGACGACGGCCCCGTATGCCCGAGTCTTCAGAAGGTTCGCGTGGTTTCAAACACTGCACTCCAAAACGAGCTGATCTTTATTTTCAGTCCATGAATTTCTGAAGACCCCCCCACCTTGTTCCAGCAGAACATTGCTCAAGCGCTGCTTACCTGGGAAAGCGCCCCTCAGTGTGCTGCCAAGTGGGAAAAAAAAGTAAAAATATTCCAGTTCTCCCATATGTGGAGTGATGAGGGATTTTCACTTTCTGTATGGTGTGTGTTTTTTCAGTGCTTAGATCTTTTAACACAACTGTTTTGCCTTTGTTTCTGAAAAAGAAAAAGAAGATACACGTGAGGTTTCCACCAGCAGTGGCAGAGCCATCGGTAGACTTTGTGAGCAAGTGGGTAGCACTGCAGACTTTTCCTGTCACAAGAGCCTTTGGTATTGCGAAACTTCACACGCTGTCTTCCCTCGATTTTGACATGAATAGTTCTATATTCAGTAACACAGAAGCTCTTTTAATGTGGAAATTGTTAGAAAAAAATGAAACATCAGGTTGCTTCTGGCTCTCCTCAACTGGGACTATTTTTAGCATTTGCCGTATTAAGTGTTGGCAGAGACTGGCGTTGCGATCAGATAGCGACCGTGGCTACGTGCATCCAGCGTGTGCTGCATGCCGGCCCCTGGCTCTGCGCCTCCCATGCACGCAGGCTCACGGTCGGTCCTCACGGCAGTGTGGGAGGAGGTGGGCCTGTGGTCATTCTGGAACCACATATGAGGAACTGAGGCTCGGCGAGGTGAGAAGTTTGTCCAAGGAAGTGGCTGAGCTCAAGTTAGAACACACGTCCCAGTCCCCAGCCACTCCCCCCCTCCAGCTGTCGTCCTCACACGCGTGTGTGTTACGGGAGCCATTCCGAGCCAGCACAGGATGGGCAATGAGACACTGGCGGCCACACGGCCACGCTGTTTGTCAGGATTACCCGCCGCCCTTTTGGGACCTCCTCCGAGTGCTGTGCACCGTGACCTTGGCTTTGTGTGCTTGGTGTTCAGGTGCCCCCGTCCCCGGCGGAGCTAAGCCCTGACAGAAACCACTGCTAAGTTGGGATCCCAGCTGCTTCTACAAGTGACGTTTGAAAGGAGGCCAGCCAGTGTGAGCATTTGTCAGCAGCACGCAGCGCTTGTGTTGGGCTGGCTGCAGGGCGGGCTGAGGATCTGAGAGTGAGCTACTGGCATCCGGCAGAGGGCTTTGGTGTGACTGTTTTGTTTGGGGTTGAGGTCCTGCCCACCCTCTCTCTCTGTCAGGGTAGGGATGAGCCCAGCACCCCCCTCCCCAGGGTAGGGATGAGCCCAGCACCCCCCCCCAAGGTAGTTCTGTGTGTGTGTGTGTGTGTAAGGGTAGGGATGAGCCCTGTGCGCTGGCACTCTCTCTCTCCCTCTCTCTCTCTCTGAGCCCTGCCTGCCATCTCTCTCTCTCTCTCTCTCTCTCTCTCTCTCTCTGTCAGGGTGGGGATGAGCCCTGCGCGCTCGCACGCTCTCTCGCTCTCTCTCTCTCTCTGAGCCCTGCCCGCCCCCCCCCTCTCTGAGCCCTGCCCGCCCCCCCCCCTGTAAGGGTAGGGATGAGCCCTGCGTGCTGGCACGCTCTCTCTCCCTCTCTCTCTCTCTCTGAGCCCTGCCCGCCATCTCTCTCTCTCTCTCTCTCTGAGCCCTGCCCGCCATCTCTCTCTCTTTCTATCTCTGTCAGGGTAGGGATGAGCCCTGCGCGCTCGCACGCTCTCTCTCTCTCTCTCTCTCTCTGAGCCCTGCCCGCCCTCCCCCCCCCCCGTAAGGGTAGGGATGAGCCCTGCGTGCTGGCATGCTCTCTCTCTCTCTCTCTGAGCCCTGCCTGCCCCCCCCCCCCCCCCCCCGTCAGGGTAAGGATGAGCCCTGCTCTCCCCCAGGGGACAGAGGAGCCCGGCCCACCCTCTCCTCTCAGGGTGGAGAAGGGCATTTATCTGACAGCCGGATCTGCAGCCTGGGGCTGCCCCAGAAGCTGGCTGCTGCTAGCAGCGTCACAGCCGTTTATATAGAAATTGTGAGCTCATGTGAGCTGCCTTCCTGTGGAAGAAATGACGAGCAGATGAGTCACTGGGCGTCTCTGAGCCCCTCTGGTGTGACTGCCACCGAGCAGTGGTCCGGGGCACTGCTTTCCCAAATTCCTTCCACTTAACCTCCCAAGTGGCTTTCATTGACCACACCAAGATACGGTGGCGTGCAGCACTTCCACGTGAAGGGGCTTCTGTTCCCTTTGGTTAGCCATGGCCATGTGGAAGAGGAGGCAGACGTGGGTAGGG
This sequence comes from Lepus europaeus, assembly GCF_033115175.1. Taxonomy (NCBI): domain Eukaryota; kingdom Metazoa; phylum Chordata; class Mammalia; order Lagomorpha; family Leporidae; genus Lepus; species Lepus europaeus. Next base: position 3,728,055 of record NC_084838.1, read on the forward strand.
CTGCTCTTAACCTTACTGTAGGTTGTAGAAGGGCAGCACAGCAGTGTCTGCAAGGTTGAAGATGGCACAGCTTCAGTACCCGTCACGGGAAGTGCTGGGACCAGTGTTTGAGATTTCGCATCGTGGAATATTTGTGTATATGTAGTGAGCTATCTGGGAGCCGGTGCCCGGTTCTGAACAGGAAGTTCATGTGGTCTCACACACAGCTTGGGCTGAAGGTAGCGTTGCACAGTATTTTTCGTGCGTCTGCGTTCTGACTGTGACCCAAGGTCAGATGCGGGATTTTCCCCTTGGGGCTCTATGGCAGCACTCAGGTCTCAGGTCGTGGAGGCGCTCCGATTTCAGACCTTCTGGATGGAGGCTTCTGAGCCGTACAGAACTCTCCCTGTGTGCAGGAGCCGCGTAGGAGACTCCACAGCAGCACCGAGGTACCCCAGTGTCTGCTGACGGAGTCCATGGGGTTCCCAGCACTGATAGCCGTTACACAACGCGTGTTGGAATGTCAGGCTACAGTGGAACACAGCAGCAGGACCCTGAGAACTGTTGTGTGTTCCCATTTGTGTGCAGGTCACAGCGTACAGTCTGTTACTGTCACAGAAGTAAAGGGTGCAGAGCGTGGAAGTCAGAGCTGTGACTCCTTCAGCTACACAGGAGCACGTGGCGGCTGCAGTGGAGCCCGCTCTGCTTCTGTTTGGCAGCCACCAGCCTTCTGTGGCTGTTCGCATCACAGTGGAGGGAGAACCCAGCTCTCCGGCCACACTAAGGCACGTCCAGGTACTTATGTGGCTGTTCCCATCACAGTGGAGGGAGAACCCAGCTCTCCGGCCACACTAAGGCACGTCCAGGTACTTATGTGGCTGTTCCCATCACAGTGGAGGGAGAACCCAGCTCTCCGGCCACACTTAGGCACGTCCAGGTACTTATGTGGCTGTTCGCATCACAGTGGAGGGAGAACCCAGCTCTCCGGCCACACTTAGGCACGTCCAGGTGCTTATGTGGCTGTTCCCATCACAGTGGAGGGAGAACCCAGCTCTCCGGCCACACTTAGGCACGTCCAGGTGCTTATGTGGCTGTTCGCATCACAGTGGAGGGAGAACCCAGCTCTCCGGCCACACTTAGGCACGTCCAGGTACTTATGTGGCTGTTCCCATCACAGTGGAGGGAGAACCCAGCTCTCCAGCCACACTTAGGCACGTCCAGGTACTTATGTGGCTGTTCCCATCACAGTGGAGGGAGAACCCAGCTCTCCGGCCACACTAAGGCACGTCCAGGTACTTATGTGGCTGTTCCCATCACAGTGGAGGGAGAACCCAGCTCTCCGGCCACACTTAGGCACGTCCAGGTGCTTATGTGGCTGTTCGCATCACAGTGGAGGGAGAACCCAGCTCTCCGGCCACACTTAGGCACGTCCAGGTGCTTATGTGGCTGTTCGCATCACAGTGGAGGGAGAACCCAGCTCTCCGGCCACACTTAGGCACGTCCAGGTACTTATGTGGCTGTTCGCATCACAGTGGAGGGAGAACCCAGCTCTCCGGCCACACTTAGGCACGTCCAGGTACTTATGTGGCTGTTCCCATCACAGTGGAGGGAGAACCCAGCTCTCCGGCCACACTTAGGCACGTCCAGGTGCTTATGTGGCTGTTCGCATCACAGTGGAGGGAGAACCCAGCTCTCCGGCCACACTTAGGCACGTCCAGGTACTTATGTGGCTGTTCCCATCACAGTGGAGGGAGAACCCAGCTCTCCGGCCACACTTAGGCACGTCCAGGTACTTATGTGGCTGTTCCCATCACAGTGGAGGGAGAACCCAGCTCTCCGGCCACACTTAGGCACGTCCAGGTGCTTATGTGGCTGTTCCCATCACAGTGGAGGGAGAACCCAGCTCTCCGGCCACACTTAGGCACGTCCAGGTGCTTATGTGGCTGTTCGCATCACAGTGGAGGGAGAACCCAGCTCTCCGGCCACACTTAGGCACGTCCAGGTACTTATGTGGCTGTTCGCATCACAGTGGAGGGAGAACCCAGCTCTCCGGCCACACTTAGGCACGTCCAGGTACTTATGTGGCTGTTCGCATCACAGTGGAGGGAGAACCCAGCTCTCCGGCATCACTTAGGCACGTCCAGGTACTTATGTGGCTGTTCCCATCACAGTGGAGGGAGAACCCAGCTCTCCGGCCACACTTAGGCACGTCCAGGTACTTATGTGGCTGTTCCCATCACAGTGGAGGGAGAACCCAGCTCTCCGGCCACACTTAGGCACGTCCAGGTACTTATGTGGCTGTTCGCATCACAGTGGAGGGAGAACCCAGCTCTCCGGCCACACTAAGGCACGTCCAGGTACTTATGTGGCTGTTCCCATCACAGTGGAGGGAGAACCCAGCTCTCCGGCCACACTTAGGCACGTCCAGGTACTTATGTGGCTGTTCCCATCACAGTGGAGGGAGAACCCAGCTCTCCGGCCACACTTAGGCACGTCCAGGTACTTATGTGGCTGTTCCCATCACAGTGGAGGGAGAACCCAGCTCTCCGGCCACACTAAGGCACTCCAGGTGCTTATGTGGCTGTTCCCATCACAGTGGAGGGAGAACCCAGCTCTCCGGCCACACTTAGGCACGTCCAGGTACTTATGTGGCTGTTCCCATCACAGTGGAGGGAGAACCCAGCTCTCCGGCCACACTTAGGCACGTCCAGGTACTTATGTGGCTGTTCCCATCACAGTGGAGGGAGAACCCAGCTCTCCGGCCACACTAAGGCACGTCCAGGTACTTATGTGGCTGTTCCCATCACAGTGGAGGGAGAACCCAGCTCTCCGGCCACACTTAGGCACGTCCAGGTACTTATGTGGCTGTTCCCATCACAGTGGAGGGAGAACCCAGCTCTCCGGCCACACTTAGGCACGTCCAGGTACTTATGTGGCTGTTCCCATCACAGTGGAGGGAGAACCCAGCTCTCTGGCCACACTAAGGCACGTCCAGGTACTTATGTGGCTGTTCCCATCACAGTGGAGGGAGAACCCAGCTCTCCGGCCACACTTAGGCACGTCCAGGTACTTATGTGG